>NC_060207.1:97017500-97355000 GCF_021130785.1 Homalodisca vitripennis
CTTTATAAATGTATAAACATTACTCACAATTTCGCGAGCCTGACTATGAATATGCTTTTGACTTTTGACTTTAACTCAACAGACATTATCGGTAAAAGCGAAGCACAAGCTACACTCAGCACTGTCACAAAACAGATGATTGTGGCGAGTGCGATGAGTTATTTGGGCCAATACGATTCCTGAAAGGAGGGTTTTAACCATGAGTCAAAGGAAATGTTTTCGGGACGCAGCGCATAATGCTACCCCGCCACCCCTCCCGTCCATCACCACACACTTCCAGGTCACGCGCACAGCTAAAGTTCTCGAACTGTACAGAATCATCTACAAGTTAGCAGTTTTCTGTTTTCTCCTGGGCTTTACGCCCAGTAAGTAAGTAATTTTCTTCTCTATAAATGTGAAATATATCTTTGAAATACCACACGAAAATTGCAATTTGCAGTCTTACACATTTTTCCTGCACTTAAACTCCTGCATTTGATCAACTATTTTTAAGTCCTACTATATAATATTAAAATGCAGAAAAAACAAAATTTGTTTGGACATCATAATTTGAATACTCAAAAAGTATACGTCTTTACAAGTAGAACGAACGAGCATTTAAATGGGAATACGCATCACGTGCGTAATCATATCATTACAATGAGATATCAATTAAACAATTTATATTAAATAAGGGCATATGTGTTTGATGCTTAAAATTGTTCTTACGGAGTTAAACTCAAGCTCGTTTTACCACAGAAACTGGAAAAGATGGGCAAATTAATTTTCTGCATACTTCTGTAAACCAAGACTAAGCATTTTATTATATGGACTTTTTCAAACTGGAATTGATTAAACGTGATCTATGTATACAAGCGAATATAAATATGATACTAAGTGCTAATATCCAGAATGGCCAGACCACTTTGGATAATTCTTTATTTTCAATACGCTTTGAGTTCCATGAAAGGTTCATACGTCTTCAAAAGATTAGAATAATATATTTACCATATATAGCAGAATAATTTATAATTTGGAAATACAATAATGATAATTTTATAATTTATAATACAAATTTAAATTGAAACTAAACAGCTGTTGTCACTTTCAGCTAATCTTTATCAGAGATACTGAAACTTTAGCTTACATTTAAATTTGATATAGTATTAAACAAACAGTCCTTGATTGGTAGTGTAATTCAGATAACAAAGGCAAAGCAATCAAACTTTTATTCCAGATTGCACTAGTTACGACAAATCTAAAACATATCAGTCATTTTAAATACTATTTAAAAACTGATATAAAGTCCACCTTAAAGAAATAATGTGTGAACGAAAGCATTGAATGTTAGCTCATATGATACTCGAAACTGGTTGGCTTCCTTTAGGTTTTAATACGGAAGTTTTACAGTGGCTTAAGGAAAAACAGAGGAATAAATACTATTATATATCTCATTAAGCCATTCTTTCTCAGACTGCCGTCAGAAATATAACAGGACTTCTATAACACAGATCCTACAACAACGATTATTTTTAAATGTTGCATGATTTTAGTAAGGATTTCTTCATATAAGGGAATTATATGCTTTTTGACCGTATGCTCAGCCCTACCAATTACAGTTTTAAGGAAACTAAGGCGAACTAAACTATATCAGTGGGAATACCTTAGGCTGGAAGTAGACAACATGAGCTGTAAATACTTTTTTATGAAAGGAGGTCTCTGAGACCTAATGTAGATCATATTTTCATGATCGGGATAAAAAGTCAAACTCAGTTGTGGTGTCTGAACTATATAATTCTACTTAGAAATTTCCTTACCTGTACGAAACCTGACATAAGAGTTAGTTACAATTCTCAATTTCAATTGCAACTACAATTCTTCTGATCCTCCTAACTATGATCACTTAAGTCATATGTACTGACTGTATGCATTCTGACTTTCGTTCCATGTAACATTCTGAGGACCCCATCATGTAACATGGTGTTTACTAATTAGGCTATTTATATTTATTTGGAAATTGCTGAAAATAATAAATCTATAAATAATAAAGTAATTAAAAAGTAGTTGCTTTCAACGTACAAGAGAATAAGTGCAAAGATGCGGATAACATCTAACAGTGATATGTTTGATATATATTCCATTCACGTAATTCCTTCTAAACTGTGACATGGGTCATTCATTTATTTCCAGATATATTTTTTCTGGAAGTTCAGTTACACTGGAAAGTTCACTTGAAAAATAAAAAATCTTAGAAGATGTTTGAGATATTTGTGTAAGCTTATTATATGCTGTAATACATCTAAACGGTGCTGAACAAAACATGATTCACGTTGCCAAAGAGGATAGATTTGATTAGACGTGTGTGGCATCACTGATTAGGCCCCATTGTCTGATTACTGATTACTCATCGTACTCTGCAGTTAGGATTTAAGGGAATTATCAGAGATTCTCGCGTGGATGTGAATACGTCCTTCCCCATTACTATATGATTCAACCCCTAAAAAGGATTTTTAGGTCTCACATAATTAATAAAAAGGGAGATTTTCTGGCATTAGTTACTCAAGCAGTTATTTTAGAGTGGAATATTAAAGAAGTATTCAAAAAACTGTTAACAGTTTTTATTTTTATATGCAATTATTTTAGGTGAATTAGGCTACTTTATTATTATAAAACGAATCGACGCCACGAATAAAATCTTTTAACGATATTTAGATTACAAGGAAACTCGTAAAAAATTAACTACGCAATGAATGTGGTTTGTTCTATTTAATTTATTCCAATTTCTAGTTTATCCGAAACACATTTTACAAATCAAATTTTTTTGTAAAAAAAGCGTTATTGTTAAAATATCAATTTCAAAACGAAGTATCGCTCAAATACAAATTTTATGAACGGTTTTAAAGGTAAAGCATGAAAATCATACTGTACAACTAGAACATACCTTTTATAAGATTTATGGTAGTGAATATCACAGTAATTACTGTTAGGAGTCAGACTGTGTTGTTAGCTGTAGCGATGTTACCTTGCACGAACTATTCTGTGTTATGTTTTACCAAATCTATGTACGAGTACGTTATTTAGACTTAGTATTACATATACACACACACATACACACATATATATATATATATATATATATATATGTGTGTGTGTGTGTGTGTGTGTGTGTGTGTGTGTGTGTGTGTATATATGTAATACTATGATCTACTATGTAATAATTATATATACTTTTTCATACGAGATGTCACATATCTCTAGAATTAATAAAGGTATATTCACCATTTCTTTTACAGGTAGATATCAATATATACTAGTGACACACACGAGTATTTGGTGTTTTTTTCATAATGAGGCAGAGAGATAATATATATTATAGTATATATATATTAGTCTTTACGTGAAAAATTGATTACATTTTATGTTTATAAATAGCAAACGCCAAATCCGCTGTAGTCTCGTACTATGATGTGTATTGTTGCACAGTTTTGGATGGCAATATAAAATGAAACAGTTTTTAACGGTATACCACCTTATCTGAACTTTTAATAATCCAATATACATTTAGTCATATATATCAAAATGATTGAGTTCATAGTGTAGGTATTAATGTACAAATATAAAATTGTCTTTAATGATGACTATACAAGGAAAATATTTAAATAAGTAACCGTCCGAAATGTTTCATAAGTATTTGAAATATTTAAATTACACTAAGTATTAATTGGAATTAACAACCCCATATAATAAATATGCTGTTTAATTTGCAACATGTACTCTTGAATATTCGAAATGAATTTCACATAAATGTCTATATCAAGAGAATAGGAATGTGTATATTGGTATCCTAAATCCCTGCTACAGTGGAATTTGCTAACGTAATGGTAGCATCGTATCCGTTACAGTTAGCCCATTAGTGACATAAAGCCCTAACTGCCACATTATGTGCGTAACCCATCCAGCGGTAATGGGCCAGGTAATGTTAGCAGCCTGTAACGGGCAGGCAACGGTTTACTGTAATATATTCGTATGTGTATATACGTAAAAGTAACAAGATTTTTACAAAATGGAAGTTATAAGTTATCGGAAATATGTATTGGGTTAGGAAGTCATTGGTGTATGTGGAACTGTAACTTACTTTCAACACAAAATAATTAATGGTAATAAAAAATTTTTACCTTACTATACTTGGGAAGTACTTTATGAAGATAATGTGAAGTTATGGGTTTTATGTAAACACCTAATTCATATGTTTACCCAATTTTAGTCATTAAACTTGTTATTAACGTTTAAATATGTTATTAACGTTTAAGGGACAGTCAAACCTGGAAATCTTTTAGATTTTTTGTTTTTTATTAATTAGTTTTCTTTTAAATGTCCTGAATTTAATGATATATAACACTTAAGGCTAAAAAACTTCCATCATGCTGTTAAAAAAAGGTCTGCACGGCGTTTGAGGTGAAGTTTTGGAGACTGCAGTAGTTCCTAGCGCGCATACACTTCGTATAGTAATGATTTTGTTTTATTTGGTGCTATGTTTTAGGTTTCTATAGTTGGCTAATCTGCTTGAAAAGTACAGTGTTTACTTCTGCTGCCAGCTGTCGCCTTTTCGCCGTGTTTATTATTTTATTTCCAAAGTTGTTTGTGTTGTTTTTGATTAGTGGAAGCTAGTGTGAAGTGAAGTAGCCTAATTATAATAAGTGGTGTTTGTTCCAGTGTTTGTTATCATAGTGATTATTTTTTTTTAATGGCTAATAAAGGAGAATTGAAAACAGGAGACATGCTTTCAAAGCTAGGAAGTTTGTTCGGAAATCTAAGCCTCAAACCCCAGAAGAGCCAAGGCCTAGCACATCTTCAAGATCAAAAGACAAATTACTCCATAACTTCTCATTATATGACAGCAAAAATGAAAGTCTGGAATATGAAATAGTTTATGTGAGTATCCTGAAAAATATTCTTTGTGAAGTAGCTGTTTGCTGGTTATGCCATGGTACCCTTAGCCTATCAAAAACATCTGTTGTTGGCTTAGCGACTGAATTTAGTATTACCTGCCTAGGTTGTGATCATAAATTGAAAGTCATGAACTGCAGTACGATAACTAGGCCTAAATCTGATGAAAATGATTCAACTGAACAAAATTACTATGACTTGAACCTCAGACTTGTCTATGGTATGCAGGTCATAGGTAAAGGTTATACATCGGCTCGCACTTTTTGTGATATGATGAACCTCCCACCACCGCCTACTAAGTATAAAAAATTTGAGGACTTTCTAAGGGTTACAGTACAAACAGTATCTAATGCCTCTATGAAGTCTGCTGTAGAGGAGGCAGTCACAGTAAATGAAAACAACAAAGATTTGTGTGATGCTTTGGATGGCTCCTGACAGAAGAGAGGCCATGTTTCATTAAACGGAATAGTATCTCTGGCATCAGCCGATACCGCAAAAGTATCATTCATGAAAGGTGACATTCATGTAATGTCCAAGTATTGTCAGTGCCCTAAAAAGCCAGTACATCTTGATTTTTGCTTGGCAAATTACTCGGGAAATAGCGGTGGAATGGATAATTGTATTAAGCCAGTACATCTTGATTTTTGCTTGGCAAATTACTCGGGAAATAGCGGTGGAATGGATACTTGTGTGAATTGTATTCATTTTAGTTTGAGTTACAAATTATAAAACGTGCACATGTGTCAAAGAAATTGTAATATGTTTATTATACACAATTATCAATTTTTATATAGTGTTTTTATCTGATTTCTAAACCAACATTTAACGATAAATTAACGATGTTTTAATAATGTAAAACTTATATAACATGTTTATTTTATTTGTTTTAAACATAATTAAAATTTATAAAACAATACTAATTATCTATTCACCTACTCCAGTAGTAGACTCCGTAGTTAACCCCGATCCTTAGTTGTGTTATGAGTGGTGCATTAACTAATTATAGAGGTAGCAATAGTCTTTTGTTCTGTACTAAGGACATGATGTGATCAGCGGCGGACTGTATTGTTAGCCTAATCACGCTCAGGTTCTGCATGTTCTGTTTGTCTTCCCCATAGATTTCAGTACAAGACGTATGTTAACAAGACTAATTGGAGTTGTAGGCCTAACTGTGTTTATGTCTTACAGTACAATACCCCAATAACCGTTAGTGAAGTAAAATTTACTTGTTTACCAATGTACATAATACAATAAACATTACTAATATTTATATTTATTTCTTTAAATTCATTACAAATTGGTTTTGGTTAACACGTGATGGCACTCCACAGCAAAGCCAAAATATTTCAAGAATACAGTTGTATAAAAAATTCGAAACGTTTGGAAATGGTAAACATACACAATTTACATGTTTAATGTAGTAAACAATATTATTTTCACAAAAAATCTCACAAACACTAGTTCACCTACCTCTTGCTCAGTGGAGTTTACTAATATAAATATTGGCACAAACGTATGACTTACAAAAAGCAGTATATTTGCTGTCAATAATAACAAATAAAATACTTTATAGTATTTACGTTTATTTAATTGTATTACTAGAAGAGAGTCACGTTTATTTTATAACTGAGACAAAGTTATGGAACAAACGTAATTAGATCATGGTATAAAAACAATACAAGACAACCTTTTTATAAAACCGAAGTTATATTGGAAACAACAACAAAGCAGTACATTGAAAACAGATTACGAAACGGAACAACTAAGACAGTAAGCTGCTGAAGCACCGACTGTAAAGAAACAGAGCCAAACTTACTGATCCTGACAAACAACGTAACATCGGGAAACTTCGAGCTGAAACCTCTTGGCTGCTTTATTCTGGGAGAGTCGTTATATCAGAACCACTCACTACTGCATTGTTGCTAGAGTTTACCCTTAAATGTAATTTTATTGTTTAATCAATCCTGACAAACAACGTAACTTCGGGAAACTTCGTCCTAAAATCTCTTGGCTGTTTTATTCTGAGAGAATCGTAATTATCAGGACCACTACTGTATTGCTTACATTTGAAACGTATTTTCATTATTCAATCAATTCCTTAACTGTTAAAATACATCTGTATTTCACTACTGACATGTACATTGCCAATGTTGCAATGTAGCGGGTACAACGGTTATCGCAAGATAATTCGATCAAGCAACGTCGAGCGTGGCTACTGCTTTGATGGGTGACCGCTGAGCGATCCTGTCATTTGCAAGCAGGCCGCCTGCTCTGCCATTGGTGGCGGTTCGGAAGTCACCTTTAAGCCGTTTAAGTGTTATAAAGGGATTCTAACCCCTAACTTCGCCTGGTAAAATAAGAAATCCTTACTTTTACTTTACAAATTTTGTATCCAAGCCCAATTGATATAAATCTCACAATTGTTCTACACTTATTGTGACACCATTAGTGGCGTCATTGAAAGATATTGAAATTTTTCTATCATTGAGTATGTGTTCAATTTCATTTTGTAATACAACATAACTCAAGCATCAGTGAATATTTATTACAGGCAATTTTTTATACATTGATGTATAAACCAGTTTACAACTTAAGTTGTAATTGTGTTGAATAAGATTCAACATACGTAACCACAATATGTATCAAACTGCTATACATTGTTTAGAGCCAGTTATGCCAGTTGTGTTTACACAAGATTACGTTGACTTCATATGTATCAAGCCCGTATTGTGCGTATGAAAATCCACAGAGGTAAATAAAACAGTTCGTGTTTAGGCATGTGATGTTCGATGTGGGAACTTTACATCGTAGTGTGTGTCCGCTACAATCACGCTTCGCCACACATCACGTGATAAAGTATACCACATCAAGTTGATATAGCGAGTGGTGCGTACTTCATGTGAAAGCGTAATAGTGTATGACGTAATACCTGCGTAGATTAAGATATCAATAATAGTTTTTCACATGTTTTATACCATAAACATTTTTTAACAAAAGTAAAGGCGGTTTCACAATGTAAGACATTCGTATTTAAATATCACTATATTATGGAGGGTCGAGTACTTTATGGTTGGGTCACGATATGGATACCCACTCTAGCGATGAAATATAGAACTTTACGCCTTAGAATGTTTATTTTCCGCTTTAGCGTTATGGTTGATAATATGTTGTTACATTGAACATAATGTCTTAATCCTTACGGATGGTTAATTGTCATGAATATTATTTTGTTTTTTGCATAAGCTATGAGGTACAAGTGTATTAATTGTATCTTTCTAGAACATCAATAAGTTGAAAAACAAAAGTGGTCGTTCTAGGAGTTGCAACATCATTTCAACCCCTATGGGTATTGTACCTTTATGAAATTGCTATTTGAGTCACTAGGCATACTCATGTCAAATTCAAGTTTCTGAGATATTAGGAGGTTGGAGAATTGTTTATGATTGAGTGAATGAGTTAGTGCTTTGCCTTTTACATGTAGACATTATTCTAATCTGGTCATATTTGGTATGGATGGTTACTGAATGTAGGAACTGCCTTGTGTGAATGGTTTTTTATGTTAAACAAATTATTCAGTTAAATTTAAGCAAGCGAATTGTTAATATTTGGAATACTTCAAATAATTGAGCTCACACGCACTATACATAGGTTCAACAACCCCGATGAAGGTAAAAGTGGTTGTAGCAACCAAACCACACCAACACGAAGCTCTTTGGTGAGGTCGGGGCTACCACGCCTCAAACACACAATCATCTACAAGTTAGCCGTTTGCTCCTGGCTTCGTTAACTCGCTATGCTACAGACACTCCATTACTTTTCGATTTTGTTCTCTACAACTGGAAGAAATCTTCTTGGATACTAAATATTAATAAATATTGTAACTTGGGAGAAATAATATACTGCTGCAAAACAGATGTGTGCTGCCAAAGATCTTAAATCCACAAAATGTCCTGAGACCATGACATGGAAGAATATACATGAATAAAGGATTTTAAAGTACTATAAATAATATAACTTTATTAACTTTTTAATTACCTCTCAAGTTAATATCGCTTGTTGGAACAAACGTTTCCCTTAAATCTTGTCTTGTTCAGAACACCAATAGGGAGTCTTTTTAACCTTAAATAGTACGATGAGAAGGTCTAAAACATTACTGAGACTGCCTTTACATAACTTTTACATACACTTATATATTAAAAAAATATAATATTCGTCAGATGGCATTGTATTGTAAGTTGTAAAATATGTTATTTACAGCAAATGTTATTATTTGATTACATTGCCTGTTTTTATACCTTAAATCTAATTGAGAATTTAGCTGCAGGATATAAATATTTAAATGCATTACAACTTAGAAACATTGTCAAGTATAAATTAAATACATTGTCTCAAAATAAATGTTTAAAATAGAGAAAAGCTTCCATTAGATGCTAGGATAGTGCATTATTTTGCACGTTCTATATAATATAATGATTATTTTGTACATACATAAACGGCATTAAGGGTAGTATTTTTACTCTGAAATTAAGGGCACAATGTTCCACAGTTTTAAAGACAATCTCAATTGTACAAAATACTATGTAAACCATAAGATATGTTTCGAAGCCTGCAATTTTATCTCTTAGACGGAATAAATTTGTATACGAACGCTATTTTTAATTCATTTTATTTTGTTATTTTCTAATTTTGGGAACGGACCTTATAAAACCTAAACCCACAAAATAATGGGTTTTATTAGCATAGTAAAACTATATCCTTATAATTATATAGGCGATTTAAGACTCTGAATATGAAGCTTATGTGGCATAAAATGCCTCTTTAATGTGGGCTTACACGCTTTTTTTAGATATAATTAAAGATATAAACAGTTCTTCACCCCCTCACATATACAGAATCAATCAATGGTATTATCCGCGTTTAAGAAATTAACGTCACGTTCTGACTAATCTAGAATATCTTCATTCAACTATCTAAATATGTTACTTGTTTTTATCAGTCTCATGTTGCACAAAAGACTAAGTAAACCCTAAACCTGAGTCAAAGTAAGATATTATATTATATTATCAAAAACAACATTAACGAATGAAGAAACATTAAACAATGCATTTCTCAATTTAAATTTAGCAGCAGTAAAAGTCTAAGTGAAAATCTCTCCCCCAGAGTTCAGCAATAAACTTTGTATCGTTAGTGAACACCTGGCTTCGGCGAAATTTACTTAACGATATAACGAGGGAAACGAAGGAAACTTTCCATAGCCATTGTATTCCAAGAAGCTAAGATTTCACTAACGAGTTTAATTAAAGAAAAATTTTTATTTCATTTAGTAAAATCATTTTGTTAGTAAATAAAAATAAATATAGTGATTTTACTCATACACTCCACGCCTTACTAATGCCTGAAATGCTCTTGTCTCCTTATAACACTTTTACTACTGATAAGTGAGCTGAACTCTAGAATCAATATCCATCAGTAAAGCGCTTTTATTTGAAGTACAATGATATTTCTTTCTTCTTCAACATAGATATGTTTTGTATACCAGATAGACTCATTTCATTATCCTCATTGTAGCACTTACGAATAACTTCTACATAACTCCACATAAATTAACCCTTAAACACCAAACTACACTTAAGTTACAAACTTTATATATATATATATATATATATATATATATATATATTACATAACGCAGCTTACCTACAATAAACCATATTAACATTTCAGTTGACACAAAATCTACCTATAAGCCGCAATTATGAAACTAGTAGTAAAGTAAGACAATAATTACGTTCAGGAAATAAAATACAGGCATTTATGTTCAGGAACATATCATTAATATGTAAAATGATATATTCATATTCCTGTAGTTCATGTAAAAATATCAGTACAATTCTAATAGAAGTTTTTTACCTGTGGAAATCATCTTCAATGAGTAAACAAATTTCTGTAATTCCGTCTTTAATGAATTTTATTTCCTGTAATTTTACTTTCGGAAAATGTCTGTTAAAATACTTCTCATAGATATTAAACAACTGTGTTTTATAAGTTAATAAATAGTCCATGATAAAAAAAACCGAAAACTATATTCCTCTAAAGTAATTGTGTATAGCATTATTTCAGATCTGTAGCTTCTGCCCTTTTAGTCCCAGTGAATACGAACTTGGACTTTTTAATTACTTTTAGATTAATTACATATATATATATATATATATATATATATATATATATATATATTAATACAATTTTTATAAATGCCAACAATAACAGAATTTAATTTCAATAAACTTTGAAACTTTGAATCACAAAAAGTACTTGCTCCGCCGTACATTAGAATTTATTGAAATATATATATGTATCTATGTATATATATATATATATATATATATATATATATATATATGTATCTATGTATATATATATCTTTCAATCGGTTCAACTATGCAAATACTGTTGGGGCATCAAACATAAGGTATAACAGACCATTATTTTCAGGAGTGTGTATTAAGCCATTCAAAAGGATATGCTTATTAGGTAACTATCATTCAATAGGAAACTGCGTGAAAAGCCGTGATTAACTGCTAGTGCGTATATCGATTAAATCGAAGTTAATTATAGTCTCAAGTGTAAAAATGAAAATTATCAATTTATGTTGTGGAGTGGATGAATATTGTTTTATTTGAATACTTTATTTACCATACAATTTTTACTAAATATTTATAAAGTTAATAGTAGTCATAAAAGAGAAATTGCTGCATTTATCCTGTTTTGATGTACCAACTTGGAAGATACCCTCCTAACATAAGGTGTATCACTGCTAAATATTTTTACTGAAACCAGTCCTTAATTGGAAATAAATTATAGTAGTAAGTCCATTTTGGAAGTTTTGTGCCTATATAACCATAAGACTTCCAACAAGAGTATTAAAAAACCTTTATTGGACAATGGAATGTCCTTAAACTATTCCTGAAGGCAGTCAGGGCGAATGGCATAATTCCTACCTCAGTGTCAAATCCCATATTACTGCATAGATAACAATGTCATATTCCTTAAAGAGATTGATATTAAAATTATGAACTAAATTACAGAAGTTCCCATATCTATTGTAACCTTTCTTAAATTTCTTTTTACTTTAAAATAACCTTATGGTCTTTTAAGTAGTAATTTAATAACAGGGTTTTTGAGAACTATACTAATCACGTTTGAATTACTTATATTTGGAAGAGGATATTATACTTTTTTTAATTAATAGTAAAGATAGATTCTGGATGAATAATGTTTTGAATAAGACAAGATAGTTTAATTTTTCCTTGTTTTCTAAAGTTTTTATGGATTAAAATTATCCAAACCAACGTTTGTCGTATAAATTTTATATCGTATATTTTTGTCATCATTTCAGTACTTCTTTAAGGCCGGGTCAAGATTATACTTTAGTAAAAAAAGGTGATCTTTAAAATCTGCATTGTGGTTTACTCTGTAAATTAAAATACTAATTTATGCGTTTTATAGGGAATTAAGGATTTAGGGTCAACACTAAATAACGCAAGACAAACAATTTACAATAACTAGCTAATGTATTAGAACATTGAACTTGATTATGAGTAATGGTAATTCAGTAGCTTGTAGAATATGCGATAATTTGAATATACACTACATCCAACAACGTGACAGTGAGTGGCTTTGGGAAACTTACTCAGAGGGATTCAGAGGGATTCAGAGTAAAAAACCTAGGCTTTAAGATTCCTAATACCTATTCTCGTTGGATCAACCAGTTTATTCTAACTTTTAGTATTACTTTTAATATTACTTACAATATCTTTCTTTTTGACAATATTATATTCCTTTTTACTATAGTTCCAGTTATTATATAAAATTATTTATTTTAAGCTTATACTTTGGCATAATATGTATAACAATAATCATGTATTCGTACTATTCGTAGTATTCGTTACTTACATTTGTAAATTTAAATAACAGTAATAAGAGGTTTATTAGATTAATTGTGTAAGGATAGAGAGTATAGGAATACTAACAATACCACTGACATAGTGATATACTTGTAATCCGATCTTATAAATAAAGACCTAATCTCGAGGACGGTAGGGCCAATACGGCTAATCCTTTTGTGAAATATTTGTTTAAATCCGAAAAAGGTTTATAAGAAGAGAAAGACTTGCATTGTTAACTGGCATATATAATAATTTTGTTAAAATGGTAATATTTATGTTTTAGGATCAAAATTTAACTGACATCATATCGTTTTAACATTCAGTTAAAGTGTATCAATAAATACAGGAGATACCTAAAAATAATATTAAAATTTTACACCAGATTGCGCCACTTGATCAGAAACAAAGCTGTGAAAGTTTTCACATAAAATACTCGAAACTGGTTGACTTCTATGTGCTATGGAATTATGCATTGGCTTAAAGAAAAACAGATGAATGAACAATAACATGCATCAATTAGCCATTCTTTTCCGGACTATAGTACGAAAAACAACAAGACTTCTATAAACTAAAACCTTATAAATTATGATTTAAAAATTTTGCATGAACTTGTAAAGGATTTTCCCCTTATAACGGAAGTACATGCTTTTTGAAAGTATTCTCACCCCTACGTATGTAATGTATATTTTCTTTATCACGAAAAGGCAATCTCTACTATGGCAAGCCTTTTTTAATCCAAGTAGGTTTCTAAGGACAATTTATTTACTTGATTGAGGAAACAAATGTGGTGCCGGAAATATAATTCATTCCAACAAGAACTACTCATACATACACAAAACCTGAAGCAAACGTCAGGCCCTTAAACTCTGATCCTCTTAATCATAAACACTTAAATAATATAGTATACCTGGCGTATACCTACTTACGTTAAAAAAATTGCATAGGGTTCCATTTATTAAATCGTAAGTGCTTTTACTAAGTAGACTTCGGTTTTGAAATTGTCGTGCGATGCAGCGGGTAACAGCTAGTAAGTACATAAATGTTCTTATAATAATATAAGTAAAACATGTCATAGAACGTACTGTCACAAGTTAGAAGATAATTATGTACTTTCATTAGAAACTAAATACTTATATATATATATATATATATATATATATATATATATATATATAAATAAGTGTATTTAGTTTCTCAATATATACTCATTGGGTACATGTAATGTTAAACTATAAAACAGAGGTTTAAAAATACATACTGTACAATGAAAAACAAACTGACTACAGCTGACTATAAAAAATATAATATAGTATTCGTTAGATTTTATTCGATGGTTTTTGGAAATAATTTAGACATATTGCCTAGCTCTCAAAATTCCAAATTAACACAGCTCATTGTGAACTTCCTGCTCCGTTTGTGTGAAACAATATTTGGATGTTTGTTTACCCCAGCTGCTATCAACATTTCAGCCCACATTAAAATGCCTTTACATAGAGCTAAAATTAAAAACAATCTGCTCTGTTTGTGTTAAACAATATCTGGCTGTTTGTTTTCCCCAGCTGCTATCAAACTGTCAACCAACAATAACATGCTTTTTCATACAGGTAACATTAAAGTCCATCCACTCTGTTTTGTGTTAAACAATATTTTTTCCCCAGCTGTTTTTAACATTTCAGCTAACAATAACATGCCTCCTTTAAAAACAGCTTACATTAAAAATAATCTTCTCTTTTTGTGTCTAACAGTATGTGGCCGTTTGTTTTCCTTAGATGCTTTTAACATTTCAGCGCCTAGAATACATACAGGTAACATTAAAGTCCACTCTAATTGTGTTAAACTATATCTGGTTATTTGTTTGCCCCAGCTGCTGCCAAAATTTCAGCCCAGAATATCATGCCTTTTCATACAGCTAAAACTAAAAAAACAATCAGCTCTGTTAAGTGTGGCTGTTTGTTTGACCAGCTGCTGACATTTCCCAGAACAATAAAATATTTTTGCATACAGGTAACATTAAAGTCCTTCCGCTCTGTTTGCATCAAACAATATCAATATATCTGTTTGTCAAAGCTGCATTCAATATTTCAGCCAATAATCTCATCCATTATACTGGGTGATTCCGACAAAAGTGCGCATTTTAACATGGTTAAAAGAGGATGTGAATACAAACATGTTTTGTCATATACACAATCATAGGGTCGCAAATGTTTCATTTCCGAGAAACTTTTAATTTGTGAACACCTCCTTATAGGCAACACGTTTCCTTTACGTTCTGCCAGAAAAACACAAACCCATCAAAGGTAATTGGGCTTTTATTCCTAATTACGAATAAAAGAAACTTTATACAAACTAGAATGTAAAAACTAATATTATTTATTTGTACCACATCGGCAAAACTGGTGAAATTTGCTGCAATAATATTCTTTTTACATTCTTGATCACATTATGTGGTACTTTTTGTGTTTATTACGAAGGATATAAAGTTATGTTTCAGCCTTTTTTAAGATATTTGATAAATTACCTAATACGATTACTAAGTTTTCTTACAATGGCAGAAAAAATAATAACAATCTAATTGTAAATTTAAAATCTAATTTTATACAGTAGTTTTGATTAATAACAAAACAATTACAAAAAATCAAAATTTGTTATATTATATTGGATTCAAAGAACGTAATTAAAGACAATAATAATCCAAAATCTATAATTTATTAATACTCAAATCTTGTACAATTTATAATTATACCTTTAATAATATTATTTCAGGTAATACAATTATTTACTTGAATGAACAAACAATATTAATTTATCAAAAACAGATTTCAGCCTGCATCTTAATAAGATAACAATCACAAATACTACCTGGAAGGGCAGGGGTTTTATACGATTTAATTGAATTTACCTTCTGTTGGCCTTTGCTAACGAGTATAATTTAGATAATGGAATTTGGGCTGTTTAATACAAACATTACGTTGGCTGTCCCAGATAATTATATGAACTATATAATACAACTACCAGAGCTGCAACGAGTACGGAGCCAAATGTTCCATTCGCCTATACCACGTGTAGGAATTAAGCGACGTAAATGTCTCAACGTCGTGGGACAAAATGAGTACCAGCGCCGTTCATATATCTTTTCACCATTGTCACGTTTCAACTGTTCTCTCCCATTCAGTTACTGGAAACGAGATAAATGAATGCCGAATTTTAATATGTTGTAAGAGATCACATTATATCATCACGCCCTGTGATAAAATATTACTATATAATCAAACGGACATCGAAATTCAATTACTTGGTTATTACGTTGCTGAATCATAGGAATATGTCTTTTCTCGTGTCATATAATATAGGCAGACTCGATCAATATCAAATGTTGGATAATTTAACAATGATGGTGTAAAATCATATAACATACACAATTAATTGCTCTAGAGTAATCTTGATGGTTCTATGAACAGAAGCCACATGGAAATAAAAGAGAAAAATATTAGGTATCATTTTATGGACAGTTGAAATACTGCGTGTGGAATCTTTGCCACACAAAAAATATCAACCATTGTTTTGTGTAACAACAGTACCGCATAGCTGAAATTCTATAATAATTCTTGCTCTGGAGCCACTACACATACAGATCCAATTTACAAGTGCTAACAGTTATTTGATGGCCACACTTTTTTCGTGTTGTGGTGCTTGTTTACCTAATTTCTCTAAATTGATTTTGCTTTATGTGAAGAAGAAGATTACTCTTTGACCTACATTTGGAAACATATTTTAATATATCATATTATATAAACACGCTAAATTTCAAATAACATTAATAAAAAATAGGTAAAAAAATATTAAAAGACATATCCGTATGATGGAGTGATTCACATGCGAGTTTTACTATTCCAAACTACAGACAATAAAATAAACAAAGAAGGAGTACGCAACACCAAGCGTCACATAACAAGATAAGCTGAGGTTTCAGGCAAAATGTCAAGTATATATCTCATTTCATTCTGGATATGTTCTGTGAAAAAAATTAATACACAAAAAATTTATTAAAAAAATTTAAATTCCCAGGAAGACAAAAGAGGAATTGTGTCAGAAGGCTGAGTGATTGGCTTCAATGACCCTAGCCAGATTCCAAGGTTGGACATATACCATAATTGAATTCATTCTTGTCTATGTTTAATCGAAGTTAAAATGCAAAATTATAGAACGTATAGAAGTGAAATATTTCTTCATATGTATATATATGATATATTCAGAACTGTTTTATTAATTTGAGTTTCACAGCACTTTGCAGTTAATAAAAGTTTACACACCACCACCAAAAGACGATGTTGTATTTGTTGGGGTAATTTACGCTACGTGTATGTCAAATAATTTCTTTTGGTTGTTATCAACTTGTTAACAAATTTGTTTATTCTGTCTCGTTGCTATCATAGTTGACCACAGGACGAATATAAAACTGTTATAAAACGATCATAAAATTCCCATGGAGTGCTCTACAGCATCAACGTCAATTCTTTTGATGTATCGTGCAGACATAAGCAGACAGAAATGAAACTTTTCCATCCCCTCAAGTCTGCAGCCTCTTTGTTAATGCTCATCCAACAATATGTCTTACATCATGAACTGAAATAAAGATGGAATATTCTTATTGCTTCCAAATTAATGTAATCAAGAAGGTTAAAACTTTACGAAACGTGTTTAAATCAATTGTAAATTTAAATTTTAACTACTATAATGAGCGGTTTATTGCAGAATGCCTTTTGGAAGATATTATTGGTAAATATTATACAGCTTATTAATTAAATTGGAAATTCTAGCTAATGGATTTTATCTAATTAGTAAAGCTTACCTAATGAATCTTCTACTCTTTGGATTACTGTAATCTCCTGTATTACATATAATTGGTATTATCGGTTAAATATTTCAAAGGCTACAGTTTTTAATAGTTTCACCGTTAACTTTTGTTCTTAGTTGGGCTATGAGCAATTTAGAGTACCATGGTCAATTAGGCCTCTTTAAAACATGATATTAATTTCCTTGTTAAACTTTGTTATTGACTATGGGTAATTTTATATGATAACAGGATTCTTGTTATTTGGCCATCAATATATGTTATAAATAAGTACGCGTATAACACTACGTTTATATGATATAAATATACTACTTCTTCAGGTGTAAAAAAGCCCTAATACAACTAAAAGTGCGCTAATGGACTGTTGCTAGATGGTATAAATTATGCTGGTAAACGAACGGAATGAAGTACAAACTGGAGAGAATTAACCCAAGCAATGCCACTTCACAGGAGCCAAAAGCACAACCAAACAGGTCACAACCGAACTAAGGAAGTTAGAAATCTTGCAAGAAAATCAATGTGCATTTCCTGCTGTATTTTTTGTGGTATCAATGTGCACTCTTTTATTACTGATCCGTCCATTAGTGGGCTAACTTTTGATAGAAAGATCCTACAGACTGAAACTTGCTACACAGGTCCTCTTTGCCCAAGGAAGAAACTTGTGATTTTGAGGTGAAAAGTTCAAAAGGAAGTCCGTCTGTACAATGACTCTTGGTAGGAAAAGGACCTTGACACTTGATGCTAGGTAATCCATAGGTAACATAGTAATCTTATTGATGTTAAGGTCAAACAATAAAAGGATAGTCCATCCTTCTGTCTGTCCATCTGTGACATACTTTTATTAATTCCGTTCTGTAGAATTCGTTGTTACTCCATTGTATCGATTTATTTACCAGTACTAAACGCTATTGGATGAAAACATTCTGTCTGTAAAATTGAAAGAGAAACATATCAAATCTTTTCTGCACCTGACCGATCATAACAGTGAAATAGCTTATATTTGTAAGACTGATATCTGGATAAGACAAATTAGTACCTGTCATCTCCTATGGATGGATTTTGTAACAGACAGTGACAGACACGTACGACTCCTTTAAGTATAGTTGAGATGGTAAAGTGATATACCATGTTTTCTTGGCAAAAACATACCAGTTGAAATAGAATGACAGGAAAAGCAATTTAAATGGTTTAATATAATATTTGATGATCGTAGTTATAAAATTATTTGCCAAATAAAATATTACTTCGATATTATATCGTTTGTTTTGAATATTTGATATAGCCACATTTTGGACTAATAAAGATTATGACAATTGTGCATATTTGTATGTGGACCATTTTGTATCGTCATCAGTTCGTAGTATAAAATATTTAATATATTTATTTTAGACTTTATACACTAAATTTATTTCTTATATTGTTACAATATTTTTTTATATGTAATAGCTTTTTATATTTTTCATCTGTTACACTTCCTCCACTTGTAATATTTAAAATAAGTGTCAAATGTAGGGGAGTGTACTACAATGGTATTTTTAAACGCTATTTTGTGCCAGAGAAGGATAAGTTTAGTCTGTATAATAGTTACAAAACAGACAATCTGACAAGTAGACGGCGGCATATAATGAAATATTACATTTTGGAAGATATGACTCGATTTCTTTTGAAGATTTAATGCAAGATTAGAAGTTAATGATTAAATAATGATTTGTTGCTAGTAATGGTTAACAGTATTAAGATAAAAAGATACTTATATTATCTAATAAGAAGTACAATATTATTAAGGCTGTGATAGAAGTGCGGTCTCGCCTCGCCACCTTCATTTTGTAAAATTAAGCCTCGCTTACAATATTGAGCTTCCACCCGAAACCCACTTAGAATTCAATTTCGTCGTCTTAGAACAATTCTAGCTACTTAGGATAAAATAAAACAAATTTTAGTTTTGAGTAATAAGGTAAACAACAATCTAAATTGAGCACTAATGATAGGAAGAGTTGATTGAACGCGAATGCTGAGTTCACCTCCAATTCACCTTCCGCTTAGTGCGGCATATGATGATGCAGACTTGATTCTGAAATCTGAAGTCACTCCATCTGAGTTGATCCAAAGCTGCCTTATGTCCGCAAATCTCGGTTACTCCGCCATTCATTTAGATTATGTTTAAAACATCGTAGTGCAATCGACCGTGCACATTATGAGAACGAGAACACACACCTCTGTATCTAGATTATATTTGATTTTGTAGTGTATATTTAGGTCATGCCAAAACAATCCAAAAGTTTGTATCGATATTTTTCGTGTCCCACTTATTAGATCTTTTTGGCTGTCTATTCCAGTTTTCATAAATAATCAAGTCTGTGACAGTTCAGACGCTGCACTGAGCAGAATGAGACATGGAGATGAACTAACATTCGCATTAAATCACCCCTTCCCACCATTGCTGATATCCATGAAATACGCATAAAAACGATTTATGAATTAGAGATGCGTACAGCATAAAAAAAGCATGTATGACTATCTACGATAAAAAATTGTTAACAATTTTTTTATCAATAAATTTTACTGGAATTTCAAACGTAAGAATATGGCTGTGCTATATAGACATCGGGAAGATACGTCCTTAACATTAAGGTTATATTGGTATTACGCGTATTTCATGATAAGAGGTTACAAGGTATTAAACAATCTAGTAAAACATGACCAGTTACAAAAGTTCTGCTTTTGCCCCTCATCGGCTTACAACCCAATAACAACAGAATTGTGGCCGACCTACAACATCAGGTTTATTACTGAGGCCAGTGTTGCCATGCCACAAACACACAATAACCTACAGTACAAGTTAACTGTTTGCTCCTTATAATTAACTCACTTTGTTACAGACATGTCAGTATTTTTACTATTAAAGGCTTGCAATTTTAGCTTGTAGGAACGACTTCCTTACTGTAATACCTCGGAATTTCACTGAATATTTCAAACAATACCTCCCTAAGGTTGAGAAATAGCCTCATTGAAAACAGTTTTTCAAAGTTGTAAAACTTATATCAATCAGTTATAACCAATGAAGGGATCATGAGAAGAAGTTGTTACTTTACATGCTGTCTTGGAACCGTCCCGGAGGTTCAAGTTACTCATCAATATACTGAATCGATAGCAAAGTCATAAAATGTATGCTGTATGTTATGCTGTAGATTCCAAGCACTATTGAGGCAGTTCTTTTTCATAATTCAGAACATCTTTTTTGATAAGGTGATAAGAACAAATATTGACATTGATAAAGTGGAGAAAATATAAATGTGGGTAAAATCGATGAATCGGTATCATTTAGGTAAATGTCTTGTGTTAAAAATAGATTTAATCGATGGCTTGTCAGATTTCAATAGAAAACGCAGAAGAAATGAAGTTCCTAAACTTGAAGGAAGAAACTCCGAAAATAATATGAATGTAAACTTGTGTTCTAAGTTTTGTTGGATAGTGCAATAGAAAGCACTTGTTAAATAATTTAGCATCCTTTCATAGTATTCAATTTATATACTCATGCATATAAATGGAAAAAGGATTTTACCTTTGGTCCTTAAATGCGTATTAAATTCACTCCTTTATTGTATAAATTTAGCTTGATATTTTTCCATTAAGTAATCTTATGTATGGTGGTCATCTGTAGATGGAAGTAGGTACTTCTCCATGATAACAATTTGATAACAAAAGTGTGGGATAATTTTAACATCTCAGTTTGGAAAACATGCATGTTGTGTTTCGGGAAACGTCGTAAAGCACACAAAACTCATTTTTGTTTTTAATTTTGAAATAATTAAACTATGAAAACACTCCAGTTGTTTAAAGCTATAAGACGCAATAATTAATTTAATTATGACTTTGTATACTAATAACTTAATTTTCAATGCCTGGAGAAATACAACGTTTTGTGGTGTCACGATTACATTAAACTGCTATGAAAATAGTGGCATCACCAAGAACTGGTAATAGGAATGCTGAAACAAGTTCAAACGAGATGAAAAAAAGCGTTTATCCATATCTTGGCTAAGCTTGTTGGCTACGTCAGTATACCATTCAGTTTCAATATGGCGGCCGTTTAGTATTTTAAAATATTCAGAACTCCAATAATTATGAACTTATTAATGAGGGAAAAAACAAATGTGTTCTAGAATGCTTATAAGGTTTACCACTACCTCTGTTATAACCAAGTTTTGTATCTAGAATGGTTTTCGATATATTGATTTATTTCAAATTAAACAATGATTTGAAACCAGAGATCTGATAAAAGCTGGAGGGTTCAAAACAAAATGTACAACAATTTCATAAGTGTAATTTATTGGTAATTTTTAAATCTCTTTATAATTTTATAATCTGTTCGGACATCAAAAACTGAAGTGAATAATTATTGTTATTGCTTACGCGTAAACTACGCTATTTAGTCATGATGCTTCAGATGGAGGGGGATATATAGAAATACGAGTATAATACAAAAGCAAGATCTGAGTTTGTAAAATTCAATTTTATTATACTACTGTAAAGATATTCTATGTTTCTATGGCCATGTATGGTCATATGTATAACATTCGTAATGTTATTATTATTTTTTTTATTTTTGTTCAATATCATTTATATCAACTTCAAAAGATATTAGTAGTTATAAAAAAACTTTCGCGTCATAGCTTACAAATCCAGGTTGTGGTTTGTTATTTTGAGCTTATTATATATATATATATATATATATATATATATATATATATATATAATATATATATATATAGTATGAGTAGTTTTATTTATTATTAACCATTCATTCCTTTGACATCAACAAATTGTTTTTTTAATAAATCTTTTTTAACATGAGTCAATATGTGTTTTAATCAGACATATAATATTTTAAATATAATATGTGTATTTTCTAGAAATAAATAAATATTATATATATATATATATATATAAAACATTTGATTAATAACTAATATTACAACAATCATGATTCCTAATTCCTATAGTCCTTCTTAAGACGTATGTTCCACTCTATAACAATATAACATAACACTAATTATCACTATATATTGTTATAGTGCGGAACGCGTAGGTAATTAGGTGGTTAGTGTATTGCCACTCCTCATGCCTTACAGAATATTATAGTAATAAGGATCTAATTTATCATATTATAATACAAACTTTTTACGACTGGATATCGATTGAATAAAAAACATAAATCTAGGTCACAGCCGTTTACCCAATCGGCCTAGTCGATAATAAGGTAAACATAACTAACCAACATGCGATGGAGGAGGAAACGATCCAGACAATGTAGACTTCTACATATATTTCATACATATATAAAACCGTGTTTATCGCTGACAGGTCTCATGGAAAGATGCAGCTGGTCTTTATGATGAGGACGGTCGCGCAAGTCACCTCGTTGAACTGTGTTGTTATCCGTCCATATTTCTGTTATAGGAGAGATAATTATGTACTATTTAGCTATAAACAGTGATTTCCAATAGATCCTCATTGCTCATTTTCAATTATACCATAGCATAATTAAATAATGTGTTAGATGTTTTATTTATAAATTAAGTAGCATATCCAGAACCATATATTTATTAAAATATACGAGTAGTTCATAAAAATATGCATAAAATAACCAGCTGCGTGTTCTTAAACTAAGTAATATGTTAGCAGTAAATATGTCTGTTACCATGTCCTTTCTAAAGCTGCAAGGTTGCTTAAACACGTTTTAGAATGCCTGTTGCAAAATGCGCATCGTAGAAGCCAGTCTACAAAGTAGGTAAATACGATACACTGAGGTTTACTGTAATTACCAGTTAATTTTTTGAAAATACCAGTTTAGTGCTGGTCTTTTTGTAATATTTTGCATGCTTAAAGTAAAACACCTAGCTGTAAATTATTTCCCTTAATTAAAATGTATTGCGTTACTTATATTAGTTTATATATAACTGTTGTTTGGTGACCAGTATTTCATTATTAATACGAAGAGATCGATCATTTAACAAGGTTACGTGCCTTGCTCTCCACCTCCCTAGATGATTGGAATCTGTCACCTGTGTAGCAGATTTGCTGAAATCTGCAACTGCTCAGCTATCACTCAGGGAATCAAATTTGAAAAATTATACGTCTGAGGTAATACATATAGTCTCATGGCATTTTCTTTTGGTCTTTAAACGTAGCACATCTTTTTGGAAACAATGTAAGATCATTTCACAAAAAAACACTATTACATCAAAAATTTAGACACCTGAGTTTTTGAAGGTCAATACAAAATCTATCCGATAGAGCATCAAATTTTAGCTTGTTTTATATGCAAATGTTATGAAAATGGTTTAAAAACAATAACTTTAATTTTTTATGTCGAAAGGAATGAAAAAGGTTTTAGCGCTTTCAACTAAACTGCAATTTCCTAAATTTATAACTTAGAAACTTGTGATTTTATTAAGACCAAATTAATATACAAGATAGTTACAAGAGTACCGTTTCAGATATTGAAATTTTAGGTTTTTAGAAATATAAAAAATATTGTATTAAATTACCATCTAAATTTTCATTCCTACCCGATGGCTGAAAAAATGTTTGATATCGATCTTGGTATATAATTTTTAAATTAATTATTTTGGGCATTTATTTTGTAAGACCCTATTTAAAACATGTAATACCTAACACCGATTTCATAGAACAGGTTTTATTTACCGCGGCAGGCGCCTGCTCTTTTTTCTACAAGCAGACCGTTAGAGGGCCAAGGGGACGTATTACCTATGCAGTACTTCTTGTTTTCTCTTAAGGTATGTATGGTTTAAAACATTAGCTAATAAATATGGTACTTTAAGTATGTTCTGTATATTTAATGATGCCAATAGTTTTCGCTAATTCAACTTTTAAATTTTTTTACTTGAATGTTAAGTGGATTCAACACTCATATTCAATTTCATGTATAAACCAAGGTTCGCTTTCATTCAATAATTCACATTTGAGAGTTATGGCAGACTATAGCAATATTTTTGTTATTGCTGACGTTTGGGCGATTACAATTTCAATTTATCGAATAAATCTGACAGAACATTAACTGAATGAGACGGAGTAAGGAGTATTTTGGATTGACAGAAATGCGCTAGTTTAGCGATGTCAGCCCAGAACAGGCAAAAGCTGTATTGTGTACAGAAGGAAGTGAGTGTCCTCTATGTCCGCTTGAGTGCCTACCATGTAATACAGTGACAGTATTCGAGTAGTTTTCCAATCGTTTCTACGGTGTTTCAAGTTTCATTCACAGTATGTCTGACTTTAGTTACAATTAACAAACCTTATGTTTAACTTAAATATAGTTGGAACTATAACAACTGATTCAGCGTGTAATGTTTAGGAACAATGTTGTGTTATATTAAAAAGTGATAATAATGACAGTACATTTACATGTAAAAAACGGAAAAAAAACGTATTAAAAGTGTTCTTTGTAATCATTTTGAATTTATACTTTTCGGATTGTAACGTTCTTAGTTTATTTGTACGTTTGGGCTTCGATTGCTGCTTTATTTGTTATACAACGCGTTATTTATTCATCACAGTAAAACGTAAATCAGTTCCCATTCAGGTTATTTACTTTAATATCATTGCATACCAGCATAGTATTAATGTAAAGCTACAACCGCGTAGTATTAGTTATTCACCCTTCAACTGATTTATTGACTTAAAAGGTGAGGTAGTTTTATAATTGATTGAGAAATTAAGTATAATGTTATTAAGCCTTGCGTAATCAGAAAGACTAATTCTATCAAATAAAATAGCTGTTGTAACAGTACTATTTCACAAAATACTAATTCAATTATTATATCAAGTTGCCCAGCTGGAGTGGAGTAGTACTTTGGAGCGTTTTTAGGTCAACAATCCAATACAAGAGTTGTGGAACCGTTTCAAGAGCTGCGGATTCAGCAGATGGACTAAAGTGCCTCTCGATAACAATTCAGACCTTCTTCTTTATTTTGAACGTATTTTGAAACAATGTTCGTATTTTAACTTGAAAAACAATTGTAAATAATAATATTGTATTAAATCTTTAGTTGCCAATAACAGAAATTATAAGAATTTTTACAATTCTTTCAGTAATTGTATTATGAATTTACAGAATATTCCTACGCTACCTAGCTAGATTTTTACAAATTCTCACATGCTATAAGGATCGATAATATGTTTAAATATTTTTGTAATGGACACATATACGTAGAACATAACAGTATTCCTCCAAAACATTGGAATAATTGAGGGAAGTGAATATTGTACAATTTCAGGCCATTTGCATTAATCAGTAATAATTTGATAATATTTGTAATGAAACATTCATCCATATCTGTACATTACAGTGCACTATTATTATTATATCAGTATATGGCAATTCCATGTTATGTTCCAATTTATCTACTCGAAATATGTTTTATTTGAAACGGATTAACAAAGAATACCAAGCCATGCTTGGTTTAATGAACTATATAGAACCTAGCACACGCCTGTCGTAAGATCACGTTAAATTTAACATTTTATTAGGCGATTCCTGGTTATTATGCTAGACGGAAACATAGTCAAAAACTGAAGTCATGTAGTACGTTAGTTAACTATAAATCAAATATTATGTTTGAATAGTTATTTTGACGTAAAAAATGCATGTGTTTTTCTTTCGAGTCAATAAAAAGTATTTTACTTTAAACTATCACTTTAAATAATTTCTTGCCTAATGCCAACAGAAAGTTTAATAAAAATGTGAATGAAATCTTTTTACATTTTCTGGGATGTGCCGAGACATAGTATCTTGCTCTGTATCCTTAACACGCGGAGGTGGTGAGGTGGTAGATGTTGAGACGAGTCGTTGTGGGTGTGATTGTATTGGATATTTGAATTTTGTTTGTTGAATTATACGCTTAATGAGCTGAAACATGTGTTAAGATAGTATTAGTCTTAGGAATAAGTGGACAGAGTGTAAACTGATATATCATCGTGGACGTAGGTCATCATAATGACATCAACTTGGAAAGCTCGGTCTTTTAATTAGATTGTATGACAATGTTGTCAGCAAGTTTATAATATTCCATTCTATAACTTTTCTCTTTCTACTCCATGATTATAAGTCTACACACAATGTCACCAAAAGATGATGATGTAAGTGTTTTGGTAGCTATGGTTCTTGACATTAAACAAATATGCAATTAGAAAATAGCTTTTGTAAGTCAACAAACTGGAGTTATATTTCAACTTAATTAAAATTTGAATTATTTTTCCATATCTTTCTGGTAAAATACAAAGATAGAAAAAGCTCAAACGTTTTTACTACTCAAAATTAGAAAATAAACTTTATTTTAAACCAATGTTTTTTATATTTACATTAAAACACGTCTGTATGAGCATGTTCCTTTTGTACTCTGTTGTGTTAATTAATTACCAAGTATGTCAGTATAATAACTGTCTTGCACAAATATTACACTACGTGTATGTAAAGAACGATAGAAAAGGGAAAGCCATAATGGAATGTACGTTCTTTTAAATCAAACAGGACCTCGTGGAGGTTTGTAACTTTCAGTATCATTCATCAGACAGCATCCTGATAATGAAACAACACACAGAAACGTTCCCTTTATATACTATAGCAGGAGTGTTAACATTAGTATTGAATATTAACAACAAGGA
This sequence comes from Homalodisca vitripennis, assembly GCF_021130785.1. Lineage (NCBI taxonomy): Eukaryota > Metazoa > Arthropoda > Insecta > Hemiptera > Cicadellidae > Homalodisca > Homalodisca vitripennis. The sequence continues at coordinate 97,044,909 of NC_060207.1, forward strand.
TTCAAACAAAATTATCGTGGAATTACATCTCATGCCAACTTCTAATTCTAAGTTTTGCGGGAGGTTATGTAGAAATCAATCAAGTAATACAACCACAATTCGGAACAATACTATAAAATATCTTAATTCCGAATACCTTAACCCTAACAATACTTATAACAGACATTTCTGGAAAGGAACCATCTAGTAAAAACTAGCATATTTCCCTATTTCTAAGAAACACTTGCTCATTTTCTCCAGTATTTGTTTTTTCTACGGACAGAAAAACCTGTACTTATTACTTGCCCAAACCCAGGAATGTCCTTTAATACAGACTTAATATAAAAGTGAACAGTCGCCTTCACAGCAAAACTCAAATCCTGAAGAACGAAATGTGTGTGGTCCATTACTAGTCTGTATGGTACTGATAAATACATGAGTTTTCTAAACTATTAAATACAATTAAATGAAAGAAATTTAATTTTGGAGCATTTGTCGACAAAATAAAGCTCTACGATTCGAGAATAGGAATCTATAGTTTTTTCCAAGTGGCAAAAATAATCTTAACGAGCAAGATTAAGCACACAAACACACATTTATATTTGATTGCGTTTAACTCGCTATGGTCAATATTTCCAACAAAAATGTATGTATGTCGGAAAGAATAAACCTGAGGGTTTAGAGAGGATGAAATGGTAAACGACCAACCAGTGATCACCCAAAACAAGAGGACTGGCCAACACACTTACAAACGCCAGAGAACGCCATTGTTGCGGTATGTCTGTTCATTTGTTCATACCTTAAGGCTTTCCTTGAAATAAGCTGTGTTAGACTATTTAAATTGGACTAGAAAATACCCAGTATAGTTTAATATAATAAATGTAAATAATAGAACAATTTAATAAACTGTGATGTCATTGATTTTTGAAATAATTTCAAAAATCTTGAACTCACAGTAACGGATAGTGTTGTAAATTGTGTAGCTACTTATTAATTTTCACGTCTTTTATTTATGAAATATGTAATTAAATCACGATTTTAGTGCGAGAGACGTCCTGGTGTGTGTGTTGTTGGCATTAAACTATATATTTTATCTCTGATCTCTATACTTAATAATGTAACGGGAACCAAACAATATCTGTATTAACATGCTAAACTTAAATTACATATGATAGACTGACATTTATCTTATTTCCCGCAAAGCTAATTCCTCGTCTATTTGAGTGAAATAGATTATACAAGCTTAACATCGCTTTGAACGAGTCCCCCAAAACATTACAATCATTTCACTATAAAACATAGTATAATTTAACTATCCAATATACAGTTATTCGTATTATAGCATTGGATTTCCGGTTTTGTAGTGAATCCAAAGCAGGTTTTCTAAATAATGTTTCAGGACTAATCATTATTTATATTGTGCCCTTTAAACGGTCCCGAAACCAAAATTAAAAAATTACATCATTCCCAAAACTACATTTTAAAATAACCATCCCAAGCCAATCATACCACAGTTGTATTTAAACTATCATAATTTAAAATAAAAGGATTTCTAGAAGATTGGAATGAAATAAAGAGTTTTTCCATGCAAATAAACTAAACAGACTGCTCAAAAATCTTGGTACAGAGCTACTGTGAAGGTGTTAATTTCATGTATTATTATTAGTTATGTAGCTATTGTACAGTACTTTATTTAATTCATGAAATATAGCTGTATAGTTACTGTGCAATAGTTAAACATAGTTTGGAATCATCATTTCAATCTTTGGTGTTATTGCTTGAGGGTAACCACGATATATAACTTTCCATTTATATTCCAATTTTTATTTTATTTATTTATTTTTAATTTCAAGAAGAAAGTTCTTTTCATTTTAATATTTTATATAAATATAGATTATGATTTTTTAATGCAAAAAAGTAATGTAGACTATATTGTGGCTCTGTTTTTTATTAATAGTATCGTTTATACATTTATAGTTAGGTGTAAGAGAGGACTTAATTATAGTCCTAAAGTCGTCAATTTATATGTTTTTCTTTGTGTTTAATGGAAACATGTTTAATTTTATTTTAATTTCATTTCATTTCCATTGGAATTCAATATTCAACTAAACACTAAGCACCAATCTAACTAAACACTATAGTTATAATTCTGTTCTGGTATAACTGTTTTAGTATTGAAAGGTCCTTCTGTAACAAAGCTAGACAAGTGAGAATACGACATGGCTCAGTACAAGAACATTACCACCACACCTGACAACCGCTGTTTGTGTGGAGAGTTTTACTGATATCACACACGAAATGGTGCTATACATAGTTTAAAGTTGTTTATAATTAGTCTTGACATTGAAAGCTTCTTCTGTAACAAAGCTAGACAAGTGAGAAATACGACATGGTTTAGTACAAAAACATTACCACCACACCTGACACCCGCTGTTTGTGTGGAGAGTTTTACTGATATCACACACGAAATGGTGCTATACATAGTTTAAAGTTGTTTATAATTAGTCTTGACATTGAAAGCTTCTTCTGTAACAAAGCTAGACGAGTGAGAAATACGACATGGCTCAGTACAAGAATATTACCAACACACCTGACACCCGCTGTTTGTGTGGAGAGTTTTACTGATATCACACACGAAATGGTGCTATACATAGTTTAAAGTTGTTTATAATTAGTCTTGACATTGAAAGCTTCTTCTGTAACAAAGCTAGACAAGTGAGAAATACGGCATGGCTCAGTACAAGAACATTACCACCACACCTGACACCCGCTGTTTGTGTGGAGAGTTTTACTGATATCACACACGAGATGGTGCTATACATAGTTCAAAGTTGTTTATAATTAGCCTTGACATTGAAAGCTTCTTCTGTAACAAAGCTAGACAAGTGAGAAATACGACATGGTTTAGTACAAAAACATTACCACCACATCTGACACCCGCTGTTTGTGTGGAGAGTTTTACTGATATCACACACGAAATGGTGCTATACATAGTTTAAAGTTGTTTATAATTAGTCTTGACATTGAAAGCTTCTTCTGTAACAAAGCTAGACAAGTGAGAAATACGACATGGTTTAGTACAAAAACATTACCACCACACCTGACACTCGCTGTTTGTGTGGAGAGGTTTACTGATATCACACACGAAATGGTGCTATACATAGTTTAAAGTTGTTTATAATTAGTCTTGACATTGAAAGCTTCTTCTGTAACAAAGCTAGACAAGTGAGAAATACGACATGGTTTAGTACAAAAACATTACCACCACATCTGACACCCGCTGTTTGTGTGGAGAGTTTTACTGATATCACACACGAAATGGTGCTATACATAGTTTAAAGTTGTTTATAATTAGTCTTGACATTGAAAGCTTCTTCTGTAACAAAGCTAGACAAGTGAGAAATACGACATGGCTCAGTACAAGAACATTACCACCACACCTGACACCCGCTGTTTGTGTGGAGAGTTTTACTGATATCACACACGAGATGGTGCTATACATAGTTTAAAGTTGTTTATAATTAGTCTTGACATTGAAAGCTTCTTCTGTAACAAAGCTAGACAAGTGAGAAATTCGACATGGCTCAGTACAAGAACATTACCACCACATCTGACACCCGCTGTTTGTGTGGAGAGTTTTACTGATATCACACACGAAATGGTTCTATACATAGTTTAAAGTTGTTTATAATTAGCCTTGACATTGAAAGCTTCTTCTGTAACAAAGCTAGACAAGTGAGAAATACGACATGGTTTAGTACAAAAACATTACCACCACATCTGACACCCGCTGTTTGTGTGGGGAGTTTTACTGATATCACACACGAAATGGTGCTATACATAGTTTAAAGTTGTTCATAATTAGTCTTGACATTGAAAGCTTCTTCTGTAACAAAGCTAGACAAGTGAGAATACGACATGGCGCAGTAAAAGAACATTACCAAGACACCTGACACCCGCTGTTTGTGTGGAGAGTTTTACTGATATCACACACGAGATGGTGCTATACATAGTTTAAAGTTGTTTATAATTAGTCTTGACATTGAAAGCTTCTTCTGTAACAAAGCTAGACAAGTGAGAAATTCGACATGGCTCAGTACAAGAATATTACCAAGACACCTGACACCCGCTGTTTGTGTGGAGAGTTTTACTGATATCACACACGAAATGGTTCTATACATAGTTTAATGTTATTTATAATTAGTCTTTACATTGAAAGCTTCTTCTGTATCATAGTTAGATAAGCGAAAAATACATGGCCCAGTATAAGAACATTACTATATCTACGTATTTCATATTATAACACTTTCTTAGTTATTTTATTCTTATTATTCTTATATTACAAATATTGAAATTTAAACAAAATATTGTTTTCCGGCCACCAGAGTTATATATTTTTTACGATCTCCCAATAAAATTGTACTTTCATTATCATTCCATGGATACTTTTATTATAATTTGTTCACTAAACATAATAATAATTTGAATGAAGATAACGTGTTGTCTGAATTAGCAATATCGTATACTACAAGAAATCGACGTTCGGCTGAGAAACGTTGAATTGATGAATTATTCAGCCTGCGTAATTGAAAACAAAACTGTCAGGAAGTTAAACTTGCAACTGTCGGCAATAATTCAGTATCGGTCCTAACAAGTTGGAGTTCAAAATTATTTCACAAGGATAGTAGGTTGAAAATAATTTAACAATATTTAATAATGCTTAATTATTTTACTTATTAATTGTACCCTCATTACATAAAAGTTTTCACAACTGACATTACTGTTATAGTCAACAAAATTATGATCTACATTTAAAAAAGTACTGGATAAAAGAGGTTTTAATCGCGTAAGTCAAGTCATTATGATATATATTGGTTTCAAAATAATTTGATTTAAGTATACAATTTAAATATTGGGTTTACGAAGTGCAAAAATAATATGTATAAGAGCAATATCAAATGGTATGGATAAACCTTTTGTTTATTTCAGAGATAAAGAAGTTAAAATTGGGCTTGTCAGAATACTATACGGTTGAGAGTTACTGTAAGTTCAAGAGTGTAAGGAGTGAGTGATGGGGGAGGTGCTGAGCTGAGAATGGTTTCCGGTTCCGGAGAATTGGGTAAGGGCGTTGAGAAGGGTATCATTACAGTTGTAGTATACAAAACATTATAGATGGCAGAAGAATTTTTGCTCACTGCCAGTACTATTCAGTGTAAATTAATGTTAATATCTCATTGTATTCTTAACGCTAATTCCTTTACAGGTTTATATCACTGTTATTTTGACATTTAAAAATATCAGTTACTTAAATGTAGCTATAGTTATTTTAATTTCTGTTATATTTAACGTATTTAGACAATTGTAAATATTTAAATAGTTTTCTATGTTTAATTCCAAACTTTTACAATTTCAACCAATGTTGAAGTTTTGTATTCTCTCTCAACCGTATTTATTAGTCTTACAGGAACAATAAACTTTTAAGCAACTCTACTTATAAGTAACTCCTGCCAAAAGCATTGTTCGTAGTACAAACACTACCCTGAGACCACATATATGAGATCGTCATGAGGGTTGCGGTGGTTTATCTCCCCCTATTACATACACCAGATTTTTGTTTTACATAAACATCATGTTAATTATTACTAAAGTCATGTAACAAGCTATATTAATACATTTTTATAAATATTTAACAAATTATGCCAATATGGAGATAAATAAAGGACAAATCGATGCGTATTATGATTCTCATTAGCAAGGGCCTGACGTCTCACAGTTGGTAAATCCGGTCTGTAACTTAGTCGGTCTTATGTTTAGTCAAAAGTAAAACAATTATTTAAATCCTTGAAAATTAACTGCTGTAACACTCCTGTAAAGTCCCCATGGCTGTTTAATTTATAACATGTGGTTGCTGGATTGTGTTCCAATCATAAGATTTCCGAAAAATGTGGGTGCTCGATTAATACCAGATGAACATACTTGCTAAACAAAATGGTTTCTGCTCCTTAAAAACAGAAGTGTGTTGGTGGTTCATAAGTCATCTTGTGTTGTTGTCCACTGTTCTATAAAACAAAATAAAAATACGATGACTCTGAAGTAAGATGAAATACCGCTTTACGATTTCGTGATTGTAAGTGGTCTCGATACTTGGCTAATATCGCCGCGACTATGTTTTAGGCAAGACCAAGTTCTTCTTCGTTTTCAAGTAAAATGATTGTTCTCTAACTTCGTTCTTTAATCTCTAAATTCTAATCTTCCTTGTTGTTACTACAGCTGCAATGTAGAGCCAAGATGCTGAGGCCGCGATTTGTGAGTCGACATCAACGTGAAGAGAAGTTAATTTTTTATTTTTATTAAATAAAGAGTTTGTAGGTAAAACTCCGAAGAACATTGGAAACACCAGGCCCATCCCCCAAGATATCGTTTAGGTTCATTATTACTTTATTTTCGAAGCAACTTGGCAAGTCATAATTTTATTTTAACATCTAAAAGTAGCGCTTGTAGGTTTTATTTGCTACAATTAAACTTATAAGTAATGATTTTAGCTATGTTACTACTCAAAAAACCGGTACATTATATATTTTGCCACTTAAACGTAAACGTAAGCATACTGTAAGATTTATGTTATTTTGGAGGTTATTACAATGCAGAAAATTTAGTACTGTACCATTTTTATATCATCAATCAATAAGCAATTTAGTTTTTTTTTCATTTAGATGTAAAGAGAAAAGACAAAAATAATATCACATCACATGTAGGCGTTTTTAAATACTTGTGGAGCTATTATACCCAAATTTAAATTACACTATTGTATAGAGGTTTACGTGTTGTTAGTTAAATACTATGATAAAGGAAATCTTTACTAATGTGATTTTAATATTAGGAATCACAAAACAATAAACTTAATACATAGAGCATATAGTATACGTATTTATTGTTTACATGAACGAACATAAAAGAACATTCATAAGCGAGAAATTTCACTTCCATAGCAATTTAAAATTAAACATTCCAGACGAGCCCACACAGTTGTGTATATGACTTCACAATATGCTGACCACCCAGAGACCACAGATATGAGCGTGTCATGGGGGTTGTGTTGGTTTATCTGCCCCTATTACGTACACTACAAAGTTTGTTTTGCATAGGCAGCTATATGCATATAAAGTGTTAGATGTGCAAATGTGACTTTTATTTCTTTCGGTGAAGATAAAAATTGTTTGATACGTAAGATTTCACAGTTAAAAAACTTGAAAAATCGCTCGTTGTTTTGTTGAAAATAAAAAAACAAAATAGGCAATTGAGCCTAGATGTAGATGGTTACATTATAACAGCACTGAGGTTTTTTTAGTACTTCCTTTCAGCCATTACATGTATAAACCTTTGCATATTTTAGTTGCGTTCTATTAAGTAACTCAGTTTTGTTTGTAATTACACAAAATCAAACATTTTAGCTTGTTTCATGGTTGGTTTTATTCATCACAATGTAAAATATTGCAAATTTAAGAAATTAATACAGACCTATTATAGACCTAGTTTTTTTAAGAGGAATACTTGTTTTAATTCTTAAAGGAACCAGCATGTATTTAATGACTCTAAATTGTTTTACATAAACTATATTTAAAAGATAAATGTTAGTATTTAATTTATAGGATTTACCAGCACTTTACTCTATTTCTTACAAAATATCAATGGGTACACTTTTAAGATCTTTCAACGGTATACTTTCCAGGCATTCATGTCTTGTTAGCATTATGGCAGACCAAAAATTATACTGGCTTCGCCTAAGTTTAAGCCAAACTACTTAACGGTCAGAATATGTTACTAATTAACAATTTTGTCCAAAGAATTCATAATAATTAGGATTTTCGACGTTACGTCCCCTTCGCGATTGCATTTCTTTTAGTTCTTGATAAGATTATAGCTACTTTCTTAGTAAAACTTTTGGCTAATAAATATTAACTAACGTAAATCATGGTTAACGCTTTTGTAAATACTCACAACAACAACAAAGTTATGTATATAACGGTAATGTTTATAAGAATATACTTTGTTTAAAGTATGTTATTGACGATGAAATGAATGAAAGGATAACAGGAATTTAGATATTTGCCATCGTTATATGTTACAAACGGTATAATACGTTGGATTACAATCCATCCTCTTCGTCAGATGGGGGAGGTATTAATGTAATAATTACAAAAATAAAGACCAGAAATAAGACAAGAAGGAAAAGAAAAGGGTTCAAACGTACCCAAAGTCATAACTGCTTGGAGTCCAGTCCAGGCGTTGTCACTGCACAGGATGCAAATCCCGAGTACTATTTACGAGTACGAGCGTCACAATCATACATGACACTAGCACAAGCTATAGTAGGATACTAAAAAGAATGTCGATGTCGCCTCTTATCGGCACCGCGTAGTGTTATATGAAATAATAGGACATGAATAATAATAATCTTTATTGCGTCAACAATTAAGATTGTTGACGTAATACATCAAGTACATTAATAATACTATACAGTTCCATTTTAGTTATTGCTATTTAATTGTATAACAGAACTGGGGGTTTAATTTTATTCTTGATTTCAATAGTTTTCAATAATTTTCATCCCAGCATCTCAACATGAACTCTTCAACGGAGTAAAACGCCTTTGACACCAGGATGTGTTTTAATCGAGATTTGAATATGAAGGCGATGGTCAAGAGGAGGTTGGAATAAAGGTAAACCACTTCTGGACATTTGGATCTTGGAGGTTGGTACGCCTGATGCGTACAAGATACACGAGATCGTTTCATGTCTCCGATTATCTTATAATTATTTCAGTCATATTCTGCACACATTATTTCAGCACACAACACCAAGTCTTACAACTGACTGACTTTGTCAGGCCAGCATGTAGTGCAACTCAGCTATATGTCTGGGCTGTCATCAGTGTGAGCAGTCTGGAGTATGTGTTGATAGGTGGACATAACCTTGTGACTAAGAGCAGGAACAGCAGTAGTCCAGACTTGCACGACACTGAGATCCACACTACACGTTTCGCCTGCGATGCTACCGATATCAGTCTGTCATTTATTGAGGACTGTTGTTCCGTGACGTAGTCGGTTAGAGTGTCGCAGCTGTAGCAGCTACTCGTCGAGTCAGTGTCGAGGATCGAGTCTGTTTAGTGACGGTATATTTTTGCACTGGGTGCTGATCAAGACTTTAACTGTACATTTGCTAATGTAATTGTATTGCAAACAAATTTGCTTTAATTTCAATACTTCACAGATTATTTATTAGTTATCCATTTTAACCACCAATTTTAATTTTAATTCTCATTTGTTTATTTTATGCGTACACGTTTGCTTTGAATTTAAATCACTAAGTAGATTTTGTTCTGTTCACTGCAATAATCTTTAATAAACATTTTATTATTTTCGCTTTAATTTGCGGCTGCGAAAACCGGAGGACCTTAAGGCTCAGTTCTGGGAACCTTGTTGTTTGTTTTGTATATCAATGATTTCCCGGACTATCTCATTAATAATCAAAATAAAGATTCATTTATTCCTCTTGGCTGATGACACTTATTTAATTTTTAGATACTTTGACTATTCTTTTTCCCAGCACTTTTTCACAACCTCTTCAAGACTCTCATATTGGTTTAATATCCTTTAATAAGCTGTTTTAAATCTATAAAAAACGCACATAATTTAATTTCACACTCAGAGGACATAGAATGTATCCCCGCTAGTTTATCTGAATAACCATCATCTTGATTGCCTACCAAATTTTTTGGCCTCCTCATCGGTTGTAATCTGAAATGTGACTCTTACATAACCAAATTGGTTATACGTTTGAATTGAGCTTAAATTTGCCCTAAGATGTTTTTCCTTATTTTCATCAAAAGGATTTTTCAAACTGTGTTATCTAGCTTATTTAAACCGAGGCTTAGGTTAGGTCTTAAATTCCGGAACTGTTGCAATACAGCATTGTTTATAGAATATGTTTCCAATAAAAAAGTGCTTTGAGAGTCGTCTTCTAGGGCTTATGGCAGTAGAACAGTTGTAGGGAGCATTTCCGATCAAGTGGAATCCTTACATAGGCTAGTCTCTTATGTTATTTTACAGTAATATTTGTTTACAAATATAAAGACACCCTATCAGATCCTTATCACAAATTTCACACTAGACACAGACCATGTCTTATGGTAGACAAGTTTAAATTAACTTGTAAAATCTCAATATTTTACTTTGAACCGAAATTGTTCTTATAACGACTTGGATTGTAGATAGTAATATTCAGACATCCAAGACGATATAAAATATTTTTTGATTAGTAAGCTCCGAGTGAATATTTAGTAAAATTTATTACTAGATTTTTAAACTATTAAAAATTGTCTGGTTTGTGTTAAATAAAAATCACAGCTCTAAATTAAAATAATGGATTTATTTTAAACTAGCAAATTAATAAGTTCAATGTTTCAGAATTTTCATCACTCTATTTTCCACAAAGAATTGACAAACCGTTTAGTAATTTTAAAAGGCCCTTTGGCAAGAAATAATCATATTAATCAAATATATCAAACTAAAAATCAGAGCTCTCTTCTGAAATAAAATAATAAAGTTTTCAAATAGAAATCAAATACCACTTGGAAATAACTAAAATAAAAATGTTCACTTCTTAGTTCACTCAAAATTCAAAATAAAAAATCAAACTTCTCTTTCCACTAGTTGTACCTTAACTTTCAACCTAGTCTTTGCAATTCAGATACAACTCTCTCAAACAATTTTTAATGTTCAATTAATTTACAATTAATAATTCACAATAAAACAGTTCTAATTAAATATTAATAAATTACTAAATTTCCAAATCTCAATTAAAGTTATCAAAAAAGTTCAATTTTAATTCACTTTTCTTGCAAGTTTAAACCAAATGTAACTTGTATGATTCTATTGTGCTCTATTGTTCATCGAGAATCAGTTGTGCATATTGCTCTGTAGTTTCTATAAATTTAAACTTTCTAAAAAAAAGACAACAAAATTAATTTAATATCAGATCTGGACTATTTCAATATAACGTACAATAAATTTGGTGCTTACCTCAAAATATCTCGCGGAAAATAATTTAGAAACACGGCGCACTGTAATCAACTTAATTCACGATAATAACCAAAAGAAGGGCGAAAATTATGTGCTGGCGGTTTTTATAGTTCCCCTTCCTTCCAATTCTGATGGACATCCGCGGTGTTCTCTCATTGGCCCAGCCGTATCCAACTGGAGAACAATAGCCTTCTCTGATCTAACTTAACTGCAGAACAAGACAAGTTCTGATCAATTCAAGGCAGAGAACGCCTTCCTAATAATTGAAAGTTACCAGAACTAACTTGCCAAAAGATTACATATTAGTTTTAATCCTAACTTCTCACAATATAATTAAAAATTAAATCCCAATATTTCTTTCCCAAAATGTTCATTTAATTTAAGTTTTAATTAAAAAAAAAAAACAACCAATGTAGCTTTAAAAACGCTACAGTTGACTTTATTCCAATGCATATAAAAATATAAAGTGTCTGAAAAAGTTTAAGTTTCACTCAAGGCCCACTTGGTTGGAAAGGCTTTCTACAGTCTTCATGAGATCCTTGATGAGAGTATACGAAGTCAGCAGGTCGATCTTTAAATGAACTTTACATGCATGTAAAAATTATGTTTACCATTAATCCATTCTTAAGTGTATTGTATTTATCTATTGTGACTTGTATGTGTTCTGACTTTCACTAAAAAACTGTAAAGTTGAAATATGTGTAAAGTTCAAACAAGTGTAGTATTGTATGTTAATTGGTATAATCTGTTTAGGCTTCCTATTTTAGTTATTTTTTTAATATTGGAACCAAAAGTGGTCACACCACAACCGAAGGTGGACTTAGCGGTTTGTCTGCTAATATTGTACATTTGTACCTTTTGTGAAAATAACAAGCGTACATATGTCCTAAATCATGTTATCCTTAAAAATTACTTCATTATTTCTATTCAGTTAAAATCTTAGGTAGCTTGGACAACGGTGCTTAGAAATTTGCATGCAAAACAATAGAACTAAAGCATTTGTCTTACAACACAAAGAGAGATGTCAGTATCAGAACTTTTTATACCCCAAATAAATCATGGTTCTAAAAACGCATTTGATATTGTTAAATCTTATCTTTCTCATTAAGTTTGTGACAGCTGGTTGTTAATCTTACTAAAGGAAACGATAACAGTCTTTCAGGAATTCCTTATAAATTTTAATAGTTTGCTAAGACAAAATTACCAAAACTTTAAATATACTTAAGTACTAATAAATAGGAATAATAACCTGATACGGTAGCCTTTTCTTGTATTTCTTCTGACATTAGCACCTTGTTTTAATATTACTTCACGTAAATAATATATTTTATACCATTGTATGTATTTAAATAAATAATAACCATTGAATCCTATAGCTTATTAGTATATATATATATATATATATATATATATATATTCAATTTTAAAACTACTGTTTATCTCACTCATTCATAACTTTACATCAATTTATTGTATCAAAAACATAGAGGTAATTTTGAAACGTAGTATGTGTAAGGTTAGTACTGACATGCCTTACAGGTTTATATTTTTGTTGTTGGTTTAGATATATTGGAACACCACTGAGGGAGTTATTTTGCACAATAAGGTTTTAAATAATTTTACAGGTAATTGTATTTTTAGTGTTTGTGACAAGAAACGTTACAGGAAATTCAATTGTGTTATTTTACATTATAAGCTGCTTAAATACATTTACATGTTGTTGCTGAAACCATATTACATAATTTCTTAGCGTACTGAGGATTCAAAATGCTTGTACTCTATTAGTTTTGTAAGAAGGTACAACCTATAGGTATTAACCTATTTAATATTAATTATTTTAGCTCTAAAATTTTCCACAGTAAAATAGTTTTTAATTCATAAATCGTATTGGGTATTTAAATTAAAAAAGCGTTATATCTGTCAATGTTTGACTGTGATACACATGTTTAAAAAATGTTAATCTGAATAAGGAAGATTTTAGAAGTAATTTCTACGGTTGGGAATTGTTCAGGTAGTAAAATAAGACAAATGTACAGTATCTCATATCTCTAATAGAACAAGGTATGAGTGCGCTATACCATTTAGCGTAACAGGCTCCCCTAAGACTACATGCAAACTTTAGTAACGTTTAAATCTATTGACACTTATATCTATTAGGCTATAGACATATCAATATGCTATATGTATTAGTATGTTACATATCAAAAATTCAAATGACTGTACTTAATTAGTTTCAAATTCATTTATTCTCTGATGTTTCTTTATGCTATCATTGATTCTTGCAATACTAATATCCAAGATATTAGCTGACGCTCAGAAAAATTCCACAGAGTGACCTGGAACATATATAAATAAATAAATGGCTCTCCATTGGCTGTATAACAAGATTTACTTATTAGAACGAATTAAAAAAATGTACTTGAATAAACTAATACTATATGTAATCATTTTGGTGTGCACCATATTTAATAAAACTCTAATCACTGATGTCGGATAGAAGAGTTTACAGTTATAAATCCTTAACCACTTGTACTGAAGAAAATTTTCAGCAGAAATTTGGGCTTCAACCAGTTCGTTACTATTGTTTTGCGGAAAGTGTTTTTAGGGAGAAAATAAAAAACTAATATTCGATTGTACACCAATCCTATATAGTCATCATATTTTTTAAAGCCATAAAGTGTAAATGATAGTTACTGGTAAAATGACTTATTATTATGTATTGCACGTAACCGTAGGTGGTATTTGTGCTCGGCATTAGTTAACGAAGTAGATATTTACATACAAGTATAGATGAACATGCTGTTTAGACTTGATATCGAAGTGTAAATGATAGTTACTGGTAAAATGACTTATTATTATATATTGCACGTAACCGTAGGTGGTATTTGTGCTCGGCATTAGTTAACGAAGTAGATATTTACATACAAGTATAGATGAATATGCTGTTTAGACTTGATATCGAAGTGTAAATGATAGTTACTGGTAAAATGACTTATTATTATGTATTGCACGTAACCGTAGGTGGTATTTGTGCTCGGCATTAGTTAACGAAGTAGATATTTACATACAAGTATAGATGAATATGCTGTTTAGACTTGATATCGAAGTGTAAATGATAGTTACTGGTAAAATGACTTATTATTATGTATTGCACGTAACCGTAGGTGGTATTTGTGCTCGGCATTAGTTAACGAAGTAGATATTTACATACAAGTATAGATGAATATGCTGTTTAGACTTGATATCGAAGTGTAAATGATAGTTACTGGTAAAATGACTTATTATTATGTATTGCACGTAACCGTAAGTGGTATTTGTGCTCGGCATTAGTTAAGGAAGTAGATATTTACATACAAGTATAGATGAACATGCTGTTTAGACTTGATATCGAAGTGTAAATGATAGTTACTGGTAAAATGACTTATTATTATGTATTGCACGTAACCGTAGGTGGTATTTGTGCTCGGCATTAGTTAACGAAGTAGATATTTACATACAAGTATAGATGAACATGCTGTTTAGACTTGATATCGAAGTGTAAATGATAGTTACTGGTAAAATGACTTATTATTATGTATTGCACGTAACCGTAGGTGGTATTTGTGCTCGGCATTAGTTAACGAAGTAGATATTTACATACAAGTATAGATGAATATGCTGTTTAGACTTGATATCGAAGTGTAAATGATAGTTACTGGTAAAATGACTTATTATTATGTATTGCACGTAACCGTAGGTGGTATTTGTGCTCGGCATTAGTTAACGAAGTAGATATTTACATACAAGTATAGATGAATATGCTGTTTAGACTTGATATCGAAGTGTAAATGATAGTTACTGGTAAAATGACTTATTATTATGTATTGCACGTAACCGTAGGTGGTATTTGTGCTCGGCATTAGTTAACGAAGTAGATATTTACATACACGTATAGATGAATATGCTGTTTAGACTTGATATCGAAGTGTAAATGGAGCTGTCATTGGTTGAGAAATGTCTGCTCAAACTTACACCATAGAAACCTCGTATGACAAGACATGGAAGTGACACATGTCAATACTTTACCATCTACACTAACCACACTCTCCCGAAACTTATAGAAACATTTACATGTCAACATTAACTGTCAATTCTCCAACTTCTTCGTAAAGTTAATTCTTATATAAAGTCAAAATTGGTTATAGACTGAAACGATTTATTCAACAAACTTTAAAGATAATATTAATTTATTAGAAAGGAACAATAACAAGGTCCCGGCCCTGCTTTTTATTTTTTATTTCTTTTATTTGCTATTCACAGGTTATAAACTCCAAATCAGGCTGAATTAAATTTCTTATCCGAGGCATTTACAAAATATGAAATATAAAAATACAACCTTCTAATACTTAAATAATAATTATTTTTAGTAGAATAGAGAACAATACATAGTCAACTTTTATACATTATACGTTATGGTTTATAATGTATCGTTGTAATGTCAACAAGGTTCGTCCGATCTTAGCCACACCCAAGTTAATCAAGAAACCTTTTTTATAATAAAATATATGCCCACATTAGTAATAAAACTTAAAAAAATATATTATATCATATCTAAAATAAAATAAATTTTAAACTAAAAAAAATGCTAATACAATTTGCTAATATAATTTTAAATATTCCCCAAACAACACACAACGCCATGAAACTATTTTGTTGGAACAGTGAGTCATATATCTCTCTTAGTGTTCGTGATCTGAGACCCAAATCTTGCTCTGAGAGCTCTGACAGGTGTGGCTTATTCTAATCTAGGAGTAGTCAAGAATCAAGCAAAGTCAGCATCTTAAAACCAAACAACAAAATAGAGTTGTAAAAATTATTAATATATTAAGAGCTAAATAGTCAATTATGAATATGTATAAAATATGAAATTCCGGCAGTATTATAGACAGCATGTGGTACATTGTATTTAACTACTAAAACCCGCTCTAAAGTAGATGATTTTTTTTTTCAACTTGAGTTATTACAACCCTAGGAATAAGAGTTATTATACTCACACATTGTAATTTAGCGTTTTACAAAACTCCAATTAGATCAGGGCATGTTATATATTTAATTTTCAGATCAGTAAATAGTCATTAATATTTTCCAGTTCAAACCGATTTTACAAAAACAACAAACAAACAAAACAACAAAACAACAAACAAACAACAACAAACAATTTAACAACAAACAATTTAAACAAACAACACAAACAATTTAAATGAAAGAATATTTTGGCCTCGTTGTGAAGAGTTGAGACTAACATTTTGTTGACTGAAGCCTCTCCCCAGAGCGGTCAAATATTTTAAAATTTGAATTGTTTTAGTTTTTGACAAACCGGTAAACCTTGATTATAGTCATAAGACTGGCCACGTAAGCCACATACTTGAGGTACTGTACAGATGTTGCAACAGTATAAAATCAATTTAAAAATTAATTCCTTTTTTTATCATTTTCTGAATTTACAAATAGTAACAGGTTTTATTATTGAAATAAATATTACAAGGTATAGCCTATTAATCCCCTACATATAAAAAATCTTATAATTATGTTAATATTTGAAACAGTTATTAATTATTTGGCGGAACACTACACAAACACCAAAAGAGAGCTTGGCACTGAGAGAGGTGACCTGTCAAATGCTTAGCACTGACCGCCACCCCCTCAAAAGCGCGTGATACTCAAATGGTTAATACATTTAGAAACATCTAATTAACTAATTTTAACACTTTTTGTACTTTATTAACAAGTTTAACAAAACTTAGATGAATTGTTCATAAATTATCTAGCAAGCAAGTCCTAGCATTATAAATGAGCTTTTAAATTATATATTATAGTGTATATATATATATATATATATATATTTGAACAAGACGATAAGTGATACTTATCTTGATACTCGATCGTGGTTGTGGCATCAGCCCAATCAACAGAGCAGTTTCAAACTTCACTTATTACTAAGAATCAATACAATACAAGTCTTCATATATTATGTTATAGATCATATGAGGCTTGTGTCATCCATCACCATATGAATGCTTTTCCACCACAACATGCCATTTGATGTGATCACTGTAACTTCAATAGTAGACCTAATAACTTCAGACCAAAGAATGCCAGTCTATGACAGAAGCATAACAATATGCTCCACACTGGTCCACCAAATTTTACTTTTTTTTTTTTGGTTATTGTTTCTTCTCGAGAGTCAATGGATTAGAACTATCAAACCAGAGATTATGAACTAAAACTAATATGGACTCCACGCACGCTTTAAGTGAATGGACTCTTATCAATCAAGATAGCCATCGAACTAAGTGCTCCACTACTATCAAGTAGTTAGCCTACTACACAACTTGATCTACTGTATATGGTACTTCTCCACCATCACAAAGTGGTTTATCGTGAGAACAACTAGACTATGGTCTAGACTACATAGAAACTCGAAAATATTGAGGATAAAACCTTGTATAAGCTTCTCAATCTTTTAGCGTTCAGACACAGAGGGGAACTTAATCTAGTGTTACATTCAGGGTAAAGAGAATGAAATGCCGCAGGTACATCTTTTAACTGCCGCTATCAGTGCCAATCATAAGTATAGAACAATACACCTATCTCAACTGATACCGAGTGCTAAATAGTGATAAATATATGGTAATATATGGAAATATAATAATAAGCCCAACACTTTTAAATAATATTCTATTTTTCACTAGGAATCAACTTCCCGAGGGCGAGAAATAAAACACCGCACTTGGCTGAATTTACAGTGACGTTTATTCACAGTCACTGAATACAGTATTATTTCTTATAACAATTTAACAGATAAAAGTTAAAGATTCGTAAACCTTATAGAGAAAGTGTATAAAAAATCCTTTTGTTCCGGTTAGCATACTGTTGTTGTTTCAGAGTAAATAAAATAGGTAGGTTGATGAACTAATGTTTTAAAAATTTCCGGATTTTCGTTTATAGTTATGTTTACCAAAGTTTAGAGTAATTTAATTCAATTTATAAATTGTATTCATATACAAAGATAAAAATGTATTTACTATTCGCAAATGTATTGAAATAAAATTTAAGATAATTATCCTATGTAATGTAATATTTACTTCCTGAAGCATATGGTCAAAGGTAGGGGTGTTGGGTTAGTGGTATAATTACTTTGACCTGACCTCGAATGTTGTTGAATATTCAAACCCTCCTCCCCTCATTGTTATTCACCCAGCAAAGAGCTGGGATTGTCCAATCTACAATTGTTATGTCTTGCTCAGACATTTAATTTATATGAAAGCATTTTTACTTTCCTTCCAGTGTCTAGAAATAAATTTAGGCTAAAAGAGGCAACCTTAATCAAGATAAATAATACAACTTAAAGTTTAGTGAGAAAAAATACTATTAAACTACCTGTAGATGTAACGCACTAGACATTATACTATTCATTTAGTGATCCGGATATTTCAAGCAATGTAATCATTTTTGAGCTATCATTATCTGAAGATCACTGTAAATAGAAATATTGCAATCTCATACTTATTAAAATTTGGATATAGGAGTATTAAATATGTAGCAATGAAAGGCTTTATAATAGTCGCTTTATCGATATTTTGTACAAGTTTGTAAACTAATTAAATCTGATGAAATTGAAGGACGATTTACTGGGTTTTCTTTAATAAGTTCTAGTTTAGTATTTCCGCAAATACTTATTACACATATTTTAAATGAATAACTCAAGTGAAAAAATTTGAATAACTCAATAATGAAAGTTAAAGTCATTTTATGTTTAACGAACTGATTAAATTTATTTTCCAAGTATAATATGATACAATAGCGAGTTAAAAATGTAATGAAATCCATTAGTCCTATAACTTTATACAAAACAATCAATAATTTTAAAAATTGCTGTCGTAAAGAAAACATTCAACTCCGTCAAAAGACAGCTAAGATTGGTTGTATAACAGTCTTTGAATTTGTAGTAAAAGTTTGATAGTAACTTTGCCTTTTATATCTTCATTACAATATTGACCAAATACTTCATAGTCAATATTAGCTAAAATGTACAGTTAAATAAATATTTTAACTAAAATTTTCCATTTTCAGATCTTGATATTTTCTTACTCTGAGTTCAAAATCGATTGCAGACAAGGACTGTTTTTACTACCAAGATTAACCTATGCTTTCACACTACAAATGTAAAAAATTGAAAATAGCGGTTAAATGAATTGAACATTGGGTTATGCTGACAAAGATCTATGTTTAAACAGAACAGTTAGGTTAGGTTAAATTAGGCTAGGTTGATAACAGATAAAAGGTTGCAACTTTACAGAACAAGATGGAATTGGGGACGTAGTGGGCTAGGGGGACCTAGCCTTGAAAAGTTTAAGACATAAGGCCTGTATGCATATTAGGGACGCTAAGTATGGCCATGTTTAACTTCAGCACATCGGTTAAATAGTTTACGCGTAAAAGCAAAAAAATCTATGGTTCTCTATTAAAGTAAAAATTAATACTGAGGTTATTGATATTAGATAAAAATGCATACGCAGCTTATTTTATCTATGTTAAATAAGGTAAGAAATCCTCTGAACTACGAAAATTTTTTGTAATGAAATGATTTTCCTTACTCTAATATTAACTTCAACTTTAACAAAAACCTCCGTCTTAGTTATGGTCTAGACCTGGAGTTATGGTCTAGACCTGGGATATAAAGTACAGTAGCATCGTAGTTGTATAGAGGGTAGGAGTTTATGGAGATGGTTGATAAGTACGAGTTGTTATGTAAGGGTATGGTCTTATCTTTTAGTGACACCTTCATACTGTAACTTAGTTTACTTGCACCTCTATACACTAACACCTACACTTTTTCAGAGGGTACTGTAACTTTATGAGTATTTATAAAGTTTGCTATTTTTACGTCTTGGTTTAGTGTTTGATCACTCAAAGTGTAATTACAATAATTTAAAGTAAAAATGCAGTTAGTATTGTAACAAGGTGCAAATAAAAAAGTTCATTTATTACAATTATACATGAGTAATAACTTCAAGGAGTGACGTATTTTCTGTGATGTGTGACTGAATGAAGTAGGTTTTTTTAATTAAACATTTATTCTTAAGTAACTCTTAAGGAAATTAATTTTCTACAAATAGCAAAACATGTCATTTCATCCGGTAATTTTTATATACACCTTTTGAAAAATGCATATATCTACCTACAAGAGTTTTTTGTGTCTTATTAAAAGATCGATATTTATCTTATGGTTTGACATTATTGGGCAAGTGTTGTAAATAAAAACTTTGAAAAGTATTTCGAGCACAAAATAAAGCTGTCAGAATTAATTTAGAATTGGATTAATGAGTCGTGAAACGATGCCTTCAGGAAGCTTCAAGTTTCAACTTTACTTTGTCTCTATATTCTTGAGGTCGCCCTGTATTCTCATTTCAAATGAGACAAGGAAAGGGTTCCACCTATATGGCACGATAGGCAGGGACAACTTCATAAACGAACAATAGGCCTACAGAACGACAGCAATTCAAAACTTGCCGTCCCTAATTGGCACGTGACTAATAAGCTCCCTGGGAGTATTGCAGATCACAAAAATCTCAACAATTCAAATCTCGAGTAAAACACTTCATCGGATCAAAGGCGTGATATTCCGTTGAAGAGTTCATGATGGACCGCTGGAAAGAAATTATTTTTATATTATAATAGATATTGAAAGTGAAATCCCAGTTTTTTTATCGAAATCTATGTCCAAAGCCTTAATGTTGAAATTGTGTTTAGTTATATTTATTGTAGAATCAACGCAAGCGTTGCATTTGTATGATTTTTTTATGCAATAACGGATATTACTTTTATGAAGGAAACATGATTCTTCAGGTAAATAATTAACCTAACACATAATTACAAACTAGGTTAAAATAAACTAATCATACCAGAGCGTTGTGACACGTGTAAGTCAAGAATCACAACCACCATGTTGTATGTCAACTCTAAAGCATGCATTCAATAAAAAGTAAACACAACACTAATTATTAAAACGACTAGAACACTACAGAACTACAGAGTAAACTACAGAATACAGGTCACAGTAGGTCCTCATTCGTCGACCAACCCCGAGGTTAGTAACTGTAAAAAGTTGTACAAAAATATATTAAAAATAAATTATTTATTAACTTCTACCATTATCTACTTCTTATAGGGGTTAAAATGGCGTTCCAGCATATATAACAGCTATATTTCAACAAAGAATGTTTTTACTTTTCATTGTTTTAGAGAAAAATTTGACACATATTACGGAAGTAGATTACAAAGGCTGGTAGTAGTCGCTTTTGGACAAAAAAATTATGGTTGCCTGTAAAGTCGGTTTTACGGGCGAAGATTTTACGTGACAACGTCTTTTTCTCGGTAGAATATTTATTGATATGAATATTATTAAATTGCACAATAGGAACAAGG
Organism: Homalodisca vitripennis; assembly: GCF_021130785.1. Classification (NCBI taxonomy): domain Eukaryota; kingdom Metazoa; phylum Arthropoda; class Insecta; order Hemiptera; family Cicadellidae; genus Homalodisca; species Homalodisca vitripennis. Next base: position 97,066,436 of record NC_060207.1, read on the forward strand.
AATTGAATGAAAATAAGAATTGCACAAATTTTAACTATAGAAATATATTTTGTTTACTAAAACATTGTACATAATTTGAAATTAATTAAAATTTGTTATTGTAAATGGTAAAGTTGAATAAAACATTTACTAAAATTGGAATTTGAAATTCTTGCTAAACACAGTTAAATTCTAACTCCGCGCGTGGTGATTGGTCGGTTTAGTTCGTTTGTTTGGTCGCACTGTTATGACAGGTTAGAGGTTATAATTTGTTATTTTAAATGTTTGACTAGCAATACGCGCTGTTTCTTCTCAATCGACTGAATTACGATTGATTGCAGAGTGATTTAAACTAATAATTTACTTAACACTATCAACATTTGTCAATAGTATGACATAACCTATAAACTCAGTTTCTCAACTTTTGTGTCAATCTAACAATTAATCAATCAATCATAGTTTACGATAATGAAATATCAGTGTACAATTATTTACCTTTATTGTTGTAGTTGTTGTAAATGACGAATCTAAGCACTCCACATTTTCACGAATAAACATAGTTATCTGCTTTATCCCGTGCGGCGGACCCACAGTTATCTGCTTTATCCCGTGCGGCGGACCCACTGGACGGGCATCGTAACGTTACTGGGCGTTACACTTTTTCATGAGTGACTCCGAGCCGCAACCTAATTTAAGACGTTGTCACGTCAATAATAATTTTCTGAATGTGTATATTTTATAGATCAGGGCAACTAAGTTGCAACTACGGTACAAAAAAACCGTAGACTGTAAACTAATTATAATGACTGGAAGTAGTTACTTTATAACCAGAGTTTTTAGGCAAATGTATTATATATTTTATTTATCAGGGCAACTGTGGAAACGCTAATACGGCACCTGCAGTAGATTCCAATTACTGAAAGTAGACGCTTTTTGACTGAAGTACACTTTTCAGACCAAGGTGCTGCGTGTATGTCTCCTTTATTTTGGCAACAATGCATACGCTTCTAGAGCACTTGGAATAACTTAGACCAGAAGAAAGATTACAGGGGTAGAAAGCAGACAATTTGTCTGAAATAGGCTTTTCAGACCGAATATTTATAATTTTATTAATCATAGCAACAAAGCAAGCTATATTATAGCGAATCAAATAAAATAATCCTAACAACAAATGCTTCTTCACGGGCTAAACCAAATAATCAATTAGATTTTGAATATAACAAAAATGAACACATGTAATACGTACAATAAACATCTATTTTAATCCACTCTTTTCTAACATATTTTAAATTTTACTGAAATCGTTTGAAGAATTTAAATATTAAGGAATGTTGTTAAGAAATTTGTGTATTTACATTGTTACTCATAAAAACTTATTCACTCTCACTCTTCACTACCCCAAAATACTTTTAAGTTCCATTTATTCTGCAGTTTATCACATGATTGATATCTTCCAGTGGCCATCACTTATCGCAGAAATGTTTATTACAAAAACATAAGACATGATGTCCCCTTTATTCAATAAGAACTTGCGTGAAACACCGCGGTTAACTGTTAGTCTAATATTAGGTTTATATTTATATTTATTTCAATGCATGCAAAATAAGTAGAGTTTTGTTAATGTATTTTATGACTAGGAATGTATTAAAAAAGTTTTTTGGATGATAAAAAAGTAAGCTAACATGTGTCTGATCAACATCATGACGTCATCAGCAGAACAAACAGTCGGGTGCTGCTAACAGCGACAATTAACTGTGCGTTTTCCTGAGTCCGCTGAGATCTGCGACAACAACTGAGAGAGTAAATTGCAGAAACAAATTATACAGGACCAATGATAAATAAAGTAGTAGTCATTAGGACATTTACAGCTAGACAATTAATCACCATTATCGAGCTGCAGTTAATCATTCTACCAAGATGTATTTTTTTAACGTTTCAGACGAACTACTACGCTAAAATGATAATCAAAATTAATAAAGGTAGTCTGCGAAGCATCCTCGATGCTATAATGTAATTGCACCTCGACTTGGGTAACGTATGCGTTTGTATAAAGAAAAATATAGTTCCTAGGAAATTATACCTTAAACGTCTATGTGCTACATAAAAACTCTTAACCACAACAATTATAAAGGTACTCCTTTGTTTGAAATTTATTTTTGACACGCCATCTTCTCAATTTCATTGGGCTTCAAAGAGCGCAGAGGATCTTAAATTGTTCAATGAGAATGTTATCAGTTTTAGATTATTTGTCGAACCTGTAAAACGTTCCTAGGTCCGTTGTGGAGGCGTTTTGGAGAACAGTAGTTCCCAGGTGGGGAACCAAAAAAAGATGCAAGTCAAATGTTTTAGAAGTTAGATAATTGTAAAAAATGCCATTAGTTCTCTAACATGGACGTTTTTAAAATCTGGTTTCAAGTTCTAAAAGGATGTGAGCTGCTAAATATCGGGAGTTTCCCAAGATCTATAGCTCTTAATTTCGACAATATCAAATACCGATAGCTACAGGTACTAGAGTTCAGAGGTTTCCATAGAACAGAAAGCGAAAGTTCGTATAGATTTGTTAGTATAAGCTATCTGACATTTGTTCTGGAAGAGACAAGTAAGAAAATGGAAAGTTAGAATATCTTGAAAATGAGATTTTTTGGAATAAGAGCCATAAAAATCCGGCAAAACCTAAAATCAAAACCTGCTATAAATTATACATGACGTAAAGCATTAACGGAAACAGTTACATAATACCACAATAGTCGTAAAATGATTTATTGATAGTAATAATCTGTTCCAAACGATAGGGATAAACTGTTTTGATTTAGTTATACAAATAGAGCATTGTAACAGCTCATTTATCTTGGCGATATTATCAAACATTATTAAAAGTATTACCATAGACTTATCGTAACGAAGAATACGTTTAATTGCTATCTTATGAAATAGTTCTATTTTAATTTGTAACTGTTTACGGCGATTAGCATTAAGAGGTTGAAATGTTCAACTTCCTTGAATAACAAAGAAGACACTAAATTTAAATAAATATCTTTACGTGCGTATTACAAAGAGTTTTGGAAATGTCCTTGTTGAAAGCTACGTGGAATAATAATGGATATTTAGGCTGGAGAGGTAAAAGTCGAGTACACTTTTCATCATATTGTTATTGGTGAACACGTTTTGTAAATAAATAACTTTCTCGCTAACAATAACCACGTATATTTTGACAGTCCCACAATGCCCGGCTCCCACACAGGACATTACAGTGTGGGCGCTACCATACCCTTTGTTAACTGAAAAATACACATGTTGAATGTGTATATTTTACATTCATGAATGTTTTTATATTATACGTTTATCATCAGATTGCATTTATCATACAGTAAGTACAGTTTAAACAGTTTATTGTGTATAACAATGTAAAGATACGTAAGCTATTATTTTGGTGGTTGTGTCTTATTTTTTACAAAACTGTTCATACATGAATGTTTTTAACTAGTAATATGTCATACAAATTTCTATTTTATATAAACATTTGACAAAAAATATGAAAAGTCTTACATAGGTAATTACGTAAAATAACGTAAAAACATACAGACATTAATAACATACAATGATAATTTTAGATTGCTCCTTAGAACATGAGTGTAAAATTGATGTAATTTTTCTGGACACTTTGATCCGACAAGAGATTAAAAATTAAACAAAGGAGTAGCAATGTAAAGAAAAAAAAGAAGTATAATGTGCCATTATAGTAACCTTCTAAAAGAAGCTCTTGTTTTACTAACAAAGTCTTCTTCTCAGCTGACGTTAACATTTATTAATAAAACTATATACTTAGAAACACAAATATGGTTTATGTCGTATTCAGTGAGTTTAGCTACCGCATAGATATGTGCCGTGCAGTGATAGTGGCCATGTCACTACGAATGTGTACGTACAAAATATGTTTTTTCTTGTGTTCAGTGAGTTTGGCCACCGCTTATACCATTCAGCACATAGAAACCATGTCACTACAACTGTATATTCAGAAACACAAATATGGTTTTTCTCGCGTTTAGTGAATTGGCTACCACTTAGATGTGTGATGTGCAGGACATAAGATCAAATTAAATATTTATAACTTAGCTAAGAGATCTTTGAAAATTCCTTACCTACATGTACATTCCTTTCTGTCTACTTTAAACGTCATTAAATATAAATTAATTAAATAAGGGTATTTTTTAAGATGCATTAAAATATGCTAAAAAAAAATTATATCAACAGGAAAAATAACATACAGTAAAGCTTTTTCATTTAAATAAATATTGCACACCAGAGTAATCAATATTGAAAAGTGTGATAATACGCTCGTCCCATATACTTGACTGTTTTAACCGATAAATATAAAAAAACTAACAACCTATTATACAATGACGATTAAATATTGAAATAAATATTACACAGGAAAGTGTTCAATATACAAAAGTGTAGTGATGTATTCGCGCGAATTACTTGACTGTTTTAACTGAAAGTAAATATCCATTATATGACAACAGTACTGAGACAGTAGTCAGTTGGTACTATTAACACATTGGTAACAAAAAGCAATTTATATAGTCTACATTCTTTACAGAAATCTCCCTACAGCGCAGGGAAACGCAGACCAAAACTCAATATTTAGGAGCAAAATAATTGAATGATTGGAATAGAACGAGGGAATATAGAACAACTGATAGATCAGATTGTTATATTATTAGTTAGTATTATAATATGTATGTTGTTTTATTCGGTTATTTCCATATGTTTTACACTAAATAATAATGCTTGTATTTGTCTCTGTTAAATTGAATTGGAAGATGCCGATGTGTAAAATGTATGTGAATGGTTCCTTGTTTGTCATGTGGACTCTGAGAGCGACACGTGAATACATGAGTGCCTGCATACTGTGTATATATGCTGAAATGAATATGTGTACAGTATAATAATTATAGTACACAATATGCATGATAATGATTAGCAAGTGTATGCTTTTAGTACAAAGTTTGGCTGTGGGTAAGTGAGATAAGAGGATATTGGTGATTGTGAGTACGGAAGTACGGGGGGGAGGGAGTCTTGTCAGTCAGTAACCTGTTGTGTATCAAACTACGTCCTGCCAAGCCAGTGTCAGCTGCATTAGCCAATAATATCAGGCTAATTAAGTTCTAGAATACTAGCCCTCACGTACAGGCGTTTAGCCTATGTGAGGGTGTTCTGATAACATTTTAAATATAATATTAAATGTGCAACAACTACTATTGTGATAAGTGTAAATTCTCAAATTAATTTTGTGTAATCGTAAGAGGGTAAACAATTTTTGTTTGCTTGATTTATTACAAAATGACGATTGCCAACTGAAACCAATATTATACACCAATGTGATCGATATTGGAAAGTATAAGGATATATTCGTGCCATTCTTTCGATACTCTCTAATACTTGATATTTTCAGTTAGTTGTATAAAATTAATATAGTTGTATTTATATAAATAACTGGTATAAAATCAAAGGTACGTTTAAAAATCCATTTAAAGTTACAGCTGTTAAGATTTAATATTAATCCGTATTAATTTATATACTTCACTCTATGTCAATAAATTTAAAAAAAGAAACAGTGACTTTTTAACATGTTCTTTTCAGATTTTTGCATCAATAAAACTGTTCTAACAGAATAACATCTTGAGATATTTCATTCTTGCTGTAAAGAGAATTTTTTCGTTCAATTTTAAAGGGATATTCTGTTTTGAAACAAAGATGGAGAATGTTTTCATTTTGCACTAATGTTTCTAAATAGAGAGAACATTTATCGCGTTTAATAATAAAGTTTTAAAAATAAATAACATCCATTAATATATATTATGCGTTCCATAGATCAGACTCTTTACCACACCACACTGCCAAAAGTAGTCTACTGAATTAACGTGAAATTAGTTTGCGTAGCAATTGAACTCATGGCGTTTTATTCCGAGGGATTTAAAGTAGTTTTGTTATTAATATCATAAATTACTTACCAAAAGATGCTTCTATTTCTTTGAAATGAATTGCTCTTAGAGATATGACATTATTATCATGTAATTGATCAAACTCATTACTTAAGTTCTCGACTTAGATGAGCGTCAGTTTCTTTGCAAGACGATATTGAACTACGATACAGGGTTGATGTTCAAGACCGACACGTGTTCAGAAGTAACGTGAGCAGCAAGTGAAGCAACTCCCGGGCCGAGCTGGGGTGCGGCTGTGCCGGCATTATTGATATTTGTCGGAAATGTGAAATTAATTGTTCCACATTCGTGTTTCAGGTCATCGTGTTTCTTTTATTCTAGATATAATATAATAGACATAATTTTGCTGTCCATGATTAGTTTTTTCGTTTAATTAAACATATTCACCCGATATTTACAATTTTCGTCCATAGAACTTCATACGGTTAATAGTCCTGAAGCCGAGAGCTAATTTAAACTATACGAGCAATAACTTTTCAGTGAGAGTCTGTTTTGTGTTGAGCTAATAAAACTATAATCTGTGATAAAATATAACGTTTGATATTTTAATCCTGTCGATACCTTCCCATTTGTAAATATTGGATGGAAGTTCAGGCTTTACCTTATATGAGCATAACATGATACTGTGTACTTGTTTTCTTCATCACTTTGCTGTGCCATACTATCGGTAAACACTTCATGTTGACACGACGAACTTTGTTTGGCGATGTACCCTCGTCAACTTCATTCAGTACCGATCTAAACTTTACCATTTCACTAAATATACAAACTGAAGTTATATATTCTGTGTAGCGTTTGCCTTCAGTTCTTTGTTGCTATTTTAAAATAAGTTTCAATATTTCTAGATGTTGTTAAGTTGATTGAGACTATTGATGAAAAACTGGATTGAAGGATATGAACCATAGGTATTGTAGTTTGAAAGCAAATGGTTCAAAATAGATTGATGGACGTGTAAATTAGATAGTCGATATGGACATATAATACGTAGATGTTAAAATCCAAACATCTAATACGTAGATATGAACCAAAATGAAGAGAGTGGGCGTTTGCAACAATAAAATTGGTTTTTATTGCACCCACTTCTAAAAAGTCAGACATCTTGAACTGACATTGTGAATGGGATATGTATAGCTAAATGGTAATTACCTAAAAGGAAATATTATTTTTTAGGTTAAAGGCTAAGCAGATGTCGAAAACACGATTAAGGCGGTTTTTATCACACGCGAATCTATAACATTAAACATTACATTTAATTTTCATTACACAGTTATACTGTCAACGTTACAAATAAAAACAGCAGTATTTTTGGTCTTTAATTCTAATAATTCATTAATAAAAATTTGAGGTTAGCGTACTGAAAATCATTACAATTGGGCGCCAGGTAATTCAGATCGCAGACTGAGATTTTGTTATAATTTATTTAAACATAATTACTTTGTGGAGCAAATTAAGTATCAAAAGTAGCTGTGCGGTATGATAAACGTGTTTGTTAATGATGGGAGTAAGTTAATGATCGAAAATAAGGAAAGGTGGTGGGTGCCTGAAGTGAACTGAAGAGCCTGACAAGAACTCCTTAGGTTATATCGCATTTATTTGTGACCTTTCTTTTAAATAACTGTTGTCATCAAAAGAGATGGAATATAAATTAGTAGTTACAGCAGACCACACTGAAACTGCTTGAGCCAACGCTCCCAACTAGTCACCATTCCACTGTTGTTGATGATGATGAGAGTTTTAGCTTCAGATCACCGCTCCGTCATGTCCATCGCTTCTATCGTGTACCGGCGTGTTTCTTGTTTGAAATATTTCTGCCACTGTTTCCTGATGATTCAGCTTTGTACTTTGTCCAAGTTTCTCCTCTATGTCAAGTACATTACTAACCTTACAAAGATTATAATTTAATATGATTATAGAAACAGTTTACTCGTATCTTACTCAAGGCAAGAACACAGATATTACCATATTAATAATCATATAACAAATTATAAACATCAATTATGTTGCCCATATAACAGTTAATTGTGCTTAAACAAGTTTTATACATACAGAACTTTGATATCTTATTGAAATGTCATCGCTTTGTGACTGATTGCCAAAACTACGTTTAGGTCTGATTAATTGTGTATCTGACCTCGAGCATTGTTGAATATTCAAAACTCTACCCCATTGTTATTCATTGGGCAGATAGGCTACGATCTTCCAAGTTCTTATTGATTTGAATTCTATTATTTGCATAGTGTATTATTAGGCCAATTTGTAATGCACTCTATTTCCAATGCACAGATTTAAATGTTATTTACATTACATATTCCAAATAACCAAGGAAATACGATTAGGAAATTACTCGAACCTGTTCCTTAACTACCGTAACTAATATTGTACATTATCCCACTTAAAAATGTTTAAATTTACCGAGTGTTCTAAAAAAAGGTTTAAACGTTTTATTTTATATCACTATTTATGCACCAAACATTTCCAACTCTACAAAATGCATTAAATATTACAACTGACAGCTGCCCAAACAGTAATTCCTTTTTATTTGAGTAGAGTCTGATCAAATAAAAACCACCGGTGTGGATTATCGGTAGTTGTAATAATTACAATTATGCCTATTTAAAGCACCATTGCAGTAGAAAGTGGACTCGTTTGAAAAAACAGTATGCCAATTAGGATCTAGCTCATGAAACTCAACGATACGAGAACAAAATTCAACTTTCCTGTCCTGATCATCTTCAAGAAGATTATGGACTAGGGGACTTGTAAAATTCATTATGAAGAACAAAGTAAAATATTGTTTTTCTAAATTATTCTTTGTACTGAAGTTCAACCTTCCTTAGTGATTTCGGTTTACTTGGAGAGCGGAGCATTGATGCGCATACTGGTACTTCGCTTTCCTCGTTTCATCCTCTAGAGTACTTTTTACGACACTTCCAAATTCTAACAAAAGATTTTTTCCGCTTAGTTATCGTTGGATTGCTAGGTGGTCTAACTCATGGGTAAGTAACTTGAAATTATCTAATTGCTTCTGTAATGTTGCCAAAAGCAATAGCCCACGCACAACACTTAACTTGTTTAACATTAAAAGCTATTTCTTGAACTTCAATATCAGTAAAAATGTAATGGAGGAGGTTAGGTTATGTTTTTATAGCACGAGCAATATTCTTCAATCATACAGCTGTTTTCAACAACGAGCGTTATTAAACAGCTGTCCTTTAAAACTGCAACGCAGTAATCAAATCAGTTAATTTTAAGAAATGAATTTTTATAGGAAGCAAAATAGTAAAAGTTTTAATATGTCACCATTTTGTTTCTACATTTGTTAGAGATCTTTAATTTTCACAAAATAATTTTAAAACCAACTTTATTAATTGTGTTCGGTACATACATGGCCAAGTAATATAAAATCAAATATTTAAACCTTTTCTTGGGAAACTCTGTATGTATACAACACTTAAGATACCTTACTTTTATGTAGTTGAGTTAAGAAAATGCTAGTTGTTAAACATTTTGCTACATCTGTAAAAATATATAGAGCATAGATGTATTAAAGTTAATGTGGATGGAACAAGTGAATTTAATATATTATTTTTCAACGAAAAACTATTTGCAACATGAAGGAATTTGTTATGTTGTACATTATAAATAACCTATACATCTTAACACATTTTTGACTATATATGTTCTAAGGTTGGGACGTGATGTTGTATAATGTGTCATACTTGTTTGATAGGTAGCACGTATGCTTACTTTTCAGAGACATTTTCTTGCTTGAATTGTTGTATTCCCATTCTGCGTCGGTCACGATGTTTGTAAAGACCTCGCAACCGTTCAGTGCGTCTAACGAGGTCGTTTGTTGGAAAACGACGTCCCAGATATCTCGAGATACCATTTGAGCACTGAACGGCTGGTCTTTTGTGTCTAGTGCTTTCTTTATGCGAAAGCTTATTCCTCACGAAAATTTGCGTTACGTATAAAAGAATTTCGTGTTTACTTCATGTTGCCCGATCTACAAGTTGGTATTTTTAAATTGATTTTGTAAAGTTATAAAGAATGATGGGCATCAATTCATTCAATCACATTAAGTTAGTATCACGAGTATTAAATTACAGTTATTTATTCTTAACTCTCAATCTATGTCGTCAAATTAGTGTAAGTGGATGCAAATAAGATTTATATACTTAACTGTAACTCTGTCTAGTTAACTTTATTTACATACCTCTGCGGTACGTTACAGTGTTTGTCAAAGTACCAACATTAAATTTAGTGTGTATGGCAACTAGGGTGTCTCCAAGTCTATTATGTAAAACAATCTATATCTGGTAAATTTAAAACTTACATACTTGTATGTTCAGTGTGTTGCATTATTCTATTGATGTCTAAAGGCTTCTCCAAAGGACTAGTTAAAAAATTGTCCACATATTATTAGAACAAAAGATATATAGTATATCCCTTAATTCTATAACAATATACGTTATTATTTTGTAAACATGATTGAAATAGTAATGATTTTATCCATATAAATATTTAAAACCCGTTTATTAAATTTCCATGGCTATAAATCTGTTTAATATGTGTTATTGTTAGGATTACGGAGTTTAGTCTTTGCTATGTTACAAAAGTCGATTCTCTTTCTCGGGTATTGTAAAATTCAAAGATACAAAATTAAGCGTACACAAAAAAATAAATGGACTATATATATATATATATATATATATATATATATATATATATATATACAGTACAAAAACTTATGTCTATTTCACTGCTTGTATTTTATAGTTCAATGTGTTGATCTATACCTGGCATCCTGTCTGCAGCGCTAAATGCGCAACATGTATTAAAAAATTTGTTTAAAATAAAATAATTAAAAACATGAACAGAAACTTAATTGTACGTGTTTTATTTTGTGCTATAGGTGAACAAGGTAACCACGAGTACGCTAATCAAACACCTGAAGTAAACAACAAAAAGTACTGTTATGAATACAATCATATGGTTTACTTGACCCGCTTGGATGATATGACACTACACAAGAGTGGGCTGAAATAAAGTGTTGTCACCAAATGGGCTTTCCACTCATATTTCTCTTTTTACTTCATCAATAAACTACTCGAGCCAATATGTCACGTGGCAACTTCTCATATGATTTAACTAGCTTGTTTACAAATTTATTTGTTCTTATATTTTTTCGATGTCATTATGGCTACCGAAAAGACGAATGTAAAGATATTAGCTAACGCTCAGCCAATTCCTACAACGCTGAGAGACAATCACTATCATTGTACTGCGTACAGTGTTGCGTATATAGAAATGAAGCTTCATGATAAAGTTAAAGTCTATAGGTTATGTAGTTTTCGAGATCATGCGGTCAGATACAACGACATCTATACAGCAGACTGAAAAAAATTAATTTAAGTTACCCCTGGCTTGATAGGATTCGGGCGCACCTGGCGGATTATTTGCGAGACAAGAAACTACATTACACCCAAAATGTCAAGACATAATATGCCAAAGAAGTGCCTATTATAGTATTTTTTTATCATTATATTATAATTATTATGATATCATAATTATTATTGTATGTAATACAGTACATTCCCCCTTAATTTTAATAATCAAAATATATATTTTAAAAATAATAAGTGCGGATATCACTTTGAAAACGTATTCAGAAGCGGAATGTAAATTAAAAAACCAAATATTTATAAACTCTCAGTGTATTATTTTTATTTAATTTTACATATAAAAATGCGTTCACTATACCTTTTAACTATCTTTAACGTAGAAGATCTGAACTGAAATATTGGATAACATCGGCGCAAAGTAGAACAAATCGTGTACCATGCAAATACAGTTTAAAAGGTAATTAATTGAGCTAGTATAAATTTTAAATTTTACCAAACAACACTGCATATGTTTACCTATAAACATTATATGACTTTCATCATACAAAACAATTTTAAAATCTTTGAAAATACATTAATACTATATATTTCTTTGAATTGTGGCCTCATATATTCTTCCTTTACTTCTCAAGACACAGAAATACACATCGTCACCTCACACTAAGTTCTTATCTGACCTGCCTTATGCATTGCACAAGTATTTACGATTACTATACTCGTAAATTATCAAATTCAGTTATTATCTCTTTTGCATCTATCCCAATGCTAATAATTAAGTGCTTGATACACTTTGGTTATATTGAATGTGTTCACATAAATGTTTATACCAGATTCATTGAATTCAATAAATTGTACTAGCATATTTTACAACTATATTTATACCATTGACTTGTGTTTGTGAAATAAAGTTAATAGGTTCCATTGCATGGACGAATTTATTAAGCTTTATTTGCTCACTGTAATTTTTAAAGCTTCTATTCCATTATCTATTGTTATATGATATAGTCTCATAACTGAAGATATTCCTGACAGTATTTCAAGCGATTAATCAATACGTCATGACTACTTAATCATATAATATTAACTGTTCACGCTAAAGAAGTTTTATTAACTTTTAATTTATAGTACATACAAACGTAAACTGAATAAATAGTATTTTGTTGAAATTTTGTAAAATTAGGTGAAACAATACACAACAGGCACTAAAAGTACTTTATATATTACAAGCGGAAATACTATAGAAAACTACTTTAGAAGCTTACAAAGATGTTCGATTGGACCCGTCTTCTTGGAATGCAATATACGAAGGCTGTACATGATTGATCAGCATCAATAACATTGTCAGCAGAGAAAATAACAAGCTGACTGTTGCTTCTGACAGTGGGAAATAGACTTTTGTTCATTCTCTCGGGTCTGCTGGGAACTGGTACTACCAATGTGAGTGGAACATACATTCACACTTTACAACGAACGATTGTTGTTAGAAAAGCAAACAAGCCAACAAGCTGACTGTTGCTTCTGACAGCGGGGAATTGAATTTTATTCGTTCTCTCGAGGTTGCTGATAACTGGTACTATCAATGTGAGTGGAACATACATTCACACTTTACAACGAACGATTGTTGTTAGCAGAGTAAACAAGCCAACTGCTGGTCCTGACAGCGGGAATTCACTTTTGTTCGTTCTTTCGAGTCTGCTGACAACTGGTATTACCAATGTGAATGGAACATACATTCATACTTGACAACAAATCATTGCTGATACTATTCCTAAAGATATTGAAGGAAAACGGCCTACGGAACATCTTGCAACGTACTCTAGGTAGAAACGTCTTATTGACATGACAATTATGTGCTTAACCAGCTTATCAAGAAACAAAACAAAATTAATAAAACAATATGTCTTGAATATAATTGGGTATTTTCAAATATAAAATCGATCCTTGAACAAAATTTCTTTTATAAATACAACCTTGGGGAGGGTGTGCTCTGTTACATAATTGAAACGTACATTAAATAATCTCTTAAATAAGAGCAATCCATAAAAAAAGGAGAAACTCATAAAACAGAAAAATACTTAAAAATTAAATGAAATAAGGTCTAAAAAAATAATCAAACACTTTTACGTAAAACCAGCTTTGCGGAAAAAACCATTCCAAACAAACTCAAAATAATTCATGTTAATTTGAGAAATTTATTGACGAGGTAGGACAGATCGAAATCTTTTTGGAGGAAGAAGCTCCAATGATTTTCATTAGTAAAAGTGGCCTTGAAAATGGCAAGCTTGACGGCATAAATTACTTAATTATAAACTCATAAATGGCTTTGGTAGGTACAATATGAAATTGGGAGGAGTTGCAAATTATTTCTATCCATAATCTCATTAAAGTAAGCAATTTCAAAACATCCGAAACCTTTAAATGTTGTAAAATTTGAAACCAAAAATATCAAATTTATATAGTCAGCCATTTATAGGAGATCTAGCGGCATCATAGATTGGTCTTTATTCTACTGCAAATCCGATCCCAATGAAATTTATGGCACCCTCATGGACATATTTCCACTCAATTTTAATCTATACTGCCCTTTCAAAAATAGTAAAAATCTATGAAATAAAGATGTTTAAATGGGCAATCAATAATTTAAAACTAAACTGAAAAACAACATGATTGTTTGTATGAAGATCGGAAAATAATTGATATAAAATTATTATAAATAGGCTCACGTACTTTATGACAAGTTTAAAAAATACAAAAGCCATAAGCACAAAACTAGGATTTCAGAAGCTATAAATAAGAATATGGACCAGTAGTGTGTTGTGTGTGTTTTAGTAGTGTGTTTTAATTAATTTAGAGGTTGTAAAACTCTGGTGAGAAAAACATAAAGCTTGTTGATGATACAAAAATAAATTTTAATATTTAAATAACGTTTTTATTAATAAAGCTACATAACAAAAAAAGCTTACTTTATCTAATGACAGAAATCCTATGGCTGATTTGGTCTCGACTAGGTCTATCACAAATACAAGACTAAAAAGTCTAAAAAAATGTATTATTATTAATTATTATTGGGCCAATTATTAAAGTCTGTCGGGGCCAAATCTGAAATAAGCAGTTATATTTAATAAACACTTTATTGCACAGCGGTGTCTTTTCGGATGGCTGTGCAAGGTCAGGCCCTTATCAAAAAGGAGGAGGACTGAAAGATGTGTAATTACAGTCTAGTCTTACTGTTACCTGTTCTTTCTAAATTAATTAAAAAGGTTGTTCGTGCCCAGCTGACTGTTTACCTGGACGGAAACACTTTTGTGAAAGCAGCTGTATGGCTTCAGGCAATCGAAATCCGCTAAACTCGCTTTGATTGAATTTTGTAAATGGTAATATCGTTACAATAGAGCTGGGGAGGCCGTTGCAGGATCCTTTTCCGACCTAAGAAAGTATCTCAAAATGCTCAATGAAATAATAATTCAACATAAATAATTAATTAATTTCCTTGGTTTTATAGTTAGATAGCTTGAACTCTTGGAAATATAGTGTAAACATATTGTATGATTCGCAATAAACACAATGTATCACGTATCACCTTAAAGTAATTTTGACCATTGTCTACCTAATTCGATCTCTTTTTAATTTTCCTATTAACGTGGAACACACACACACACACACACACCGAGCGTCCCTTGAAGAGGTTTAAACATTTGATTTTATATTACTTACCCATTTATGCACCGAACATTTTCAAACTTCAAAAAATCACTTACACGACCAATCCAACGGCCATGAAGGTTGTCACTTATTAATTGCTTGACAGGATTTGCGAAATGAGAGGGAACATCATCTTTTTTGAAGATTGCTTGATCCTTTTCTGGAACCGTAAAATGAGGCGAAAATTATTAATTTAATACCTGTTCGTACCTACTCGAGTCATTGTAATCAAATCAAATCAGGTAATTCGAGAAATTAGTTTTTATAGAAAGCAAAATTTTAAAACTTTCAATATACCACCATTTTGTTGTTACAACTGTTAGGGAGATTTAATTTTCACAGAATATTTTGAAAACCTACTTTATTAATTGTATAGAGTTTGGAAATGTTCGGTGCATAAATGGGCAAGTAATATAAAATGAAACGTTTAAACCTCTTTGTGGAACACTCTGATCTCAATCTCTCCTCCTCATTCCGAGACTTGTGATCTTTAGAATTACCGCATTCTAATTGTGATAGACCTCACGCTGGCTCTGCTTAGCTGTCAACTATTTTAGGGCCCCATGTAATATGTCTATGGAGGTATTATATGTTTTCAAGTCAAAAGCTATGTTGATTTTAAGCATTTTACATAATATACATAAAAAATTATATAAACATATGAAATTAAAATGTTTGTGTAATGTTCATATGTTTACTGTTCAACTTTGTCATTACCCATAATATGATATTCTTATCATATAATATATAAAATAAGAGGACTATAATCGGCTGCATTAAATAATTTCAGTTTAGACCAACTGTGATAAAAGTAAGACATTAATTAATCCATTGTAAGTTAAAACACTTAAGTTAAAATACTCCCTTAAGTTGGTTTAAATATTTATTTGTTATTAATAGTGATTTAAATTTCACTACAATGGTATGATTGAAACAACCCAATTACTAAATAAAAGATCAACATGGAATAACTGGAACAATTACATCGCCATTAAAAAATAACTAATGTACGAGTTAATTACCGAGTGGTCAAATACGTCGCATTTTGGTTCGGAGTTTGAGATGACGTAGGTTCAAATCCTGTCTGTTACTGTTGCACATTTTATCAGTACTATCGATCTGTAATGCATCAACTGTCCTCCTTGTTATGTTTTATATAAATCTCCCACATGCCAATACTCCATGAGGACAGCAGAATAAGACTTAAAAGCGGAACACCTCTAATTTTTGTAAAGAAAGAATAAATGTATTGAAAAAGCAGTGTATGAGTTTAAAGACACTTAACATATTTACATAGACCTGTTTGTTTATAAAATAAATAACGTTTTGTGCAAAACAACCACAATTATTATGACAGACCAACAGTAGACAGTTGCCTCACAGCTACGTTAAAGTGTTCTCACTGTGAAATCTTCGTTTACCAGAAGGCATGCGCATTTTCTATTGATAAAAATATTATGTAAAGGAAAAATTACTATGCATGCAAATCGTATCAGGACCCATTACAAAACTTATTCGACCAGAATCTTGTTATTGTAAATACTCAAATGTATTTGAGTATTTAATACTTAAATGATCACTAAATTAAAGAATTGAATAATATGCCACTAACTACCGAACAAATTATTGTTATAACACAATTTGTATTCATGAATGGTGTTTAAAACTAATCTATTATACTTCTTTTCTGTTCTTACCCTACACGTTGCTTGATTATTTACCAGTTTAATAAACTTTCCGCAGCTACATTTTTAATAAATAAATCCATCTAACTGTTTTTAGAATTTGCATTTAACATGAGTTCCTACAATACTTCTGAACCGTGGTAATTTCAAAGCAAGATGAAAAGTACAGACTCGTAAAGTTTTATTAACCTCTGAGAACTTTGAAACTTTAATCATTTAAATTCTGGTGTTCCTGATCTCAATTTCAACTGTACATAATTTTTTTATTATTGCACCTTATGAATCCTTATCTTCTTTAGTTATATCAGATAATTTATTCCTGCTAAATTTAAATCAAGCTTTTTAACATATACGATACATCTACGGACAACATATTAAATATCTTTAAAACATTTGGATTCACAAATTGTTATATTACACCTCGTACTGTTAAAGTTTATATGTTTTAGAATTATGCTTGCCTCCATCACTGGTTTATACTTTAAAACATGTTATATTGAACAAATCCAATTTACCTGAAAAGTTGAGATACAGTTTTAAACATATACGATGTAATATACGAAGTTGCTGCAACCTTTACATCGTAATCTAATCAGATACTGAACCTTGTCCCCTGCTTCAAAACTTTACATATTATCCTTGGATGTATTATACATCATTATAGTGTACGTTCAAATATAAAATTTTCTTCAATCGTGAAAGTTTTACATGAAAGAATATTAAGATGTATGAAGTAAATACATGACTGTATTTAAAGGCTTTTCTCCTTAATAAACTCAGATAAATCACTGATAGGTTTAATTTTACTTACTTAAAATTCGATAAGAAACATTTTTAATAGTACACCTTAATTTCGGGTTCAGGAATTGAATAAAAAACTTTTTTCATTTACTGTGGTTTGTAAAGTTCTTGAAATAATAAATACTCTAATTTTATGTTTAAAATTTATCTTAAAAAATAAACCTAACGATAACAAAAGAATATTTTAAAAAACTTAAACGAACAGTAAAACCAAAGTTGGTTTTCTGTTATCTATTTATCACAATTTTTTGTTTTGATGTATTACTTGTACATTGAAATAAGTATAGTAGTCAAGTTGATTTTTCAACCCTGTTAGATAATGTAAGATATTGTGCATTATTACTCTCCTAGCAACCAATTCCTACTACTATATCTTTTGGCCAGATATTAATAGTGTTTGACTCTAACTCTATACTAATGTACAAAGCATGAGTACACCACACCACGTGTCGTAACAGGCTTCGTAGAGATTGCATGAAAAAATTAAAATCTGCCCATTTCAATCTTAGAGACAGATAGACAATCATATAAAAAAGTTTAATCAAAAATGATAGATCATAACACTTATTCTTGTAAAAATTAACTTTCATACCGAATTTGATGTTTACATATACAAATTTTCTGAACATAACAACACATATTTCTCCTGCCACATGATACATTTACATATTTTCTCATTCAATTTGATTTCATATCAATGTTTAAATAATAAAATTCTAATCACCACATAACTATGACATGGCGTTGTATATATTAGGATACATTTCTACATTTCCAATGTTTGAATCTTTAAGGGGTGTTTTGAGTTTGTTTAGAAATTTGTATTATGTCATTTTATCACTACCGTCTTAGTTCTCAGTGAGATCAATGATACAATATTTGTTAAAGCTCAGCAAAATCCCATGGAGTGACATGCATCATCATTGAACTCGGTATTCCTCCTAAAGAAATTGAGCTTCAGGCAATATTTAAAGTCTATAGGACAGTTCGTTTTCTAAATTAATATCGTGTGAACAAGATAGACAGATACACACAGGTACAGAAATTAAAGTTTTCCATATCCACGAGCGGTACACTAGTCTAAAGCTCAGCTAACCATATATTCACACCATGTTACTGTCTGAGTATATATTTAAAATATGTCATTGAACTGGATATTGTATTTGACACAGATCCATATCGTAGCGTATATACAGAAAGTTCAGACACCATCACATTAACTTCGTAAACAATTCAGTTGTGAATAAAGCTATGGTAATAACAAAATCGTATTATTGTGTCCTAGAAGTTTTTCCGTAGCCTATTTTGTATATTTCCGTTGTTGCTAAGCAATATATTTATGTACTAGTACAAAACTCCCTTCAAATTTAAAGAAGTTGATATGTATGTTATAAAACCATATAACTTTTATCGTTAAAAAATTAACCTGTGTATAAAACTTAACAGTATTTTACTTTAGTTTATTGTATTAATTCAAAGTAACTAAAAGAAAAATAAAGTTATCAAAAAACAAAATGTTTACTGCTAACAGCTGGTACAAGTGTACCTTTCAAGTGGTCGGGTTTGCTTGACGGATTCCGTTCAAACAAGTACTGTTGAATTTACTATACAGTTTTGCAAATAGTTCGTGTCTAGTACAATTTTTATAACTATACTGGTCGTTTTGTTAAATTAAATACTGATTTAACATAAAATACAAATTCCTTTTAGTTATTTAATTATATTTCAGAAATTAATTATTAATAATTAATAATTATTATTAATTATTTAATTATTTTTTTATTGCTTCAATATTAAAAACTACATAATTTTCAAAAATGCTCAAGAGCGTTAGGATATGCAGTAATTAAAACAAGTTAAAACCAAAACACATTCCTTAATTCTAGGGTCAAAGTTAAGAGGGTGAAATGTTTCATATTTAATACTATTCATATAACACACAAATCTCTTCACTACAATTGGATCTTACTGGATCTACCATATCATAATTCGATACTTAATTTAGTAGCATTTAGTATTTTAAACTCTCATTGTATCACAACACTTCCAAATATCTGCAGAATTATAATACAGATATGTCAAATATATTCGAAAGCCAAATGTATTCTGACAGGCTGGATGGATATCTCTTGTTTTCAATACAAATTATAGCATCTGGAAACGTTAATCCAGCATTTTCATCACTCATTTCCTCACTTGTAGCGGAAGTTGTACCGTAGTCACACAACTTCCGGTATCACAACACAACAGTTTTTGTATCTTTAAAGTAATATACCCACACCAAATATTTTATATTGAGGTGAGTCTTTGCATTTTTCAGTAACATTACTTTTGGCCATTTTGTAATTCAATTTACTTACTGTAAAATCAAAAAAAGAAACCAATAGACGGCGACCTTGATTATAGATCCTTCTGAGGACGGAGTATAGGAAAAATTCAGTAATATTCTTTTATGGTTTGTTACGTTAATAAAAATTATAATTGATTACATTTTGGGTTATTCCCATTGCAATGTAAGAATAAAAAAAACATTTTATAAGAAAATATCACTTAAATTTATTAGCTGTTTAGTAAACAATTTCCATCTCTATCACACTCTAGTAATAACTACTGTTGTTTGCATGATTGCTGACCAACTCTTATTAGTCAAGTACAATTTATCAATGAGATTTCAATTTAAGAAACATAGTATTATTCTTAGAGATTAACCCCAACATTTGCATTCGTTTGAGCAGAAACTAAATTAATATTACATCTTCATACATCAGTAAAGTATTTTTACTGAGGTGACTCTAAAATACTTAAAGGAGCTAACCGTAATCGAAATGCATCTATAAATATATCATGTATAAGACATACAGTGTGTGACTCCAAGACAGGCCTTCAGACTCCAAAAAGTTATTGAACGCAGTAAAACATAAAATGCATTTTGTTCCTATAAATGGATATCGAAATGCTTAGTTTGTAACTGAATGTTTGCGTTATATTTTTTGCGTTATTTTTTGTGTTTATACCGACTCAACGACTGGTGAGCTTTGACACGGGTGACATCAGATATCTTTACTTAGCGATTGGGATGTCAGAATTACTTGAGAAACATATGGTCCAAGAGGTAAAAACTTAGTACTAGTACTGTAGTAAGTCAAAAATGTAATGTTTAACAGCTTGCAACAATACAAAATACCACAATCAGTCCATAATCAATGTTGGAGATTATTGAATTTAGTATGAGTTTGCATGAAATAATTGTATCAAAATAATGATTTAAAGAAACATCACTTTTGTAAAATCATAAGCCAATGAGCTGTGTATTATTTTTCCTTTTTTTTATCAGTTGTCGCATTTAAGTTATAAAAACATGCATGAATAAGTAACTAAACACATCATCTATACACATAGTACAGTTGCAATTTATTTTTTTACCTTTTACTTGTACCGCATCCTACATTTTAAACAGACCAGTAAGTTTGAAGTTAATTAATTAGTGATAAAATCTACGCCAATGTGCGTTAGCAGTAATTTAATTTAATTACTATTTATCATTATTTGTTATTTCTGAGACGTTATGTAATATAGACAGTTTTCTCTGAAGAGTAAAAATAAAAGAAGGAGAATTCACACTGAATAAAAGGCTGATGTCGCCCAGCCTTTTGATTTAAATATTTGCATAAGCTAAGTAGAATCTCATTTAGATCTTGGAGCCTGTGCATAATAATCTCTTAGTTTGTTTTGAATTCATTTCATTGAGATTTTGTGTTTGGACAATTAATTTCGCTTCATTTATAAAAGCATTTGATAAGAGTATTAAACACATTTTCTAGGACGGTATTCATTCAATTATATTTTGGTTATTAGTAGACATTGGTCTATAAAACGTTCTATAAATAATATTTAAAAATATATAAAAGGCAAACCCCGCCATCACTCACTCACGCATCACTAATACACATACATCTCTTGAGCATTTCCATAAAGGTCAAACTTCCCTATTTGGTTTTAAAACTCCCAATAGGTTCAATGGGGTTAAAATCCATAGAAAAATTATATTTTCCAAACTTTTGATGTCTTGATAAGATACACACACTGGCATAATGCTCTCAAACAGACAAATAAAAGATTGTTTTTGAAGATCAACTACTCATAAGGGCTGACTACATAGGATTGCAACCCCTAGAGGAACTATATTCAGTTGATCAATTTCACGCTGTCCTAGAAAGGTGATATTTGACATACATGTTTTGTTTGCTCTCAACAGACTTCCGTCAACGGAAATACTTTTACCTGAAGAAGATTTAAATGGCTGGAAGAAGACTTTTTTATTGAAATAAACTTTTCAGATCTATATATTAATATTATAAATGAGAAAGTGATTGTTAGTTTGTTTTGATTGTTGTTGAGCTCACAGCAAGAAAATATCCTGATAAGAATAGTTAAAAGAAATTACTAACTTATACTATAAATTGAAACACTGTTAAAAAGCCCTTCTTATTTGTATTTTCTCTTTTCTCGGGTATGTATATTTCTTGATAGAACAAAAGTTTACTGATACCTGAGTAAATTAAAATTGCCTTTATGGCATTATACACTTTTTTAGAGATTATCTCGAGTTCGCCTCGCAACATGACAAACGTAACTTTAAGTAAGTGCTCATAAACGTGCAAAGCCTACATGGAGTACGAAGCCGCGGGTAACTGTACAAATGTTTTTTCAATGCAACACAAAGGCAAACTCTTCTTATGATACTGAAAATTGCTTACACTGGAATTAAATTACATGGTACGTAAGGGATAGTATTTGAATATAAGTTGGCTTCTATTTGTATATATTTTTCTCATTTTGAGGGCAACGAGGCCAACTTAACTATGTCACTAGAAATAAATTCTAACTGTGTATGAAATATACTTGATTCCAACCAGAGATTCTTCTTCCTACACACTAAACATGAATATGAGATCAAGTGCCAATTACGTTTGGTTGAATATCTTAACAATGAATTGTTTAATATTATGTAAATTAAACATGTCTAATTCCAATTCAAAATTATATTAATTTGTTATATATTAAGTGTTTTCAACAATACTTCTGTAGACTTATTATTCTCTCTCTCTCTCTGGAATAAAATAGTATGTGCTTGGTAATCAAACTGTGCATTCCAAAGGTATTCACAAAAACTTTTTCATTCTCTGATTTCATGGCCCAAAACATTGATCGTTGAACTTAATGACCAATCCATTTTAAAGGATATGTTCGTTGAAATTGAGTGCAAACCTGCGGATAGCTAATATTTTCATCTATAACTACTTACTTTATGATACTTGCAATTTTTAAGGTTATTAAATATAAATTTGCCTTCGCTATTTGGTTTGCTAGCGAGAAGTGCCTTCTGGAATTATCTCATTTAAGTGGTTTTGCAAATGGCGTGTACTGTGCTCTTTTTGCTCATCGAATGTCTGGACAGATTTTGATGTACTACAGGTATAATACATTGGTGAGTGAAAACATTATTGGATTGCGTCCTAAGAAATCTAATGCTTTATTTTCTCGTGGAAATATTACAATGAAGAAATAAGGTAAAGTACATTTTTTATCAGGATTAAAATGTAGGTATATACTACTTAGCCCGGGTTCCAACGGTGTCCAAGAAGCAGCTATGTTCGATAATGTTTGACTTTAATTACTCGATAAAACTTGGAGCTGGAGTTTAATAGTTCTAATTCGAGTACTTTGGCATGAACAACTAGCATATATCTAACACTTACTTTTTCAGTGTCCATGGTTAAACATTCTAAGGAAATATGAAATTTTACTTATTTTTATGTCAGGTTTTGCTTGCTTAGTGAGCATGCATTTCTGATTCTAAGCAATTACATTTCTGATGCCACAGTTGAATTGAATGCCTTGATTTGCTGAATTGAAAATACCTTGATAGCGGCACTAGTGCTAGTAACTTTTCATTACTATAAGTTAGTTTTGCCTCGTGGTTCACATGATCCAAATGTATGTACATATCTAAGGTTACGGCCTTTTTATCAACGAGTGTTATAAAAGTGTGTATTCCAATCATATAAATTCAATTCAGGTATAATTTATTTGACCTCATTTATTTGACACAGGCTTCATGTTTGTATTGTCTTCGCTGCCCTCACCACGGAGGTATATGCATATGGAGGTCTCGTAAACCAACTTATGATAAAAAGCGGTCTTCAAGATTAGTACTATAGTTGATTTTGTTACAGCGAACAAAAAAAATATATACATGAAAGCTTAAAAAGACTACTGTGGTAAAAAGTATTCTCGTACTTCAATAGTTTTTATTGCGCTTCTAGAAGCTGAATAGAAACACACTAGTGTAAGGGAAGAGTGCAGATTCCTTAATACTAATTCTATTCAACATTTCAAAATAATCGTTTATAATAAGTCTTCTAGTTTTACGTACTGTATTGTGAGGAAGAATGGCTCGTTGGGGCACGGTTATGGCCTTCCCCATTTCTCATTCTTGCACATTCAAGATTTCATACACAATGTCAAGGAAACCATTCTATTTCGAATACGTTGTGTGAAATATTCACAGCTTTCATCATTCAGGTGGATTTTATATCAGTATCTACAATAAATTAATGGTTTATATTCCTCTCTTGTGCAACATGTCGCAAAAAGTGAACAGTAACATCCATATTCATTAAACTACTGTTTAAGCCTGGGCGTTTAATATTTTCTCATTTTTAAATTTTTAGATATGTTTATGCTTCTTTGGCGAACAACATAAACAACTGAAAGTGTCAAGGGCTCCTTACTGTCGGTTAAGTTTGGATTAGGTTTCGTAAAAATAA
The DNA here is from genome assembly GCF_021130785.1 of Homalodisca vitripennis. Lineage (NCBI taxonomy): Eukaryota > Metazoa > Arthropoda > Insecta > Hemiptera > Cicadellidae > Homalodisca > Homalodisca vitripennis. Next base: position 97,090,843 of record NC_060207.1, read on the forward strand.
TCATTAATGTTCCTAATTATAAAATATTCCGGAAAAATCTTCCGATTAATCTCTTCATAAACAACTGCATTAAATTTTAACAAACATAAAAAATACATTCTACCAGCGTCTTCTTATTGGAATCAAATGCTTAATTTATGAACAAACTCTCCAATAATAAAATTAAGAATTTTTTTGAGGCCTTTCGTGTTCAATGAACACATATTCAGACAAACATAACTGAAATTTATAATTTATAATGGCCTCAAAAAAATAAAAATTTCTTAATTATTGGAGTTTTTGTTCATAAATTAAGCTAACATAAAAATACGAATTGGCCAAGACTTTTTCGAGTAGCATTTAGCAACACATTTAACGAATAATTTTTATTCATAAAACCTCTCAAGTATCTCAGAGGTGCTGTTTTACTTGAATTGAATTCTCATCTACAGTAGGTCTTATATTGTTATACTGGCTCTTAGGTTTTGTTAAATTAAAATATGCACAGGATTTTTATGTAATGCCATCAATATTCCAAATATATAAGGCATGATTTCATAAATTAAAAGTAACACGAAAAGGTCTCATAGCAATAATAATAGTTATCATTTCCAATTTTAACAGTTCAGTTTCAATCTTCTAGTGAATTATTTAATCTAGGAATACTTTTAATTAACAACTAAAAATGCATTTGAAAATGTATTCTGAAGATATAGAAAAATTTAAAAATTGGAGTGTGTTTGAACTTGACCCAAAGCTCTGTAACAATATAATACGTGATGGTTTGTGGCCAGCCTCGCGCTTATGGTTGTTGGTAAACCGAGATATGTAATATATCTGAGCGGTTGAAGGCGAGCATAGTTATTTCCTTATAAAATATCTTTCACTTATTCCAGAAATAATATAACGAAATCATTTATGCTAATTTGCTAAATCTTGAACTAATACAAGTATACTAATCACACACAAGTACATACGAGTATTAATTTAAGTACGATTAAAATATTACGACATTACATTTCAAACATGCGTTAATCAGGTAATAATCTATTAGAGGTATTAGCAGATTCAAATTAAATTTATTTTTTATTGTGTTGAATAAATTGCTTCCAAACAAACGTATATGTATTGAATAGCACTGTTAATGACTTTTAATGGTTTCATTTTAGACTTCATGATTGAGTTGGGAGTTCAGTCTCCTGTCACAAATTAAAATGCAATCACCGGCTACTCTAACCCAAGGACATTACGCACGCTTTCCGTTTGTTTAATAGATATATCCCATACTGAAATATTATTTATTAAATCAACCACTCAAGAAATGTACTACATTTTAATGGTATTAAATTGTTCGTGTCTATTAAACTTCTAGCAATTTCTCAAAATAACTGGTGAGTTAATGTTTTATCTGCCTTACCAAAACTTCAAATGTAATTTGAACTGTGGGGATTTTGTAATAAATTCAAACTTTAATTTCCCAAAAAATTTTATAGATTAACATTAGAGACTAGTTTGTGCCATTCTTCTTCTTTTTATAATATCTTTAAAATGAGGTGTCACTTGCTAGGGGTTCGTATTTAAAAATTTTGACTTACCCCAAAAATACCACATTTTGGGCGAGGTGGAGTCAAAGATTTTCTTATTTAATTGGTCATATAAACATTCCCCAAAGTAAATCATTCCATGTCTATTTATAAAAAGTTAATGGGGGGAGGGACTTTTAAGACATCCGGTATTTCGTATACGAGAGGTAAAGGACAAGGTAAAATAACAAAATGTAAATTTTACGGTATAGCACTTTTTTACTTTTTTTGTTTCTTTTTTATGTAGCACATCTATTCTGACAAATTCAACATCAAAGTGTTGTATATTATTGTTATATTTTTATATAGCATTACTTAAGATTAGTAGAAAAAATAAATTCAAATACATAAATAAAAAAAATGTTTTAATTAGTTGAAGTTAGTGCCTCTTGCATCTAAGGACGTCTCTTATGACATAGTGCTTAAAATGTCTTAATAATAATGATAAAAGGTTTGAATTAAATAAATACATCTAAAAAATATAAATATGCTTTAATATAAGTTAAAAATACAAATGTTTACTTTATTTATAGAAATTAATTTCATCAAAATTTAAAACACCATCATACATTTCTGAATAATCAGCAGAATCAGTTGATGTAAGTAGTCTTAAAAAAAAGAAAAACTTGAAGTTATCTTAAATCGGAAAGTTTCATTTTATGTACAATATATATTGTTGAAGTTTGGCAAACAAGTTGTTTCCAGTTTCACGGTGTACAGTGTCTGATTTTATGTGGTTGTGACCTTTCTCAGAACTTCTGATAAATGTTTTTAATCTGAGGATAAGATTTCAAAATAAAAAAAATTCCACTACTATATATTTGTTTTTGTTCTACCCGTAACAGTTGTCTACCCATGTGGTTATCTCTTCTATTTCAGAGTTGGTAATTACACTATCAGCCCATTTCAACAGACCTGAAGCCATTTTATTTCCTCTAGTGGTCAGTGGTCCCTTTACTATCATCCCACATTACACAATGTACTATATCATTACTCGAATCGAATATTGTAAAGTTGTATGTTCATAGTTTTCTCTTATAAAAACTTATATTCTTTGTTATTAAAGGTGTTGACAACACTTTTGACATATAACAAGTTAGCACTTTATGTCTTGAATTTTCATTACATAGCTTAGTATCATTACTTTTTAACTTATATCTTCTTCTGGATTCCCCAATATGCGCATCTTGTTCTTCTTGCAGAGTAGTTCTTTGCTCAAAAGTTAGATCACCTTTAAGTTTAGTATGAAACGCATCATAAATATCGCAACTGTCATTATAGGGTGGTTTAAATTATAGGTTGAATTCTTTGGTAAACATTTCATAATATAACCATGGCTTAGCTACGATTATTAGGTAAATATAATTTTTTAAGTAATATTCCGTTTAAGGGGTGTACATTTTCGCTATGGTTAATTCTGGGCTTTTATATGTCTTTATGTTTTTTTTTCTCGGGAATAGCGTTCAAAGCACGGAAATTACGATATATGGGCCTGGCAATGTCGGTAGTAGCAGCTGGGTTTTATTACTTAGAGTGTGCTTTCCTTTTAAATCTGTTTGAACAACACCCCATTCTTCAGTCTTTTTTAAAACATTTACAACTACTTTCTCTATTTAAAATACCTAGTGTATTCAAAAACATAACTTTACAGACATTTATTATTTGGTTCTAAACAATAAAACGGTACGTAAGGGTAGTAGCTCTCGATTTACCTGAATCTTACAGTCGTGTTCTAGTGCCAGCTACTTCATGACTATTTACGCATATACAAGATATTATGTAACACTCCAGTGCCTGTTTAACATGTTTTGTCTTTCTATTTCAGATATTTGAATATATTATTTTGTGCACGGAAAAGGTGGTTTCATGACATTTTCTGGTACAATTTAATTTCTTTTGTTACATACTCCTGACCAGAAAATGAGTTTTGTTTTGGTAAATTGCATAGTCAGTCATTGGAATGTTTTCTACGTTTTCTGCCAGTCTCCTTAAGAGTTTATTTATTTTGCACCTTCCTCTTCAATGATTTTGGTACATTGTGAACTCTTCGATTAAAGATGTTGCATTATTACTAGTTTTATTTTCCGATAAATATAAATCTTTCTCTAATATGGAGCATATGATTTCTGGACTTCTAAATTATTGTCTAATGTAGAAAGATTTAGAAAGGTAAAAACACATTGTTGGTAAACCTAGTTTAATTAATTGATTTTCCGAGTGACCAGATGCTTCATTAGATGCATAACCAATGTCAGCAGCGCTATCAGCAACCTCATCACTATCGGAAAAAGGAGAAAGGTCTTCAATAGTATATGCGTCGTGTTGCCATTTTTACTGATATTTCCTTTTTGTTTACTGGTGCTTGGGCCTAAAAAGCTCGTTAGCATAAACCATATTACTTGTTGTAAATATTTTAACGTATTGATTTTTATTTGAATAATGCTTTATTTCTTTTATATTCTAAAATTTTATTTTAATAACAGATAAAAATCTCTCATGAAATAGAACTAAAAAATTGCAATGCTTTGTTTTGGGATTAAGGAACTTGGCTTAATGACATCCTACTTTTGTGACAGGAAACAAATTATATATAAGAATAATGGTGGATTTAATGTTCAATTAATTTAATCTGGTTTTTCCCAGAGATCTTTCTTGATATATTTCTTATTTTTAATTGTAATCAATGATTTCCAATGATCAATGAAGACATAATAAATTATTTCAGTAACAAAATTATTTAAGGAAGAGTCTATTAACTACTTGTCCTATACTTAAACCACTGTTTGAAATGGAATATACATATAAAATACCTATGTACAAAGTTATCTAGAATCACTTATTTACTCAGAAAACTTAGGCTGTGTGTTAATAGTGATATATTAAGGCGTATTATGCTTGTTTGTATATAGTGTTACTAATTAGAGAAATAGAACTTATATGGAGCAAGTTTTAGATGGCAAAAATATGCTACACGGACATAAAAGGACTAGGCAATCGTGAATTTTGTTTTCCTTTTTTTTTAATTAGAAATAATGACACTCCCATGTATATATATATATATATATATATATATATATATATATATATATATATATATATATATATATCTGTGTAATAGATGTAAAAGAAAATTTGAATAACTCTAAAATAGATCGATATACATAATTATATCACAAGAAAAAGTTGTGCTCTAGATTTACTACCTACTAGACTTATAAAAATAAATAACAGGATATTTTGCAAGTTTCCATAATCCGTTAACACTGTCGATTCCAAATTTGATTGAAAAATAACAAGTTTTCTTAATAATAATAATAACTTTATAGCTCCTGAATACACTAAATTTTAAACAACCTTTTATTTATTTTAAATAGAAGGCTACAGTCAGATAGTTAAACTTAAATATTAAAAAAAATTATTTGTGATATAACTCATTGTTATTTTGTTACTTTATACGTAAATTTCAATTTTTGTGTTGTTAACTATTGCTATCAGTTAATTGTTTTTTAATGTATGTCTTTTAATCTCTTAAAATAATTTACGTTTTTTGCTATTATGCATATAATAACAATTATTTATATATGTATTTATATAGTGTATATGCTATTGTACAGTATTTATTTCAGTATTACCTGCTTTCATTGTTTAAACATTTTTTTATGTAAATGTTGTGAACTCTGCCTACAGGCTAATCTTCTTAACCTCAAAATATGTTTGTAGTTACTTCAAAGAATCAGCTGAGTTAAATGGCATCAAGTACAGAGAGTGCAGTAGTGATGGCACAACACACACAGGCAAATCGCTACAAATCCTCAGAATAAAATGTGACTTAGTGCCTTATAATAATAGTATATCTTCTGTTATTATTGACATTAAACTTGGTGCTCTTCATCACTATCTAGAGCGAAAAATGTGCATTATGATAGTGCTCAAATCTCAATTATGAAAACAAAGTACTTAATGCTCTTTACCTCCGACATTCACTATATAAAGCACTTGGCATTGGTAATCAATTATTCACTAAATGTACAGTTTTTTTTAAATTTAAAATTCTACATTCAAATAATTTTAACGCCCATTAATTTCGAAGTTATATTTATTAATAAAAACTACACATTAAGAATTAATTATTTTTACGTTTAACTGTGTATTTTGTACAATCTGTTAACTAAAAGTGCAAGAAATTATTCACTGACGTGTTTTAATGCAATTAGAAAACATATTGACCTATTTGAATAAGAAATTAGTTTACCCTACTAATATCCAAAAATTTAAATACTTCAAGTTGCCTCACATTTCATTTTAGAGCGTATTTAATTATTTATTTAGACCAGGATTTCCATCGTGCCGCAAATTTAAGGCATTGACCCTGTTTATATAACTATTAATGGATCTATCAGCTACCGTGGGATCTAAAGCAGATGGAATAATTACAAGCGATTTACCATATGCCGCAGCAGCGCGGCGTGGAGCGACCTCTGCCAACATTGTGAGTTGAGAGACTGCTAATGTACGGGTAAGTAGCTCGCTTGCCTGTTTTCATTTTTGCCAACTGCATTGCCGTAATTTCCTGTCAAATATTGTGTGGGTGTGCTACTCCTGCCTCCATAGTCGTGTAGTCGCGCCGACATGTTCATTACTGTTGGAGTTATTAATGGAATAAAATCATTTCGACTATGTACCAAATTAGTACCACAATTAGTCCCGAATTAGTACTTGTACCATGTATTAATTTTGAACGTCAACTGTGGCACTAAGAGAGGTTAAACTTTGCATCCACATAACGGTAGAAGTGTTTCCATATACATCCTTCATGCAGGATGCAAAAGCAAGATATTCCCTTAAAAACCTTTCCAAGATAAAGATTCCTTCCAAGATGGCATCGGCTATCATACCCTATATCAATATTGGATAAATGTTACCAAAGTAAACCGTCCTCATAATAAATAACATATCCCTAAAGAGGTGATCAGACAAGTGTTTTAATTAATATAATTTTACATTAACTACTTCCTTAAATACTGTTTAATTATTGAAAACAAAAATATCAACATGAAATCTTTTTTTATGTACTAAAATACTATTGTTTAAGAATTTCATGCACGTTTAATATTATAAATATAATGAGTATTTAATACCAATCTGTTTTATTTTTAAAGATTTTCCTACATATAATGACGCTATTCCAGCTGACGAAAATATGTTAATAGTATCTAAACAAACTTTCGATTATAAAATTGTATTCAAGATAAATTACTCAACACCATGTTACTATGTATGCCGTGTATCACAACTAAAAAAACAGAACTAAAAAGTAATTACTTATGCATTTGTCCCTCTTGACTTAACAATTTGATCTCTTACTTTGTAATGCAATCATTATTTGAAAAATATCTTCTTTTCTAGGCATTTCCCTTAATAATTTTCAGAATTCCTTAAATACAAATAAAAATTTTAAAAAATTTGTTTTTAAATAGCTGATTGTAATATTGGTGGAAGTAGTAATTCATGTTCACTTAAATCTTAGCTATAATTCCTTCTTCCTAAGTATCATACATTGTTTACACATAGGAATTAGAACGCTGGTAAACACTTTTTACACATAGCTTGTGGACATCTCATACAGGAGGTTTTTCGATCAGCTTCTGTTTAAGCATTTTATAAGTGTCGAGTTTTTGTTTCGTCCTGCATTGCTGTATTTTATCCTTCAAAGTGGAAAAAACACTCAACTTAAATCTAAACAGTATTAATATTATTTATTTACACATAAAATTCAAATAATATAAATTTGTAAAGCAAAAGGGAATGAGAGAGTAGACCAGCAGATCTGCGGTTAATTATAACAGTTTTGAAAAATACCACGGCCCAGCCTGCCAATCACCGCGTGGTTCCCCGTAGTCAGTGTAACTGCATTCCCCTCTGGCCAAGAGGCTGTTGTTTTGGTGGACCTACCAATTTGGTTAAAGGTTTTCCCTGTGCTTCAAAAACAGTATTGAGTGTTTTGTATTCACTACTCACATAGTAAAATAAGTTTTAATGGCTATTATTTAATGCCAATTATTTGATGGCTATTATTAAACGGCGTAAGATAGAAAGAAACTTCTAATATAACAGAATTTTCGCCTTTAATAGGATATCAAATAGTGTACTTTAATTTTTAATATTTCAGGATTTTATCAAAGTAGAAAAACAAGTTAAACACTAAGTCACTCCTTGTTTCCTGATAGGGTATGTAAAAACAATTATTTTTGCCTATCAGCCCGTTACCCTCCACTTTATAGCCGATTGAGGTCAATTTACTCTGGATTTGAACCAGCTGACTGTGCTTATCTGATTGACACTACTTAATTTTAACAACCCAAAAAGTTACGTCATAATATTTAACATACATGCGGAATGAATTTTCTTTTAGAGTACTTAGATGCCTTGAAGAAACGTTTGTACCAGTTTTTAAACAATATTTGTGCCATATGTCATGACTCAAAACCTTGCAGCTTCTGAGAAAATGTGATCAGTCAGTCAATATTACGCTTGTATATTAATTTTTCTAATGTAAGAAACCGTTTATTAGGCTTTTTACCATGCATTACTGAATTGTTTATGTTAGTAAAAAATAATAAGAAGCCTACTTTAATGCTACGGTAAACTTTCTGATTTGTTTGATTTATCATTTTATGTTATCTAAATATGTGATATAATATATAATTATTAGACTATATTTTACATTATAAATGTCAAGGATTTTTCTGATTGTGTGGTGATGATGAAAATTATGGATAAAAAACCAGGTAGAAATTATTTGATTTCTACATATTTCGTATCCTCTGATTTGATCCTGACTATACAATGACAAATTAAGGTCAGGTATTAAAAATTAATTTAAAACACCATTAGGAAGACTATAAGAATCAGAGGTATTGGTGCTCAGGAACAGAGTTCAACGTTTATAGAAGTGATGATAAGATGTATCTCAATGGAGATTCATTTGGTCTAAATCTCTGAATTTAGTATTTTTAGGTAAAATTCCTATAACAAACTATACTATTACAAAATATTCAAATAGACTTATGGTTGTCTTTAAAACTACTGCTGTATATCTTGCTTCTATGACAAGCTCAAGAGATTTCTAGTAGAATATAATAGATAAGTAAACGCCATCCTTGGTCGATTATAAAAACTGCTTAAATTTAAGTTTTTGGATCAAAATGTTAACCTTTGGTAAGAGGTTGTTTATCAGATGCGACATTTTCTATACACACTGGTATATTCATACAAATTCCATTTCCAAGGGACGAAGTAAATAATGAACAGAAGCATACAACTCTAAAATTATACGCCTTTAGTGTCGGTGCTATAGGGCGATATATTATACTAAATGGAACTGTTTACGCACATACGTGATTCTCGCAACTTTACCAACAACCCCTGGGCATTACTAACAATGTTGTTAACAAATGTATTTACCAAGGTTTATCCTTATTGGTGTGGGATTGTATTCTGGTTAATAGTTGTATGAGTTACTGTACTAGACAATTCATAGACAAAGTGAAGGGATTTAAAATAAGTAACATCATAACACATATGTAATTTGACAGATATATTTGTATTTTATACAAAGGTCCACTAAAAATCCAATTCGGTAGTTTGGTTTAATAAATTTGTAAGAATGTGCACTAAATAGTTTGAGATTAGTAAATAAATTAAGACTGCAACAGTTGTTTAAATTATTTTCGCTTTAAAAAAATCAAAGACAATAAACAGACGTGGTTGGGAAGGCTAAAGGTAGAGTGGCGAGAAAAGGCTAAATAGAGGAATGGTGCCACTCACCTAAGTCGGTTTCGCAGGTCACGCGCTACGGCTGGCACTGAGAGACTTGCACAGGTTCGGCACAGAGAGAAAATACTCTCGGATTTAACATTATGCAATTACATTACATTAAAATGAACTTACGAGACAATCGCCCGGAAAGCTGCACCTCACGCTGATTCACTTTTCGGCATAGACTGCATCGAGCGAGAAACCGACCACACACGGAGTCCTGGCCTGGGCAGTGGACAAAGGACGCTCCGCCGACCGATCAGGCCAAGTCACGTGATCTCAGGCAATGTACCAGAGGGGTACATCAAATTGTCTCGGCTAATGGGGAGTAAATACATTATTCTACGTCATCGTCTGTAGTCCAGTGCATATAACGCATTGTCTATTTAGTTAGATAATATGAATATAAACGAAATTACCTAAAAAATGAAATAAAATATTATACAAATTAAACAGAGTTGTAAATATTGTATATGCCCGACTTAAGTTCAAAGTAATATATGTTTAAAACACACAGTGGGAGTACTTTACATTACGTGTCACGAAACAAGTTTCATTGGTTACAGGGAATATGTCAAGTATATTTCATACATATCACTCATATATGTGTATATATTACGCTTCATGTAAAACTTAAATGTTACAGGTGAAATATTTCTCAAGACATCTTACGGTTGCATATATGAGTTACAGTGTCATATGCACTTAGATACCTTAAAAATTAATGTACTTAGTATTTTTGATAATGTTATCGTGGTTACCCATGAGGTCAATGTAAAAATCTTTGTTGACGCTCAGCCAAATCCCATGGAGTGATACCTAATATAAATAATTAAAATACTGAACATTAAGAGAAGTGCAATTTGATTTTTTTAATCTAATGTGTTGCAATTGATGGGTAACCCAAGTTCTAAAAACGCTACGGTACTGTGAGTGATATCGATGTACATTTTGTACTATAGAAGGTAAGGAAACGTATCGTCAGCATCAAACAGAAAATGCTTCTGTTTATTATGATGCTATAATAAATTATATTGTTTTTAACTATCGACATAAGCAAAAATCATAATCGTGTCAAAACCAACACTTTTTCTTTATGTTAACGTGTTATGTAATCGTAGTTGTCTGTTATATATTATATAAAAAGTTTTATATTATATATTCAATAATTATAATAAATCGTGCAGTGGTCTGGTATTATTTCTTATTTATACTCGTTTCGTAGAAAATAAATTAAAATATAAATCTATGTGTAATATAAGAAACACTAAACTATATGTACAGAAGTTCTTGGAGAAGATCTAGTGCCTTTAAATACAACTTTCAATAAATTATTGACTGAATTTTGTTTTATTTAACAACATTACTCTGTTATTTATGACGACAGTAAAACTACTCAAGTGAACTAAAGAAAAGATTAACATTTCCAGAAAAAAATTACGAACACTGATAACTCATATATTCAACATTTAACATCGGCAGCAAATATCGAAAATTCTGCACAGATGTTATGTACGACCCGGGAGCCGATTTCAAATGCTGCTCTCGTTTCTTCACAGTATCCCTCGCTTGAACCCTATGCAATATCTTAGCACAGAACACCTAAGCTTTGTTTGGAAAACGTATCACCCGAGAGCCAATATTATATGCTGCTCTCGTTTCTTCAGAGCACCATTCACTGGTTGTTTTTTTAACGTTATCCCCGCAACATTTTAGCATAAAATCTAGTAGCCAACAGGTATATGTTCAATGGAATAATGGGCACTATATCTTAGTCATATCACCTTAGAGGAAGGGTAAGCAGCTCTTTTCATATTCTACCAATAAAAATGGTCACTTGCAAAATCATTAACCCTAAGGAAGCAATGCCCATTCCAACAATCATCATGTACAGGAATATAGAAACTATCGATCAACTCTTTTATCATAAAGCCTCAACATTTTCTATCAGGGTTCATCTAATCTTGGAGTATCTGTAGGGTTGCTCAGATGGAAGAAACATATCGGTTTTTATTGTAACCTTGATTGGTATAAGTCAACGAGAGTTGAACCCTCCTAATGAATAATAGAGCTTCGAACATTATATAGAGCTCATTCTTTTTAGTTCGAATTATTTTCAATAGCTGTGTAAAGCAATAGTCATCTAATCAGGTAGGGTTGGAGATTGTCAGATACACCGAGCAACTGGACTGTGCCGCTAGGACTAACAAAATCTACTTTTACTGAAATACATAAAATTGCGGTTAGGTTAATTTTGTTTCAATTGTATGGGCACCATTAATTTTAAATAAATTCCTTTAAAATAGATACAAACATAAAAATGTGTTTTTATCACTACATGAACAATTGTTGTACCAAAATAATCATTACTGAATTTAGTAACAAGCCAGGGTCAAAAAGTTTTATGATGGATTACAAAGATTATTTATATTTAAAATAACATAACTTATTCTCTACACTTATTAAATTCATTGTTGAGAGACGAAAGAGTACTTATTTATTTTTCAGAGGAGTTTCCTTAACATTAAATTATAATAGAAATATTAATAACCTAAAACAAAATCTACCAAATTAACCGTTATTGAGATTTGAATGCGATCCTTTGGTCAGGAGAAATGCAATACCTCATACGGCGATTATAAATCACATTAACCTTGCGTATTGAGTGCAAGTAAGTAAATTTTATCCTCCGTTAGGTTGTAATTCATTAATGTTAAATATTCATATGACAATGACTGAATATATTGAGAAGTAAACTTGAAATCAGTACAAACAACAAGAAGAACATTTTCTTGCAGAAATTTCGATTCATTTTTAATTACATAATTGAAATAGTGGGATATATTCAGACATTTATTAAAATATGATGCATAAAATAACAACAAGGTAGTAGAAGCCACAAGGATATTAATAAAACGTTAATCTTTATCCCTCCTCGTGTTTTACACTATTTAGATACAATATGTACACTATTCTAGTTTTTCCCCTGACCACGTAACAAAGCATTTCGAATGAGATGGAAGTTGTAGAATTATTATAGGAGAGAAACATTTTCCAGAAATGTATCAGGCTTTACCAATTATATTAATATATTCCATAAATGGTTATTAAACTTTCAATAATTTAGTAAATCTAAAAGATATATCACTACGATCCAAATTCAATTATAAATTCAATCAAAAGTTTAAATTAAACCAATGATGAGAATCTTACAAAAATCTCAATGTGATATTTGAACAATTCTAAACCCAGCCAAGACAAAAAAAAAAACGTTGCACCATAATTAGTAATATGGATTAGTGAACTTTAAACTATATTTATTAACTGTCATACAACATTGATTTACAAATAGCACATAGACCAAACATAAAACAATTTATAACAAGAACTAATTGCTATCGATTGGACATAATTATAACACGGCATTTAAATACATAATGAATCAGAACGCAATGAAAGTTAACTTAAGAGAAGTTAAACTTAAATTAAAATACGAAAAAGAAAATCAGTTCTTGAGAGGACGTATTGCGTATAACACAATATAGGCTTACGAAGTCGTGCTAAACAAGATAACCATATAATCTCAATAATTACATAATATTACTTTACGTTATAATGCATCTGCCAATATCATATGTTTATTATTATATTTATTTTATTTGTATTACATATTTATTTTATTCCTTAAAGATGTGTTCATAATACAATACTACAATTCCAGATGGCATCTGGTATTTTTTGTTTTAATAGTTCCAATAACTTTAACCTACACTATATTTAATAACACTAAAGTTTTGAAATTTAAAATATCTTAAATAATATATGATGTGTGATTATGAATTCTTAGTAAATCAGAGTGCTCGAAAGGTACTGTCTGGTAAAAAATATAACGTATACGGGGAATTTTATCGTGCAATATAGCCACATATTTTTTATTGAATAGTCAAGAACCATTCCTGAATAGTAGAGCAATAACTCAACAGTCTAACTGTACGTTCGTGACTTGACTGTACTTGTATAAAATACTCCTTAGTAGATACCGATTTCTACATACCAACATTAAGAATGGGTATCCTGAAATGTTTTATTTTAAGTTTGAATTTGACACAGAAATATTTATTGCATCAATTGTCCAAGGCAAATACGGAGATTCGGAAATGTTGAAGTTTGACCGAACCGTTTAGTTACGGAGCTTGTGTGTATAATAGTATATGAAAAGCTCCAATGTATACATTGCCTTTTGGAAACAGTAGTTTTTACCCTTTAGTATTTAAAAAATGCCATGGTATGAAAAATTAACGTTTTAATTAGAAGTCTATTAAGGAAACAGTTCGCAATGAATTAATAAACTTAAAGTAATTACGTACGAGTTCCAAGTCTTAGTAGCTGAATACAGTATACCTGTATTATGAAAACATTTCAGTACTCTTTATAACATAAATAAAAGTACCATATTTTGCTAATTTTACTGTATATAATATTTAATATTTAAAAGAAAAACCTGATCGATTATGTCAAAATAAATTATGTTATTATATTGATTATAATCAAAGACAATCGCTGAGGTGATCGTGTTAACAAACATTACATGACATGAGAGAAGCTAAATTATTATAAACAACGTGGAAGGAACAAAATGGTATAGGGTGACTAGGGGTGACGTCACAACACTGTCTATTGTCGCGATGGCAGGGTGGGGAGGAGTAACGAAGCTGCCGTAGGTGTAACTCTCTATGTAACAAAAGGCAATGTAATGTAACAAAGGTCGATGTAACATGCATTAAGACACACCACTCTATGACAACATTCATTTTTATTCTTTATACACCCAACTTTCATCATTTAAAAGTTAGCCATAGTGTCGGTCATCATTTTAGCCCTATAATTATCTATAATATTAAACCACAAACACTTTTACGCCCTTACTTTAGATCATATTGAAAATGATTCATTTAAAAAATATAACCATTATAATTTTTAAATATTTTTACTGTACAAATATCGACTAGAATTTTTTTCAGAAATAATATTCCATACATATTTGTACTTTATTGTTTTAACATACCTACATTTTACAGCAGTATAATATATACAGGAAGAACAAAAAAATGAATTATGAAAAATTAGCTATGTTTTTAATATGAAATATCTACCATAACAGTTATTATAATACCAGAAGTCGAGATTTAAAAGTGTTAGAAGTTTGGAATTGCTACTATAAGAAAAAACTGAGATTGTTTTACTGCAGCCGGCTGACAACATAAAGTAAAAAAATAGACAAGGTCCCGTTTAGGTTTCCTTCCTTAAATTCTTATTTTTTAGTGAGAATGTTTTAAGGGAGCCATCTTATTTATGAAAGGCAAGAGGAGGCAGTAAACAAGAATCTGTCCCTACTTGCCGTTTGTACAATTCACTAGTAAGTTTTACTATAAAGCCCCTCCTAGATACATGAATGGACAAAATTCACAAGTTAATTTAGTATGGTAACTTACATATCAGCAAGTTATTATTATTAAACTTTATAACAAATATACATAATTTCGTGTCACCTGCGTTTAACCATGCAAAAACGTTGTCACTAAATTGTTAAAATTAGATACTTTCTCCAATATAGAACAAATAATTTCTTGAATTCTTATTTTCGGAGCAAAAATAAGATGGGCAATGATATTCTAATAATATGTTTCTTATAGAAAATTATTGGACGCAATAATAGTAACCATGAAGCAAAGATTAAATTGGCAATAATGTTGTTGTAGAAAACCTTGGACTCGACGAAACTAACGGTTAAGCAAGAATGACATTTTCGTTAATAAAGTTGTTATAGGAACCATGAATATCTAAATAATAACTATTTTATTAGGACCCTGAATAGCTGTACCAGGACCCCTTTATTACAACTCTTGAATTAGCTTTGTACTAATACTAAAACAATACCCTGATTCTTAAAATAATCCACAGACTATTTGAGTAGTAAACATGAAGTGTGCCGTTAATACAAACATTGAGAACAAACATTTATACATATATAACTCAGGTACCAGGACCCCTTTATTACAACTCTTGAATTAGCTTTGTACTAATACTAAAACAATACTCTGATTCTTAAAATAATCCACAGACTATTTGAGTAGTAAACATGAAGTGTGCCGTCAATACAAACATTTATATATATATATAACTCAGGTACCAGGACCCCTTTATTACAACTCTTGAATTAGCTTTGTACTAATACTAAAACAATACCCTGATTCTTAAAATAATTCACAGACTATTTGAGTAGTAAACATGAAGTGTGCCGTCAATACAAACATTTATACATATATAACTCAGGTACCAGGACCCCTTTATTACAACTCTTGAATTAGCTTTGTACTAATACTAAAACAATACCCTGATTCTTAAAATAATCCACAGACTATTTGAGTAGTAAACATGAAGTGTGCCGTCAATACAAACATTTATACATATGACGACCAGAATTGCAAAGGGATCTAAGTGCCATCTTTTAGCGTAATGGATTTTTCACTGCAAACCGATCTATGTCCACATGCCAATGCCCTGCAATGTGATCTATGTTCCTACAAAATTCCTAGTAGTTGTTATAGGATGCAACAGAATGCGCTGGTAATATGTCGGGCCGGGCTTGCAATGCATAGGGATCTAAGTGCCGTCGCGTTGTCATCCGTCTTACCACTATTTCCGCCACTCCTGTTGATACAGGCGTGCTCTACCCGTCATTGCCTTTGCCTGTGTTTTTCATATTGCTTATTTTAAGTTATAAAGTTTTCTTACAATCATGGCTGACGACATCAACAATTTGAATAACAGTGCTTATGGTGAAGATGTCAGTGAAAAGAAGCTAGCGTTTAGAGAAAAACAGAAGAAAGCAAGACTAAATGGGAAGTCTTATATGACACTAAACAAACACACGAGGAAGGAGATAGCAGCGAAACCATTGCCTGCTGTAGAAGTAAGTGTGATAGCTTATTAACATTAGCTTATTAATCCATATTGTCTTGTTTCCTTACACGAGGCGTATATATGGCTCGTTTTTAGTTTACCGATACTTCTAAAACCTAACCTAACTTAACCTATAGCGCAGTATTTTTTGGCCGCGCAAGTTGGAGTGAGTTGGATTAGAGACTCGCATCTTCTCAGTTCCCGGACTGCCGCCGCGACACTGCGCCCCCACTAGATGCAAATGTTTAATTGCCAGAAAGCAAGAAAAAGACCTTCGCACAATGATTCCATACTTGGATGAAAACAACAGAAACTTCTATCGTGAGCTGTGTTAGTAAAATGAACTCTTTTTAAGGCACTTACATCCTTTTGCACTGTTAGGTAGTTTGGACTTAGGACCTTCTGCCGAAAGGAATTTATAAACTTTTTATTCAAGTAAATAGCTTTATAAAACTTGGTAATAATTTTAAACATAATGTACACAATGTATCTCAATAAGTATAAAATATAAATACAAATTGTTTTTGAAAATGTAAAGTTTTTTTCCATTTCCTGAAAAGTTTGGTTTTTGGCACTTAGATCCCTTTGCAATTCTGGTCATCATATATAACTCAGGTACCAGGACCCCTTTATTACAACTCTTGAATTAGCTTTGTACTAATACTAAAACAATACCCTGATTCTTAAAATAATTCACAGACTATTTGAGTAGTAAACATGAAGTGTGCCGTCAATACAAACATTTATACATATATAACTCAGGTACCAGGACCCCTTTATTACAACTCTTGAATTAGCTTTGTACTAATACTAAAACAATACCCTGATTCTTAAAATAATTCACAGACTATTTGAGTAGTAAACATGAAGTGTGCCGTCAATCAATACAAACATTTATACATATATAACTCAGGTACCAGGACCCCTTTATTACAACTCTTGAATTAGCTTTGTACTAATACTAAAACAATACCCTGATTCTTAAAATAATCCACAGACTATTTGAGTAGTAAACATGAAGTGTGCCGTTAATACAAACATTGAGAACAAACATTTATACATATATAACTCAGGTACCAGGACCCCTTTATTACAACTCTTGAATTAGCTTTGTACTAATACTAAAACAATACCCTGATTCTTAAAATAATCCACAGACTATTTGAGTAGTAAACATGAAGTGTGCCGTTAATACAAACATTGAGAACAAACATTTATACATATATAACTCAGGTACCAGGACCCCTTTATTACAACTCTTGAATTAGCTTTGTACTAATACTAAAACAATACCCTGATTCTTAAAATAATCCACAGACTATTTGAGTAGTAAACATGAAGTGTGCCGTTAATACAAACATTGAGAACAAACATTTATACATATATAACTCAGGTACCAGGACCCCTTTATTACAACTCTTGAATTAGCTTTGTACTAATACTAAAACAATACCCTGATTCTTAAAATAATCCACAGACTATTTGAGTACTAAACATGAAGTGTGCCGTTAATACAAACATTGAGAACAAACATTTATACATATATAACTCAGGTACCAGGACCCCTTTATTACAACTCTTGAATTAGCTTTGTACTAATACTAAAACAATACCCTGATTCTTAAAATAATCCACAGACTATTTGAGTAGTAAACATGAAGTGTGCCGTCAATACAAACATTGAGAACAAACATTTATACATATATAACTCAGGTACCAGGACCCCTTTATTACAACTCTTGAATTAGCTTTGTACTAATACTAAAACAATACCCTGATTCTTAAAATAATCCACAGACTATTTGAGTAGTAAACATGAAGTGTGCCGTTAATACAAACATTGAGAACAAACATTTATACATATATAACTCAGGTACCAGGACCCCTTTATTACAACTCTTGAATTAGCTTTGTACTAATACTAAAACAATACCCTGATTCTTAAAATAATCCACAGACTATTTGAGTAGTAAACATGAAGTGTGCCGTTAATACAAACATTGATAACAAACATTTATACATATATAACTCAGGTACCAGGACCCCTTTATTACAACTCTTGAATTAGCTTTGTACTAATACTAAAACAATACCCTGATTCTTAAAATAATTCACAGACTATTTGAGTAGTAAACATGAAGTGTGCCGTTAATACAAACATTGAGAACAAACATTTATACATATATAACTCAGGTACCAGGACCCCTTTATTACAACTCTTGAATTAGCTTTGTACTAATACTAAAACAATACCCTGATTCTTAAAATAATCCACAGACTATTTGAGTAGTAAACATGAAGTGTGCCGTTAATACAAACATTGAGAACAAACATTTATACATATATAACTCAGGTACCAGGACCCCTTTATTACAACTCTTGAATTAGCTTTGTACTAATACTAAAACAATACCCTGATTCTTAAAATAATCCACAGACTATTTGAGTAGTAAACATGAAGTGTGCCGTCAATACAAACATTGATAACAAACATTTATACATATATAACTCAGGTACCAGGACCCCTTTATTACAACTCTTGAATTAGCTTTGTACTAATACTAAAACAATACCCTGATTCTTAAAATAATCCACAGACTATTTGAGTAGTAAACATGAAGTGTGCCGTTCAATACAAACATTGATAACAAACATTTATACATATATAACTCAGGTACCAGGACCCCTTTATTACAACTCTTGAATTAGCTTTGTACTAATACTAAAACAATACCCTGATTCTTAAAATAATCCACAGACTATTTGAGTAGTAAACATGAAGTGTGCCGTTAATACAAACATTGAGAACAAACATTTATACATATATAACTGAGGTACCAGGACCCCTTTATTACAACTCTTGAATTAGCTTTGTACTAATACTAAAACAATACCCTGATTCTTAAAATAATCCACAGAATATTTGAGTAGTAAACATGAAGTGTGCCGTCAATACAAACATTGAGAACAAACATTTATACATATATAACGCAGGTTGTCTCGTGCTGAAAAACACACGATTAGTATTTACAAACAAAATACACAATTTAGAACTGATATACTAAATATAAGCGCATTTATACTAAATATATGCTTAATAAAAACAGTGTTGTGGAAGACCCAATGAAAGTTCTGTAATGGCAATTCACCCAACAAAAGTTTAAAAGAAAAAGCACAATGTACACTTCTGCTGTTGGCTATATTCATCAATATGTGTGCGAACAAAACTATTTTGATATGAGAAATTTATAATACTTAGGGTTCTATTCGTAAATACTTCTTGAATAGGCTTCACTTATCTTGAGACGACAAAAAACACGGTGCGATGCAGTCCATCCGTGACCTGGTACATCCGTAGTTGTCGCTCTTACGCCCCAGTGACCGCTAGATAGTCCGAGTCTCAGGCAACGAAGGGGCATGACCACAATCTTCATAGGAAGACAGCAACAGGCCTCGAAGGAACTCCGTGAATTCCTGAATTATATATATGTAATTTACTTAGTAACCTCCTATTTCAGAGAGTAAAATATTTTTGTAACTAATGTAAAACATGCATCATTACATAAATCTAATTAAACACATTCACACATCTAATAATAACACATTCACTTAAGCCTAGATAATTATTTGATTTTATAATTTCCTTTTATATATTCTAACAAATCCACGATTTACTTAATATGAAATACATACTAACTTTTATTAAATTACAAGTTAGTAATATGACCGAAACCCAAAAATATTATCTCAAATATCGAACAAACACTATGTTTTGCTGACTAATGGATTCATTACTGCCGTTTTTATTAAAATAAATAAGTTATTACTCAAGTTCAGAACATTAATACTAACTTTAATCAGCTTCTGTCGATATTTCATAGATTAAATTTTACTATTTGAACTAATCACAGCTTAATACTAAATTTAATTCTGGTTTTGTTCGAAAGGTTTGTTGCACTTAAAGAAATTTGCTGTTTTAAATCAAACATACGCTCTATATCATAACAATTCATTAGATTGAGATAATAGCAACTATTAAGATATAAAACATGTTGTGTACAAATATTTTAGTATGGAAAAAGCGACAAATAAAATTTTCCTGATTTTCTAAACCTATAAAACGATGTATATCTTATTAACCAATACTATCAAATACAATTACAAATAGTGTAATACACCCCATTTATTAAAATTGATTTAATGTAAACACCTACATGTATATGATGCATTGATATGTATATATGTTTAATACTATTTAGTACATTCAATATTAAGAAAGAAAATAGGTAGCTACACTCATTTTAAACTTTCTACACTGCCCAGTGCAAATTCAAATACATGCAATTTTTCGGCAAATGTAATGATACAATGCCAGTATAATTTTTGGTGATATGAAAAGTTGCAAGTTACGAGACCATAGGCAAAGATTTGAATATTTGGTATCCTTCAAAGTCTTGTAAATAACAGGATATTATAAAATAAATATTTGCAGAAAATAATCAAGAGTAACAATTGATTAAAATAATAGTTACTCTTAAAGTCTTACAACAATGGAGTCATCAAGCACCTTAATCTGCACGGTAAGATTTACTCGAGTAAACCTCATATAGTTATTTACAATTAGAATGAATCATATATCTTTAACCAACCACACCTACAGTATCTGCAACAGGTGATGTTCTCGACATTCAGTATAGGTGTCATTGTGCACATTAACGTAAATAATAATATTTAATACAAATGTTTGTATTTCGTATCCATAGGGAAATACCTGCTTTACCATGTTCACTGAATAGGCTTTAAAATAGGTTCAATTTTTTTGTACTCGGTACTCACGGTGAAATTTAACGGTCCACTTCAGTATTAAAAAACTAACAAATAACGCTAACGTTGTTAAGGTTTTGTATGTTTAATATTTCTGCATCGCAGTTTATTTTTAATCTGTTTATTTACATTTATGTCCAAGTAGAATCTAACCTGATAAGCTACTTGATAGAATAGTTATTTAAATGAACGAGAGTTTACGAGTATTGTAAAATAAATACACTGTTTTAGAAATTGAAATCTCATAATACGATTTGACTTCCTAGTGTTAAAGTGTTTTATACAATAAAGATATTCCATATAACAAAGTTGTACGTCTAATTTATAAACAGCTTAACCTGTGTTTTACATATCCGTGTCTTTACTGAAAAAGTGTTTTACAATATGCTCTACATCAATGTGGGTCTTGTAACGGTAAGGAAATGTATACTTGATGAACTTGAGTATTCCCCTTGAAACAGGATAGTAAGATATTGAACACAGATGCATGCACGCTGTTTCCCACCCCAAGTTAATGTCTTTGTTATCGCCCAACTGTTAGAATATTAATGTCGGGTTCATTCTGTACTTCTGAAAAAAAATCATCGCAAACAAATTAAAATTAATTTGATAACTTATTAATTAATAATGAGTATTAAATTACTCCTATCACTGTAGTCCTCAGATAAAGAGACGTTTAGTAAACGTGGTATTAGAAACCAAATATAAGTAAAAACAAGTATTAATACACTTTATTAAAACATTTACATTTATTTTACTTACTAACTCAAACAAAATATAATTCAAGTTTAAATTTTCGGCATGTATCGTATAAATTCAAAAACGAGTTGTAAATCAATTATTCATTAGGACGCTTTATTTTAGTTATTATTATTTAAGTATAACAGTACATTTTACTATTATTACAGATGCAGTGTTCAATTTCATGTATTTATTAGATACACTGTATAATTTAAATTAAATTGATTGTGAATAAATTAATAATAAATGAGCGACATTTTTCTAATATTGATATCTTATCCGTCATTTTTTTCATGAGAAAGGCTGTCAGAGAAAGCCGTCTCCTTAACTCGTATATTTTGAAAATTGTCCAATGGCATTAACTCTGGAAAAAGTGTATTAAATCATAAATTGTTATGTAAAGGTTTCTAACTTGTAAGACATTGGATTTATTCAATTTGACCATTGAAAGTACATTTGAGACATGAAACAACCTTGAATCCTTAACTGTAAACGGTAAATTTTTCACAGCTTTATGTTAGTTTACATAAGTTATATATGCACACTTGTATTTTCTGAGATATAAGTAATACTTTGTTAAAACGGAAAGCTTGATCAGCCGAGAATAATCCATAAAGTTTTAATAATTTAATTTTATATTAAAATTAACCATTCTGTACTAATGGTAATAACATAAAACTAATGGCAAACGATTAAACTTGTAAGGATATTGTCTGGATTAATTACTATTCGAGATTAGTAAAGCAATATTTATAGTTTGGCTGGTGCTATAGTACTGTATCCATAAGCTTTGAAAAACTAATTGTGGACTGGGTTAAACAATAGAAGAAAAATATATTATTATTTAATGAGTTTTCAAACACTTTTTGTAGTGTAAGAAAGTACAGAACAAGAATTCAACATATAGTTTGAACATCAATACACAAACAGTTCAAATTACACATTATTTTTATTATTTACCCTAAATCAAATACTAAATATAAATTATATGTAGAAATATTTTTTTCTTGAGTAATACCTACACGAATGCCAAAAACAACACTTTAAACCCTTTGTGGAAACTTTCCATTGTGGGCTGTACCAGTTAAATGAAGTTATTAATGCTTAAAATATAATTGATTCTACTAACCTTAAAGTGAACCAATAATGATCTATCTAAAAAGGTGGAATAAATTTTACCACACAGCATTGGAAAAACAGATATAAGTATCCAAACATAAAATTATTTTCAAATTTTAAATTTTCTTGGGACAATTTTATAGAGTTGATATGCGGTATAGCACAAAGCATAACATTTAAAATCATTTAATTAATTGAGCCATATGCAGGTTAGCTTCTATTGGATAGGGTAATTTGGAAAGTAAGGTCTGTTTTTTATTAAAAAAAAAACACATAAGATTTTTCAAAAAACTTGTTTTATTTGATTCCTGACATCAATCACTATTTTTCTACATAATTTCCACTTTTGTTTAAACACTTGTCATAACGATCTACAAATTTTTGAATGCCGGTGTCATAGAAGTCGGCCGCCTGCGACGATAACCAATCTTATAATTCTTGTTTTACCTCGTCATCAGTGTCGAAGCGCTTCCTGCCTAGGAACTCTTTTAGGTAGCGAAACAAGTGGAAGTCGCTCGGTGCCAAGTCTGGGCTGTATGGCGGGTGTTCTAGCTGTTTCCAACCAAACGACTTGATAAGATTTTGGGTTTGTTTGGTAGAGTGGGGTCTGGCATTGTCATGCAGCAACGAAACTCCAGCTGTCAATAGGTCATGTCGCTTGTTCTGTATTGCTCGTCTAAGGTTAGTAACAGTGTTGCAATAAGTGGCCGCATTTATTATTGTTACCTCGCTCCATGAACTCGACTAGCAATGTCCCACGTCTATCCCAAAACACTGTCGCCATAACCTTGCGTGTGGACAATGTTTGTTTTGCTTTCACTTTAACCGGTGACGTCGAGTGACGCCACTCCATCGACTGGCGTTTCGTTTCTGGGGTTATGTGGGAAACCCATGTCTCGTCACCCGTCACAATGTGGTCTAAAAGGTTATCACCTTCCTAGTGATATTGGATCAAAAATTCAAGAGCAATACCAATTCTTCTTTTGTTTGTGCTCCTCAGTAAGCAGCCTGGGAACCCAGCGTGAGCACAATTTGCGAAAATCCAAAATTTCAGAAAAAAATTTCAAACAATGTGGTTCTACTCACATTTGGAAATTCTATTGCTAATGAAGAAACAGTGAATCGCCGATCTCCACGAATTTTTTCATCGACGGCTTTCACCGAATCTTCGGTGATCACTGACGGCCAACCAGATCGTGGTTCGTCATGGACATTTTCCCGTCCATCTTTAAAAGCTCTCACACACTTCCGCACTTTGCTGTCACTCATTTCATTTGGACCGTGTACTTCACTTATCTGTCGATGAATATCCGCTGCTGAAACGTTCCCTGCTGTCAAAAACCGTATCACAGACCGTATTTCACAGTCGGCGGGACGTTCAATAGTTTTAAATGTTAGCAGACTACAACGATTTCACTGCAACTGGCGTCGTTCTGCGCGCAATGCATGCCGGGAGTCAGGGCGCATGCGCATTTCGCTGCTCGCTTGCTGTTTGTCTGGTTAACGCGAATTGGACCTTACTTTTCGAATTGTTTTACATAAAAACATAATTTGTTCTAACAACATAACAAGTACGTTTTTTCTTGTTTGTAAGCAGGCATACCTTTTAACTCTTAAGAGGACAGATGCTAAAGAATAAAAGTAATTTTTGCTAACTTCGTCCTTCTTACGTAGTGTTTGTATTTTCATGTTATGTTTGTAACTTACATGATTTGTTTGCTGCGATACCAATTCTTCTCTCCTAAATACAAGAAAAAGCGGAGCAATAGAATCTATTTTAATATTCAATATTAGAAACGCT
The DNA here is from genome assembly GCF_021130785.1 of Homalodisca vitripennis. Taxonomy (NCBI): domain Eukaryota; kingdom Metazoa; phylum Arthropoda; class Insecta; order Hemiptera; family Cicadellidae; genus Homalodisca; species Homalodisca vitripennis. The sequence goes on from NC_060207.1 coordinate 97,115,671, forward strand.
GGCAAGACTACTATTATCCAGGAATTAAGTCTTGTTAGATTTTCTCATTAACATTCAATTTTTAAAGTAACAAAAACAGAGACTATTTTTGAACCACAGTAACTATTTTTATTTAGTATACGAACGTTTAATAGTACAAAAACCGACCTTTAACAAAATGTTATTATTTTATGGAATCAAATTTTTTTAAATTACAAATTTGTTTTTAATGCGTAAATCTTTATACAGAACTTGAATTATATTTTATACTATGTAACATTATTACAAAACGGTTTTAAGTAACAATTTGTATATAATTTCAAAGAAAACCAAATGAATTAATTATGTATAGCGAATTTGTGTATTACTTTTATGGTAACTAACAGTTACCTAAGGCTTTGCACGCGATTTCCTATTAAATAATAAGTATGTCGTAGGCGTATCCTTTATAATGGGATAATAAACAACCCTAAAATGCTTAAATTTCAATGGAAGATATTTCAATATCCTGATCAATATCAAAATAACTCAAACTTAAAGTTAAATAAGAATGCTTTAAAGCATTAAAGTCTTGAAGTACCAAGAAAATACATAAATTTCTCTGAACAATTCTATAATATTTGAATCAATAGCTCCAACAATTTCAGTAACACTTATTTGATTTTAAGACCAGGAGGAATAATAAATCCATACTAATTCTATTTTAAGCACATATAATGTAGTTTGATAACACCCTGTAGTGTCAGCTGGTCAGCTGATTTAAAAATATAATTATTAGTATTGTAAAAGATATAGACCACCTGTTTTGTTTTGGTCATTATTATAAAGTTAGTTATCATCTTCTCTCTGTAAATACAATACTATTATTTTGACTAATTACATATCTTTAATTTCTTAATTAGGGAATTATTTAGTAACATATCATTCCCTATATTGGTAACCCCGAAAAAGAGGACAAATTATTCAAGACCCGCTTTTATTCACTTTGCAAAGGCAAAACGACATTTTGCGGACTCAAGTTGAAGATCTGCAACGTTATCTTCAAGGTCAGCAAGAAAACAATGCTGAAGAGATTCACCATCCTGCTAACCAGGACAATGAACATGCGGAAACTGATATACAAACTGCAGACTCTCCCCAATGTGTCGTCAATCGGGTAAGTGTCAAACTTCCACCCTTTTGGCCCGAAGATGTGGAACTATGGTTTGCACAAGTCGAAGCTCAGTTTACCATCGCCCATGTTACATAGGAGAATACAAGATTTGCATACGCTGTAAGTCAGCTAGAAGGTCGCTACGCTCATGAGGTAAGGGATATAATTAAAGCTCCTCATGTAGCCAACCCTTACACGCGTCTCAAAACCGAACTTATCCAAAGGCTCTCTCTCAGTACCAATCAACGACTAAAACAAATTTTGACGGAGGAAGAAATGGGATCTCGTAAACCATCTCAATTCCTTCGTCATCTACTATCACTTTCCGGTAACACTCCAGTACATGAGGATCTTATTCGTCAACTATGGATCACTCGCCTACCATGCCAAGTCCAAGCAATACTGCAGGCACAACCTCAAGAACAGTCACTAGAGCAACTAGCTCATGTTGCTGACAAGATATTTGAGGTAAGCCCATCAATCCCTTTGAGTACAGTTCAAAGCACCGCAACTCCGAATGTAAGTGTATTTACTTTGCCATCTACAGTGTGTTCTCTCAACCGTAAAACTGTAAAGATTGACTCAGAACTCACCTTGGTCATAAAGGAATTGACGGATAGGATTTCTCAGATCGAGACAGCACTCTCAGCTCATCATCCTGGATCTCGCTCAGACTTATACGGCCAGGATGGTTCAAAATCATTATCTAGCTCCTCCGATATATGTTGGTATAATTTTAAATATGGTAAAAAAGCTAATAAATGTATCAAGCCATGTAAATTTTCTTTAAACTCCAACAGCAGTCAATAATGGCGTCTACTGGCTGCTCAACTGGAGGACGACGCCTTCTAATCAGTGACCGGGTTACTGGTACTAAATTTCTCATAGACACTGGTTCTGATCTCTGCTGCTACCCACGTCACCTACTACAAAACAGACCACAACGCGTGGACTACGACTTGGTTGCAGCGAACTCATCACAAATTCACACCTACGGTTTTAGAAATTTTGGTCTAAATCTAGGTTTGCGACGCATCTTTGCATGGAAATTCATCATCGCTGATGTCACCATGCCCATCATTGGATCTGATTTTCTTGCTCACTAAGGACTTCTTCCTGACTGTCGCAATCAACGCTTGATTGACTCAACAACTAATTTAACAGTAAGATGTCAAACTTCTGATGCCTCTGTTCCTAGTGTTAAGACCCTCACCGAGTCCTCTCTATTCCACGCTGTGCTTGCTGAGTTTCCTACCCTCACTCGTCCGGCTGGAACACCTCGTGAGGTGAAGCATAATACGTTAAACTTCATCAAGACGACGCCTGGCCCTCCAATCTCTTGCCGACCTCGCCGTCTTGCACCTGATCGCCTTAAAATCGCCAAAGCCGAATTCGATAGTATGGTCCAAGAAGGGACTGCCCGACGCTCTGATGGACCTTGGTCGTCTCCTCTGCACTTAGTTCCTAAGAAGACTGATGGTTGGCGACCGTGTGGTGACTACCGTGCTCTAAACGCTAGAACCATTCCTGACAGCTATCCGGTACGTCACATTCATGACTTCAATCATCAAATTCGTGGGTGCACAACATTTTCGGTCATTGATCTAGTAAAAGCTTACACCCAAATACCAGTAAACCCTGACGACATCCCTAAGACGGCCATAACCACACCTTTCGGTTTGTTCGAATTTCCCTTCATGGGGTTTGGACTCAGAAATGCTGGACAGACATTTCAGAGATTTATCGACGAAGTGGTTTCAGGACTTGATTTTTGTTTCCCATACATTGATGACTTACTTATTTTCTCACAAACATCCGAACAACATCAAGATCACCTCCGTATCCTTTTTCAAAGACTCACAGACTATGGAATCCTTGTCAACGCTAACAAATGTGTCCTTGGATTTCCAATAGTTACCTTTCTAGGCTACGAAGTATCTGCCAGTGGTACTAGACCTCTTCCCGATCGTATCACCGCTCTTCAGAACTTCGCTCGCCCGGAAACTGCCAAAGGACTACGTCGTTTTCTGGGCATGATTAATTTTTATAGAAGATTCATTCCTTCTGCATCTCAACACCAAGCACCACTTCACTCTGCTCTTGCAGGCCTCAAAGGAAATCAGAAGATAACCTGGACCACCGAGTTAGAACAGGCCTTCATCAATTGCAAGGAGAATTTCTCCCAAGCAACTCTGCTCAATCACCCTGACCCAAACGCTCCACTCGGACTTTTCACTGACGCCAGCACCTCATCTGTTGGGGCATGCCTTCAACAACTCGTCAAGAATGAATGGCAACCACTTGCTTTCTTTTCTCAAAAGCTTACTGCAAGACAAATAGAGTGGCCCGCCTACTACCGTGAACTCTATGCCGTCTACTCATCAGTACATCATTTTAGACACATTTTAGAAGCTCAACGTTGTACTATATTCACTGATCATAAACCATTGACATTTGCTTTCCAACAGAGAAAGGATAAACTTCCTCCTGTTCAAGTCAATCAACTATCATTTATTGCCCAATTCACTACTGACATTCAGCACATATCTGGATCTGCAAACATCGTTGCCGATACTTTCTCACGTGTCGATGCCATTTCAGGAATCACAACTGTCGACCACTGTACTCTTTCACAGGCTCAACGAGAGGACACTGAACTTCAAGATCTTTTGAACCGTGACACAGCATTGAAGCTCAAGAAATCACAGTCCCTGGTTCAAACGTTGACCTCTTCTGTGACACTTCTAATCCTTCACTCCGACCATTTGTACCTGCTCCTCTCAGACTACTGGTTTTTGACTCTCTACACAACTTAAGTCATCCCGGCATCAAAGCTTCAGCTCGCCTCATATCTCAACGTTTTAGATTGTACGTTCACAGTCCACTTGGAACAGTCAATCCACCATCTGCTCGTTTTCGTCACATTCATGTAGACATAATTGGACCACTCCCACCAGCTGGCCCGTACCGATACTGTTTGACCGTTATTGACAGGTTTACCAGATGGCCAGAAGTTCACCCACTTCAGCAAATCACTGCTGAGGAAGTCGCCGAAGCTTTGGTGAACTGTTGGATATCCCGTTTTGGATGCCCAGAACGTATCACAACGGATCAAGGTCGTCAATTCGAATCTGGAATTTTCAAACGTCTCACCTCTACATTTGGGATTGAACGTCTACGGACCACCAGTTATCACCCACAAGCCAATGGTATGGTCGAACGTTTTCACCGTCATCTAAAAGCGGCCATCATCTGTCACCCGGAATCAAGCTGGCTCCAAGCCCTCCCACTAGTTCTGCTTGGTATCCGAAACGTATACAGAGAAGATTTAACAAAGTCCTCTGCTGAACTAGTATACGGAGAACCCTTACGTCTACCTGGATCACTCCTTGCCAGCCCTCCGGGGTTGGGACGCAGTGAAGACATCTCTGACCTTGTTGTCAGGCTGCAACGTCAAACATCTCGCCTTCAACCTGTCTCTGGCTCAGCTCACAGCAAACCTCAGACATTTGTCTTCCAGGAATTATCAACATGCACTCATGTTTTCTTACGTGACGATACTGTGCGTCGAGCCCTGCAACCTCCCTACAGCGGACCTCACAAAGTGCTCAGCCGTGACGACAAAACTATGACCATCCAGATCGCAGATAGAAGCTCTAAAGTAAGCATTGACAGAGTGAAGCCTGCTTACATTCTACCTGACCCTTCCCCACAGCCTTAACCAAGAAGCGCCCACACACCTGCACCCAGCATCGGTACACCTGCTGGAGACCCGGACAACGCAACACCAGAGTGCGCTACCAGATTTGGTCGCAATGTGCGTTTACGGCTTGCTCCCTGACTTCCAGTCTCCCTAGGGGGCTCATGTAGTGTCAGCTGGTCAGCTGATTTAAAAATATAATTTATTTTAGTATTGTAAAAGATATAGACCACCTGTTTTGTTTTGGTCATTATTATAAAGTTAGTTATCATCTTCTCTCTGTAAATACAATACTATTATTTTTACTAATTACATATCTTTAATTTCGTAATTAGGGAATTATTTAGTAACATATCATTCCCTATAACCCTATAATAATTTGAAATCAGAAGTAGACATGTGTGTGTCAAGGACTCTCGCCCACTACTGAATGATCTATAACAGATTTAATGTCCTTTGTCATACGTGTTGTATACTACATAGGAGATCCATAAAATAAAAATATTTTGGTCACTATTAACCCGTATTTCTAACCAAACATTGGTAGTACCAGTTCTCAGCAATCTCCAGAGAACAAACAAAAGTCAATTTCCTCGCTATCAGGAGCAGCAGTCTGCTTGTTATTTTCCCTGCTGACGACGTTATTGATGCTGATCAATCCCCTACAGCCTCTCAATCACCCGTTTATTGCATTCCAAGAAGACATGGGTTCAATCGAAACACTCTCCTTGCTGAATTGTACACTTCTAAATCAGTCTTAGATTTAGTATTTTTATTTCCACTCCAAGCACTATATTGTATACTTACAATATAAAACACCGTTAAGTCAATTTAATTTTTTTATATTTAGTTTGATTTCAGGGAATCTATTTATGTAGTTCCATCAATTAAGATTGTGTAATTCCACTCATTAATTAATTATGTTTCAGCCAACGCTTATTTTTATTCTACGGACTAAGTTCTGTATAAAAATGGAGAATTTTAAATAAAATAATACTGAAACAGATTTTACTATTCATATATTTTTCTGTGCTCTGTAACCCGGAGGTTTGGAAACATTTTACTTATATCTAATTGACTATTTGTCCTAATGATATCTCGATATATGACTAACATATAAATATAATATTTTGAGCGTTTGAATAAAATGTCACAGATATACAGATATATAGGCAGCATCGAGTTCTAAATAATAAATATCTATCCATAGGGTATGCTGAACTTTAGTAAACATATTGACATTGCTCTTATGGGAAAATCATGTAACAATCCAAATTTAAAAAACACTGAGATTATAAAAATGAAACTTTAAGATGTGTTTTTGGTAGATATGTGAGACTTTCGTTATAATTTCCTGGTCTTTACATAATCCATTTGATCAATTTATTTGTATGTAAAAAAGAGAGTTCGATGATGGTTCGTGTCCCTTAATGAAATTTGGCCAAGTGTTAGCAAACCTATAACTCAGGGTGATGTTTTGAGAACTAATTGAGCTACAAACTCGAAGTTTTGCTTAGCAGCCACTAAGAGTTCTGGTATAATTCCTCTTCTGACTTTCTGTCTGTCTATCTGCCTGATGTCTATTTTCCTCTTGACATAACAAAAAAGAGTTGAGCTCTAGACTTCCAATTTTTTGAACAGGCAACCTCTTTTTTGACGTTGGGCTTGTAGCTTTTTCTTTAGGCCTTTGCATAGCCTAACTATCCGTAGAATATATCTAGAGCAATTTAACTTGTAGGCATTAAATGTTGCATGAAACTTCATTTTTGTATATACAAGAATTAGTTCGATAAAGATGCATAAGGTTTGTCTAAGCGTCATTTGAATTTTGTCACGCAGTTGTCTGGCTTGTCATATTTTTACTTCTGTCTGCCTGAGAGATGTAATAGTTCCTTTTTCTCTATTGCCTGTCTGTATGTCTGTGCACAGGATATCTCGATAGTGAAATGAGCTATAGACTTGAGCACAACAGGTGCGGGACACGTGTTATTACTCCACACGTTGGAATGTCATATGAGTCTGTTTATTTATTCTGCAATTCCTCACTGCCGTGATGATCATTAGGCCATGTAAAAATATTGGCTGTTATTCAACCAAATCCATTAGAGTATAGTACATCACAATCGAGCTTATTCTTGTAAAAATATATGTAAAAATGAAGTTTTATGCAAAGCTTTGCGCCTATAGATGAAATCGCTCTTGAGATATCCTGGTTATGTATAGGTAAATCTTTAAATAAGTCTTCAATTAAAAATCATTACATCTTCCATTAAAAATATGATGCAGAAAATGAAGCTTCATGCGAAATTTCGATAGCACAGAGAAACAGACGTACAAAAATAACAATTTCCAATTCCTCGAAAAATAATCATCGCATACGCCCAGCCAATAATACAAGTACGTATATTACTGTACGTTATGTTATGTGATGGCATTGTGTCTGTGTTTAACGGTAATTGTACACGGATATTGGATAGCTAAGAGTAAATAAAGAAATTGCCTCCAGAAATTTAAAATCCTGTTCTAAATTACCGGATACGGGGCAGGCCATGAGCTGGAAAATTGGGATATTTCAAAATAGGCGCTTTCGATATATTTACTATTATTCGGTAATAATACAAAATATAGTTTAGCTATACAGCGATAAAAATACTTTATTGTTAGCAACTGTTCATTATTCATTCTTTGTAAATCTTACGTTATTAAAATATCCTTCCCAGTTTATTTGAACCGAGTTAAATATATCTGTTCGTGGCTGTTATCCCACAGCTTAAACCTCCACTATAAATTTTGAGGATTAATTTTACCTATTTAATGTTTGTATTTTACCGATATGAAGTTACACAAACATTTTTATTAATTTAGAAGCTCTACTATCTTGGTCGTACAAGATTTAAATTTTATATGTGCACCAATGGTGTTTCTGAAAGTATTCACTGGGGGGATCTGTAATATTTGTATTCTGTCCCTAACAGGCTTTGCAAAGTGGTTAAGCGATACACGCAGGCAAAGAAGAGATATCGTATTCGAATGAATATATTTCCAGTATTATAATTTAACGTTCCTTATTTCTCCTATCAATAAAATGTTGGGCATACGTAGATCTTAGAAGCCTTTTTTTTATAGAAATGGTTTGTAATCTACTTCCGGTCTAAAATTCTCAGTGTCAAATATATGCTGTATAGTGTGAGTTTGCCTTGTTACTTCTTTTTTCCAGCATTGGTACCATTTACTTTCTGTATAATTTCTGGAGTGAAAATTCAACATGGGTTGGACAATGAATAATATTATAGTAAAAGATTTAGTAAAAGAATCTGATAATTTAATAGTAAAAGATTTGGAAATGGATCCACTATAGGCATTATTATTCATTTATTATAATTTCTAAGGTATTTATTTTCTATTATATCTTAAGTAGAATATGTTCTTTTGATTTGAAGGACTTTTGGAGAATCATTAATAACTAATAACTTCATCATTATACTTTCGTATATTAAAAAGAATAGGTATTGAATTTTGGTAGTCTAGTGCGATATAAAATATGTATGTACATATATTTGTGTCTCTGTCTATAAGTTAATAAATATTTTAAATATTTATCAACCAAATCATTATACGAATATGCCTTAACTTTAACGTATTAGGCAATTAGGTGGTCAATGTGAGCAAAACCTTACAAACAAACTTGAGGATATAACATCTACTTTTATATCAGAGTCAACAGGCAAGAACGTTTAACAATTAATTTCACATTTCCGACAAATATCAATAATGCCGGCACAGCCGCACCCCAGCTCGGCCCGGGAGTTGCTTCACTTGCTGCTCACGTTACTTCTGAACACGTGTCGGTCTTAAACATCAACCCTGTATCGTAGTTCAATAACGTATTGTACTGAAAATTGTTTCTCAGCTGAACGGTCGCTGAATTAACTACTGACATTTATGGAGTAGTAGATGATGTAGTAGTTTACTTAATTACAATACATTTTCAGTAAATAGTTATTACAAAATAACATTTATTATTAAATTTGCTGTACACTATAACAAGTTATTAAAGTTCTATTCATTTAATATTCAAAATATTTGTCTCCCAAAGTTTACTGATAGTCTACAAAACGATACTTGTTAAGTATATTACAGTTTTCATCAAATGGGTATCTGCGTCTTTGAGTTTAATCCTGTGACGATTTGGAAGGAAGCTTGTTGTATCATGTTACCGGAAGTTGACAAACGACATAAAAACATCCGACAATGTCCGTAACAAGTGAATTAGTATGTATATGGCTATGGTATGGAAGTTTAACTTGTCATTTACAATATATCTTTGTATTCGTTTCCAATTTGTTTAAATATTGTAGATTTAATTTATTTAATTCCGGATATCCTCAGTTGATTTCCTTTATATTATGCGGTTTGGGTTTGAATGTCTACTATATTGAATGTTTTCTTTGGATAGGTCTCAGTCCAATGCAATAGATACACTTTTTAATAAGTCTATTCAAATTGTAAATTGTATACCATATTAAGTAACTACACAACAGTTTTAAATTTTGACTTGATCAATACTAGTTGTAAAACTGTTTCGTTTAACTCTTAGACTCTTTATAAAGAAACACATTTTTACTTTATTTTATTTTCTACAATCATGACGTTACTAATAATAACTATTACATTTTTGCTGAGATGATAAAAACGTTTTAGTTTTAGTCTTTAAAATTACTGTAATTCATTCAAGAATCCTATAATTATTGTGGGACGAAATATAACTTTAGCTATATTTAAGGGAATGCCCAGAAGCTTTAATTTCAGCTAATTCTTTTATGTTGGTACTTTTATTAAACCAACAAGTCATGATTTCTCAAATATTACTAGTACATCCAACTCAAGACCAGTTGGCAATGACTCGCTGGAGACTCGAGTGATGTTCTGCATAATAACTTCAGAAACATATAAAGCAATACATCTTACACTGTAATTTATTTTACACTTGTAGTGATATTTTACAGTGCTCTTCAGAAAACTCTTCCTGAAAGCTAGTTAGAATATTTCTATTTATTAGGTGTTCTACAATATCAGCTGTTTATCCAAAACATTTATGGTGCTATACTATTTCCGTATTAAATAGCATCCAACTATTTAGTTGAGAATGTTTTCTCATTTAGTTAAAAACATATGTGAAAGTGAAAATAAAGAAACATAGACTTAAAATGTGTGTTTATTTAAATACCTTTTCGTACTATTCGCACGCGTTGAAGGTGCGCTTCAGAATCTCGATGGCTTGATAGAAATGAGGTTAAGTAAAATATTTAATTTCCGGTGGAATCTTGAAAGCAATTAGACTACAACAGGAATATCATTGTACTTATCCATGCTTTGCTGCTTATAGACATCCAGTACTCATGCGTAACTCCTCCAATCCGTAACTAAGTAATGGTGTGCAACAAATGTTATAATTTAAATTAATAAATACTTTGCTTTAAAATATATAAACTTAGTAGGAAATATTTTGGCTACAAAACTACACAAATTAGAGTTAAACTAAATAGTATGACATTATTCCACGGAAATGAGCTTTAATGTGGAAGAGATACTAGTTCCTGTTTCAACCGCCTACACCTCGTGCCGTCACCACGTGTGCTATAAGAACGTAATGTTGGATTCACTGCGGAAGATCACAATGCTAGACATGAATAAAACCCTGCAATGTCTGTTCTGAATGGAAGACAATTTTCCAAGACTATATTCCTATTTGGCATGGCTCAGGGTAGTGTAGCACACAATTTTCTGTTTCCTCAAGGCCAGCAAGGTCCTGCCCTAAATACAATATTAGTAGGATAGCGTTTTGTAAACATTTTAGGTATCAGTGCACTGTTTTTGTTTAGTAAAAATAAAATTTTGGGAATTTATGTATTATTTTAAATGTCCTTATTAGAAAAGGTATACTAATCGTAGAACAACTTTTATCACTCTATAGTGTCAGGTGTATTTATATTGTTAGTTTTATGTTTATTAATTTTGTAATTCAGGATAATTCATGTGTAGACCCTATTCCTAATGAATTATTCCACCATCTAAAAATAGTATCAAATAGCACCACTCACAGAGGCAAATTTATAACTCACCATACTGCTAATGATAATGTAATTCTTTAACTTCGTATATATAACTCTCAGAGAAATATCAGCCTCGTAAAGCTTTCCAATGCTGAAGGAATTATTAAATTACATGTAATCCTAAATCTGTTGATGGCAAAAACTATTTGTATCGTACTAAAATATTATTAATTATCCAAAATATTGTCTAATATGTATTTGGTGGTTTTACAGGTGGACAAGCTATAAAGAAAATAAATTCAATCACCTTATTTGTATCGCTTTGTACATGTGTATCGCTTAAAAAAGCTAAGGCAAGTAGATATTATTCATAGTACTAAATAAACTCGTTAATATCGTTAAAGGTTTTTAAATTTAATCCAGTTCACATTGTTTATTCAGTAGAGTTCCGGCCTTATAGTTTTTTTAATAATATATGAAAAGGATGTATTATTACAATATGGACCCGCACTAACTTTGATAAGAAATTAGACCACAAAAAAACCACATATAAAATAAAGTTCTGTAGTCTATGTTGGGTCTTCGTTATATAAACATATATCCATCGCAAATTCTGATATGAAGCAATAAGATCGTACATTATTACCCGCATATTTTACCCATATTATCTAAGATACTCTCCCGAGTACAGTCAGGGCAATAACTCTGAAGACTAACTGTGAGTTCGTGACTCGACTGTACTCGAGTGTACGGTCTTTAATACAATGTGTTTTCTATGCCTGTGCATGAAAAAGTAAAGTAATATACATTAATACAACCGGCGTGTCAAATTATTATGCGAGATGCCTAGTTTTTGTATTTTATAACAATTAATTAACAAAGGATCATTACATATAAGCAAGTGACGAAATGGTCCTCAATATACTCAGTTATGAATTACTCAGGTATTGGTTTGGTAATTAGCTAACAACAAATATTCAGGCACTAATAATTTATTTATAAGTAGCATATTACTTAACGATACAGTGTATCTGTATTTCACGTCTGAAATTATTAATTAGAAAAACAGTTAGTATTTAAAACCTTAAGTAAACCAAGTAAGAAACTACGACTAAAATATTTTAAATACCAAAAATACCAATGTTTTTGATTGTATTTGTTTTAAAGAGTATTTTGCTTATCCAGCCCCCCTCAAATTGTATCATTAATTAATTAAAATGTTAACTTAACTGAGAAGAAGACTTTTGTGTTAGGTTTTAAAACATCAGCCTCTCTCTAATGCTTCGCTAAATGCCACTCTATGCTGCTTTGTACTTTACTTTTAAACTTCTTTGTTCAGCTTTTCTTCACCAGTTGGCTCAAACAACTTTTTAAGCAATAAACATTACAGCTATATTATTAATAAATTATTGCTATCAGACATAAAAAAGTGTTTTATATGCATACGTAAATAGTAGGTATGGAACAGTAGTATGAATGAACTCTCCTATTCAACTCTGAATAGAATAAAATAATTCATCAATATTCATGTACGTATGATGTATGGATAGTAAATCACTACTTAAGTACAATTTACGTCTCGTAACTTACCGATCATATATTAACTTTATTTTCAAACAGTGTTTGTTGCAGGATCAAATTAGAAATAAAACTGTTGTGAATTCAAAACATACACATGCAACATACGCCAGTTCGGTTAACAAAGAGTTTGGCTCCTTTACTAATGTCCTATGTGGGTCCCGTTCATTGTTGAACTGTCACAATAAACGTTTATATTGTTCATGGGCATTGTATTTATTTGAAAAAGAATGGCGACTAATAAAAATTGCACTTTTACTTTTTACCTCGCTAGTTATGTATGTATGTGTGTGTGTGTGTGTGTGTGTGTGTGTGTGTGTGTGTGTGTGTGTGTGTTTGTGTGTGTTATTCCACGCAATTTACTGCGGTTATTGTTTTAATCGAGGTATAGGTTAGGTCTGATTCTTTTAATTTGTTGTCCATGATAATTTACTGTTTCAGCTCCCAATACTATATTGAAAACCTACATATCAAAATAATACTATTTTACAAAATTATACTTAAAAGTTGACAAGCAACAATCAACTATAAAATTTGTTTGATTGGTCAATAAAGTATTCTGTTATAAAATTTCCAAAAGATCAATGAAATAAGATATCCTTGCTGTGTTATCAATGCCCCAGCAGGGTATAAAATAGTTATCTACCAAAACTCGTTATTATGTGTTCTTTCGGGAATATCTTGTGCATAATAAACATCATCCATTCAAAATAAGCAGGTTTTTTTATATTTTAGGTACTATAATAAACCTTTTAATGATCATATACTACTAAACGTTATTTTAATTTCAAGTTACTCCAACTTACCTCTATGTTATTATAGTACCTTAGAAAAGGACGATTGTATACAATATATATATGTAGTAGTTAGGTATAGCTCCAACGTATCTTCAGAAACCTTCGCTGTCCACTTTACTGCAATTTATTACCTCCAAAATCTCTTGGCCTCTAAGAGGTCTCGGTCTCAGAGCTTCTAGTCCTATCAGTTGCCGGCCTCTTAATTTCCAGTTTCTATAATTCCTCCTCCATTGGGATCATATATTCCCAGTATCTGGAAGCTTCTTGTTCCTAGAACATTTTAAATTGTTAAATTTTTCCAGCCATTGGGACTCTGCAGCTACCGAGCTCAAGTTCACAATCTACAGACGATATGAGGGCTCTCAGCCTATCATGCTTCTGATTCTATGAGCTCGCAATTTCCTAAAACTCCTGGTTAAAATTAATTGAACAAATAACGTCCCGTCTCGAGAGAACCCTTTTGAAAATGTTTCTGCTGTTAAGATAAATTTAATTAGAGTGGACGAATAGATTGTCCTTTAAAATTGTATGTTTTGCTTAAAACACACGCTACTGTGTATGTTAATTAAATTTGTTGCTAACATTTACTTGAATAAATAAGTCAACGTTATTTTAATCTAGTTCTCTTAAGAATGAACTTATACTAACTAATCCATAAGTCTTAACAAGAAAACGATTGTATCTTTATTTACAATATTTATAAAAATCTCTATAATGTCTTTTTTGAAATATGCTTTTCTTTTATACTAACACCTGTATCACCCAAATATTGCATAGAATGTACTATGTCATATACCCTCATTATTACGGTACACTTGTTTTAATTAAATTCGGTTTGAGTAGTATTTTCAATTTAGGCGTTTTGCAAAAGCAAATGTTCTACCTTAAAGTCGTAGCACGATAAAGGAAATTGGTGCCTGTATTTGGCCTACTGATGATTCGTTATATTTTAAATTTGTTTTTGTGACTTATTACTTAACTACTTCTTTCAGCTGTCACAAATCTCTGAAAACTGAAGAGAAAACGAACAAAAGTCAATTTCCCGCTGTCAGGAACACCGGAACGCTTGCTTTGTTGACAACGTTTTGTTGATGTTGATCAGTCGCGTACTTTCCTCTGCAGCATCTCAATCAGCCTTACATTGCATTCCTAGACGACGTGACGGGTTCAGCACAATTGAGACACTCTTTGTTGTTAACTGTATATGTGCATTGAAGTTAGTTTCCAATTAAGTACATCCATTTGTATCCGCAGTGTAGGACGCTATTGAACCTCAAATAGTTAAAGTTTAGTTTTTAAGCTTTACTTATATTTTAATAATAATTACAATGTGCTTTGTACAGGTTAGATCCTGGATTATAGAAAATATAATCCAAGGATGGATAAATATTAGAATCTTTATATAAATACCTCTACTTGAAGCGATGTAAAGCTACTTGATAAGGTCTTACTGGTGATATTCAAGAAGATCCTTAATTTTTTTGGTATAAGGGAATGAGAACTTATCTCCCTATAAATTATAATATAATAAGCTGTACACAAAAAAGAACAAATAAAGTAAAGTAAAGTAATGTATTATTTTACTAACCAAAGTTAGGGATAAGAAGCCCTCTTTAACACTGTTTGCAAGGATACGATCGCTAAACGGTCATTAAAAAAAGAAAAACCTACGCTCGACGTTGCTTAATTTTGGCTATCTCGCGATAGCCGAATTACCCGCCACACTGCGCCAATTAGCTAAATAAATAAATGGATCATTTATATTTTAATACGTAATATAGTTTAGTTTTGTTACATACTAACAAATAAAGTAAATATAACGTTATCTTTCATTGTCAGAGTAAAAGCATCTAAAGTAGAAAATACAAAAATTATGTACGGACGTCTGACTCTATAGTTTCTTAAGAACCATTTGGACAGATGTAGTGATGATATTTACTATTTCATGATAATGTTGTTATAATATTTAGTATTCTTTGTGTACCTCGCAAGTTATTACACAGCTACGTTAATACTTTCATCAAACAAGTCTTATATTCATGTGCAAAGCTTTAATAAACAAACTGAAATACATGACAATCGGATTTTGGCCATCCTATCTACATTGGCGTGTACTGAAGTTTAATACCATTACACATGGATATGTTATGGAAGACTTAACGAGGTCCATAACTGTTAACACCTTAAATCGTACTCATCGTATTGAACTACAGAAAGTTATGTTCATGTGTGTTATGTTATGTATAGCACATAGTTCATGTGTGTTATGTTATGTATAACACATAGTTCATGTGTGCTATGTTATGTATAACACATAGTTCATGTGTGCTCTGTTATGTATAACACATAGTTCATGTGTGTTATGTTATGTATATATCTGACTGTTCAGGACAGTTTATTTATCCCCTTCACTAAATCGTCGTCATCAAATTTGCTATCTGGCAAGAATAACGATAATTAGAACAAAAACATGAAATCATTTTTACAGACGACAATATAATTTATTATTAAAGTGTTTAAATGATTAAGGAATTAAAGAGACGAACTAAAGCAAACGAGTAATTAACTAAAGTTTAGTAGTAATTAAGGAGATACAATTTGTAACAAACTCCAAACTCAGTACATGTTTAAACATTTGCTCTGGAAGTAGACAGAAGTGATCTAATTGTACAATGAGCCATCAAATATATATTGTCTCCAACGAATATATATATATATATATATATATATATATATATATATATATATATATATATATATATATTCCTTCTGAGTTACGTTATTGCGATAAGTTTTTTGGTTGGGTGTTTGTTACAGACTTTCAAAGTAACAGCCTTTTAAAATAACTTTAAGTAACTGGGCACATTAGAAATTGAAAATAATTTTTGTTCCCACCAATAAAATTGTGTAACAAGGATAAAGAAACATGGCTGAATATAAGAACGTGATCATTAGATTATGGAATTGACATGTGACTTTAATTAATGACGTGTTTTTTTATTAACTTACTTCTTCGAATACTAGCTAAATTTAAATATATGTTACTAAGTATTACAAAAATTACATTGTTACAAATGAAAAAAACATTTACTCAGTTGTTATATTTTACATAAATAATCTACGTACGTCATAAACCTGTCATGAGGCATAATTAAAAATCATAACTATCAGAGGCCTTATCACAATATGTCCACATGTACTGATTTAAATTAATGAAATTCCTTTATGTATTAGTAATGTTAAAAAGTTTTGGTAGCAGTATAACTAGATGACCTTTGAAATAATTATCGTGTAGTAAATTTAAAAAAAAATGCCAATCACAAAGAAATAAAAATAAGAAAATCATTTTATTTTTTCTTTATTCAGGGAAAGTATTAGAAAAAGATGAACTAACGTTCTAAAATCTAACTGATTACAAAATAACGTAGCCGAACACCTAATTGACGGAATATTGGAAA
Source organism: Homalodisca vitripennis (assembly GCF_021130785.1). Taxonomy (NCBI): domain Eukaryota; kingdom Metazoa; phylum Arthropoda; class Insecta; order Hemiptera; family Cicadellidae; genus Homalodisca; species Homalodisca vitripennis. The sequence goes on from NC_060207.1 coordinate 97,132,389, forward strand.
TTGTTTTCCATAACTCTCTGCCTCCCCACACACTACAGGGATAATTTGTATAAAGTTACCATAAACCTAAGAATCTTGGAATTAATATAGTACATACTCTACAAACCATGGAAATTTGTGTCGTAAACTTCAGTGATATCGCACATTTCTAGTGTATAACCAAAACTCCATCTGTATCACTCCATAACAAAAAGCATCATGAAGATCCGGATAGGAGCTTATAGTTAACTGCTGATCATCCTCCTGTCCTGGGCTGTTGATGATCTCAGACTAAAACATTACAGCTGGAACGATAATATTATCCGATTGCTTGTTAAAATAGTGACTATTTTTCTGTAACTCTGTCTATATACTAGCCATTTTAGCCCCGATCACGACATTTGCGGTTAGTGGTATGCTGCTCCTGGACATTTTACAGATTTAAGGAATACTTAGGATTTTTCTGTATTTTGTATAGTTTTTACTGGCAGGTATAAAAAAACCAAATTGAATACTTCTGGAGAAAATCGAACGGTTACGAAAGTTTTAAACATCACCAACTTTAACACGTTCAAAAGCCTATCACACTCACTTCTGTATATTAAGGGATATATAAGTTGTTTAAAAAATATAAAAAGTCGATTAAGTCATATCGGTTTTGTATATTAGGCATCCAGGCTCTTTGTCGAGTAAACAAATCAAGTGCAAAAATGAAGTGCAGGTTTGAATATTCAGCAGCATTCTGGTTGAGGTCAGAGTAATAAAACAACTCCTGACCTCGTCACAATTGACCATACGATTTAAAGAGTAAAACTTGAAAATATAATATTGTTGATGAACGCAATTTACAATATTATACATGTTATGTTTGTTTGCAAACATCACTAAACCAATCATTAAACATTAAACAAACATAACATGTATAATATTCTAAATTAAAACAAGACTCTTGAAATTGTAATTATTATAACGATATTAAAAACTGTATCTGTTATTTATTCTAGAGCACATCTAAACATCTAGAGAAACGTTTAGGGATTTGGTGTACCTCTCTTTTATTTGATCTTATGCTGTATTTTAGTTTCGCTTCGTCTTTTTTGCCACATTTTTTTCACGATATTTCATCACACTTGTACTAAAAAGTCAAATGTTCTCCTATATTTACTAATTAAAAACTCGTAAACTGAGGACAGCCTATATTTCACTTGATATTTTGATGAGTACGTGTTCACGTATTTTTATTGTGCATTAATTAGAAATGTAATTTTAACACAAGATATTGCAAGATTCTATATCCTTCTCAGCTCCTTGCCCTCATTTTCTTTATCAGCTCCATTGAACAATATGAAGAAAATAAAAAAAAATATTGCTATTCTTTACTCTACGATTTTTCAATCCTTGATTAAACAGACATATTTTGTAAACCTTATGATGAGACCAAGACTCAGTAGTTTGATGTATATAAGATTCCCGGAAACCTACCTTGGTTAAAAAGCGTCTACTTCCATGGCTTCAAATATATTTCCGGTATAAGGCGAAGAGAAAAAAAAATCCTTACCTACTTCATGCAACACTGCATATAATTATTTATAGTTTTGTATGATAAAAGGCTTCTTTTTCGGATTGATTGTGGCACTTTATTATCCATTCCTATGTGTTTTCCTTAAATCAGTGTAAAATATTATGGATATTAAGCTAACAAACAAATATTATACATATCTATTATTACGTAATCTCAAAAATTGTTATTAGATCCAAACGAATATTGCCATACTCATTCTGTTATTAAATGACGGAATGAAGTAATTCCTTATTCAATCAGCAGTTTAGCCGATTGGATTCAAGATCTAAGATGTAGATCTTAGGGTTAAATAGGTGCATGAATTTTGTCTAGAATTTAGCAAAAGATTTTATAGAAGATTTATAACCAAGCGACAGTTGTTTCTACTCAAATAATACTGAAATCAAACAATCTTAAATATTTGTGTTTTTTAACAAAATTTACAAACATTTCTGTGGAATAACTCACCCTTCGAGTCATACGCTTTGCTAATGCGTAATAAATTATTGACTCAGGAAAGCTGATATTGGCTCATATTTTAAAGGTTTTGAACGGAAGGGACAAAGCTTCAGGACCAACCGTATTTTTGTAATAATATTTGACGCCTTTATCAGAAAAGTTGAATAAATGGGATTGAGAATAAACGTGATGTAAAATAACGTGTATCTAAATCGTTCTTTAGAAACCAGGTTGAGGTTGAAGGATAAAATGCTTTTCTACACAGCTGTTATGTTTTTTAAAAGCTCTGGACAAACCTTTTAAGAATTATAAAGAACATGGATCCTCAAACGCAGCTACTAACCTCTTCTTTTTCGTAGTAGATATCATATCAACTTAGGCTACTCATACTCAGCGAGCGTTATTGTGTCAGGAATGGGCAATACTAGGTTTTTGATACTTTACTGCCATCTGGGAGCCAAAACGCAAAGTGGCGCTTTATATTAGTGGATACTGGATTAATCTTTGTTAATTAATATTAAACGCCTAAGAAAAAGAGACTGATTTTCAGGAAAAGTTGGGAAATGAATAAAATGTTTTCTTCTCAATAGCGCAGAGCAGATTGTCTACTATCACCTTTAAGTGAAATAAACACTCACCAGTCACTTTTTTAATGTGTTTATACAGTAAACAATAAAATAAAATTATAAAACTGATATATTTTTTCCAAATAAAACGTCGACATAACAGGTGCTACAGTCACGTATCAGTCCGATGTAAGTCCTTGATAAAAAGAATCTAGCCCTCGGAGGACAAACTGAAACATGCCAATATTAATATATCTACAAATTCCAAAATTAAATTAAAGAATATATTAGGAAATCCTAAGAATAAAATTAATGAAGAAGAAAAATCTGGAATTTATCAAATTAATTGTGACAATCGTGATTTAAAATACATTGGCCAAACGAAAAGAAAGTTAAAACAGAGAGCTAAGGAACATAGGGCATGTTTAAAATACCAACAAGAAGAAAGATCAGCCATGGAAAAACACGCACTTCAAACTGGACACTCTTTTTCAAATGCAAAATTATTAAAAGAACTACAAAATAAAAAATTCCTTGATGCATATGAAACAATCTTTATAAAAAAGAACCAAAATAACCTGGTAAACAACGAACCTGGGCCTTTTCAAAATTCACCGTTACTTTATTTGATTTAACTAAATATAAACTTTATTTTTATATATACATATAACATACTGTGCTTTCATAGAATATTACCTCTTTGAATTTTTAATGACATATGTTTTTATTTAGTACAAAATTGTTTATGTTACTATTGTTATTATTACTTTTATTCAGTTGTGTGAGTCCGAAGATGTACTCATTGAGTACGAAAGGCCTCACAAAAATAAAATCTTTATATTATTGGAGAGTTTGTTTAAATTAATAGATAATTTTCATAAACAAGAGCTTCAAGAATGTAAACTGAAAGTTGTTATAAACTGTACAAGTCTAATATCTAAACGATTTACCTGCATGTAAACTGCAAATAGTAGCTCACAATACGGAAAATTGAACTTCCTCTGAGGTTTTTAAACATTAGCTTAAAAAAATAATGACCGATGTAATGAAAGTAATGCTGTCGTGTCCTAGTGGTGATTGGTTGTTAGTACACGTTATTTTAATAAACCTAAAATGTATTTATCCGTGTGAACATTTCACTGGGAAAACTAATATATTAACAGTCGATCCTTTATCAGAGGAAATGTCATTTATCACAGTAAACTGAAACTAAGTAATTTAAAATCAGTTAAAGTGTGACAGTTCTATTGCTTTTAAACAAAAATGTGCTGTACGAATCATACGTTAGAGCTGTCATGTTTTATGACTTTCAACGTTGAAAGCTGCGATGACATTCAGAATTGCGTGATGTAAAATCTGCTGAGTGTTCCAATATCAGTTACGGTGCGCCGTTTTTGCAACAATAAATTAAAATTGATAAAAACATCCCGTCACTTTAAAAATATGAACGCGTAGGTGGTATGCTGCTGTCCGAATGTTATGCACGAAATTGATACAAGGATCATACAAGGTATAATTTACAGTTTAGATTATAGAGCAAAATTACTGTAACGAAATAAGCAGTTTAACTTGCTTACTCCATGTGGTCTAAAACTTGATATTGTATAAATGTGTCAAACCTTCAGAAAGTCTTTTTATTAGTATCCGTTTTTATACAACTATTTTTTATTTATATGGCCCAAAGTCTTTTTGCTTTGTTGTATGGAAGCTTTAGCTGTTTATTTTAATAAACAGAAAAAATCTAATTTGGACATAAACTATTTCTTTATGGATATAATAAAAGCCTTAGGAACAACCGTGAAGTTTAGGGCAACAACAAAAGAAAAGCTTTTTATCCTAACTTAAAGTTTACTCTAAGGAATAGAGTAATTAATAGGTACAGTTTAGTAAGTGTAGTAATTAAAAACTACTTATTTTGAAATAAAATATTATATCGTTTGAAATTTACTTTAACTCACTGAGTGAGGTTTATGCTCTCAAACAATGAATAATGTAAATAATCGTTTTAGCCTTGTTTCACTCCAGTGAAATCGGCTTTTATTACACGAGACAATAAATCATTTTGATATTGTAATTACACTGCGGCTGCTGCTGTCGTTATAATGCGTTTAGGGGGGGTTTATTGCAAATCAAGTTAAATGTCATATTGGAAGCAGAATGCAATAAATTGGTTGACTTAGTTGTAAATAATGCATAATTTATCATCTTGAGTGTGTTACAGGTTGAAATATGTTCTGACCTTTGTTTTCAGATCATAAATACAATTTTTTTACAGATAGCAAGCTCAAAATTGCATGAAAGTATTAAGTAGCCAATAACTACTTTAAAAAATTGCAGAAATGTAAGTGTAAAATTGCTTCCGTATCCAAAAACAATACAAAATTGCCTGATATAATTGAAAATATACTGAAACCTATCAACACGCACACGTTTTTTGTTTATAATTAATTGATAATATTTCATACTCTTTGTTTGACTCGTTTTTATTAAAAGATTGATTGAAATAGCACATTGTAATAGTCGGGTTTCGCCAAATGTAATTCTTAAATGAATGTTGTGGCAGGAAAATGATCACTACTAAAATAAACTTTCAACAAGTGACACCGATATTGTTTGAAATTGCCAGTTATTCAAAATAAGATGAATAATTCCCTATTTTCTCTCGGAACCCATCTGGAGGTAATGTCTTCTAAGAAAGAGTTAGTGCCACTGAAGAGTGTACAGTTTATAGTGTCATAAGTCATGAAAGCTCTTACAGCAGGCATATATATATATATATATATAACTGTATGAATAATATTTCTGAAAATAGAATAGATTATTAGTTCCCAAAAATGGAAGATTAATACAAGCTGTAGTTACCTATTATTTATTTATAAATAATACTATCGAGGATAATACAAATCTCACTACACTCTCCGTTGGTCAGCAGTGATTATTTTTCACACGGTAAAAAGAGAAATTCTTGTTATCTCTGAACATTGTATTTCAAAGATTTTAAAGTAATAAACTTTTCTTTTAGATATCTATGGATGTTTAATTCATGTTTCTGAAGTAAAAATGGAAAGCTTATATTCACAAATATCTTTCGAAATATTGTAATATAGATTTAAAAATGATAAATAAAAACGGAGAGCAAACAAATTAGTTTTAACTGTTGCCACGTTAACGGCGATACAATCATAGATACGTAAAATCGACTATTTGCTTTTAAACATCCAGTTGACGTAGACAACTGAAATTTACACACCTCTACAGACTACCGGTACCTGTAATAAATTAAACCGGAAGTAGATTATAATGGTCGGAAGTACTCGCTCTCTCGGGAGTAGATTTTTTAACCAACTTAATTTATATATTCTTAATCGGAACAACAACGCAAACGGTACTATAATATGAAAGCAGATTTCAATGACCGAAAGTAGCTACTTTTTGACAAAAGTGAACTTTTGAGACAAACTTCCTATAATTTCAGTAGCAGACTTGCAGTAATGCATGGTTTCACAAGCAATTTCTAGTTCAAAAAAAGACGTATATTATTTTTAATATTCCAATATCCTAATCCATTTCATATTTCGGTTTAAAGAATTCCTTATGTCGAAGAGTAAAATTTCTGTACATAACTATACTAATATTACATTAAATTGTATAAGTGGCAATAGCCTTATTTAATTTCAATAAACATTGAATCACAAAAAGTACTTGCTCCGCCGGGAGTCGAACCCGGATCTCTCACTTGCCGGGTGAATGTGCTACCATTACACCACAGAGCGCTTACTTTTTCCGATTCAATTATTTTGTATTTGGCCGTATCTGTCACATATGGGTTTAAATAAGCAAACTAACATATGATCGGAAGACCAAATACCTGTCAAACGACTTTTATTTACATTAAATTGTATAAGTGGCAATAGCCTTATTTAATTTCAATAAACATTGAATCACAAAAAGTACTTGCTCCGCCGGGAGTCGAACCCGGATCTCTCACTTGCCGGGTGAATGTGCTACCATTACACCACAGAGCGCTTACTTTTTCCGATTCAATTATTTTGTATTTGGCCGTATCTGTCACATATGGGTTTAAATAAGCAAACTAACATATGATCGGAAGACCAAATACCTGTCAAACGACTTTTATTTACATTAAATTGTATAAGTGGCAATAGCCTTATTTAATTTCAATAAACATTGAATCACAAAAAGTACTTGCTCCGCCGGGATTCAATGTTTATTGAAATTAAATAAGGCTATTGCCACTTATACAATTTAATGTAAATAAAAGTCGTTTGACATGTATTTGGTCTTCCGATCATATGTTAGTTTGCTTATTTAAACCCATATGTGACAGATACGGCCAAATACAAAATAATTGAATCGGAAAAAGTAAGCGCTCTGTGGTGTAATGGTAGCACATTCACCCGGCAAGTGAGAGATCCGGGTTCGACTCCCGGCGGAGCAAGTACTTTTTGTGATTCAGTGTTTATTGAAATTAAATAAGGCTATTGCCACTTATACAATTTAATGTAAATAAAAGTCGTTTGACAGGTATTTGGTCTTCCGATCATATGTTAGTTTGCTTATTTAAACCCATATGTGACAGATACGGCCAAATACAAAATAATTGAATCGGAAAAAGTAAGCGCTCTGTGGTGTAATGGTAGCACATTCACCCGGCAAGTGAGAGATCCGGGTTCGACTCCCGGCGGAGCAAGTACTTTTTGTGATTCAATGTTTATTGAAATTAAATAAGGCTATTGCCACTTATACAATTTAATGTAAATAAAAGTCGTTTGACAGGTATTTGGTCTTCCGATCATATGTTAGTTTGCTTATTTAAACCCATATGTGACAGATACGGCCAAATACAAAATAATTGAATCGGAAAAAGTAAGCGCTCTGTGGTGTAATGGTAGCACATTCACCCGGCAAGTGAGAGATCCGGGTTCGACTCCCGGCGGAGCAAGTACTTTTTGTGATTCAGTGTTTATTGAAATTAAATAAGGCTATTGCCACTTATACAATTTAATGTAAATAAAAGTCGTTTGACAGGTATTTGGTCTTCCGATCATATGTTAGTTTGCTTATTTAAACCCATATGTGACAGATACGGCCAAATACAAAATAATTGAATCGGAAAAAGTAAGCGCTCTGTGGTGTAATGGTAGCACATTCACCCGGCAAGTGAGAGATCCGGGTTCGACTCCCGGCGGAGCAAGTACTTTTTGTGATTCAATGTTTATTGAAATTAAATAAGGCTATTGCCACTTATACAATTTAATGTAAATAAAAGTCGTTTGACAGGTATTTGGTCTTCCGATCATATGTTAGTTTGCTTATTTAAACCCATATGTGACAGATACGGCCAAATACAAAATAATTGAATCGGAAAAAGTAAGCGCTCTGTAGTGTAATAGTAGCACATTCACCCGGCAAGTGAGAGATCCGGGTTCGTCTCCCGGCGGAGCAAGTACTTTTTGTGATTCAATGTTTATTGAAATATACTAATATTACGTAATTTATTATATACGTGATGTTCCATATATAATGACGTGACTGTATGCAGTTCAGAAACATTAGTAAGTAAACTTTAGGTAAATTTAGGTGAGCAGCATCAAAAAATATGATAAGAAAAATGTCTAATGACTCTAATTTTAGGTTTTGTGTGTGTATGAGCACTTCTTTTTTTGAATGATTTGTATTTTAGAGTCCTTTGTTGAGTTTCCTTTGTTGCCTTGATCAAAAAGTGATATAAATTATACATTTATTGCAAGATTATTTTTATCAGGCCTAATGTATTTCTGGTGTCATAGTTAATATTGCTCCCTTTTCCCGTTACAGAAAATATATATTTATACATTAATTTGATAAGCCTAATTCAGTTATAAACGTCTACTTTCGGTCGTTGTAATTTTCCTTCAGTCTGTCAGTTTTGGTGGCTCAGTTAAATTTTCATTATAACTAGTGTAACCCAAATCGTTTGATTGTGAGACGCTTAAGGTATAACATAACAATATTACTTACAGTAGCTGCGAGTTATAAGACAGAGATAGTGAAGGTAATGTTACGGAAATAGAAGCTGTGAGAGACTTATGTAACGACCTGGCTCCGGGCCAAAACTGAACCTGACAGACTCTCCTTGTGTTAAAAGTGTAATAACTAAATAAACGGTTTGTGCCTTAACACTAAGCTTGATATAACCGCATATTTGCACCATTCTATTTTTTATTCCTTTACTGTAACACAATTAGCTAATTAAAGGTTTCATCTGGGTTTATTAATTAAACTCTGTATGCTAAGTAAGCAAGTGAATATAAAATTACTATTTACAGACACTCGTTCTACCTTCGTCAAAGTTCTCTTTTAATTTTATGTATTTCAATATGTATTTCTGCTTGGTATCCCCACTGTATTAAACTATATTTTACTTACACATATACATTTATGTATTTACTTAGTTTTATAAAGGAAACTATCATAATTGTTTTTAAACTGGTCAAAATAATCTTTTTTTCTAACTATGTACACACACTCAGTAATAATCAATTTAGTTATCTCTGCGAAATCCCGTAGAGTAAAATCAAGCAAATCGGGATTTCCAATAGCTTAGTCCCTCAGGATGCAGTGGACGACGATGTTATTGATCTGGGATCCTTAGATGAGGGTGAAGACGAGCTCAATCGAGGGCAATGCGGACTCATAGAAACACGTAACGTAGAGTTCACCATGTCTTTGTGCACTGTTAAAGACTTGCATCTTAAATCTTAGGGGTGGTCTATGCCATTGTTAGTTAGTCGTATTCATAAAGTCATAATTAAAGTAACATTAACTTTATTGTGACGCCAAGAGCTTGAAGATTGTTTAACTCAAGATTATAATCTATATTGAGATTAATATGAAAATAACAGATCAAAGTTTTTTAACTGAAAAGTTAAATACTATATTTATTATGGTTAAATGTTATTATACGTAGTGTATAGCTTAATAAGTTATTTAATATTTGAGGTTAGGTCAAAAATAAATTAATAGTTACATATTGACGCTACACGTAGTAGTCATTTTATCCTGTCGTGTCAAGTGGTTTTGAAGATTCGCATAAGTGCTTTTTAACTTACTACATCTGAAAGAAGAGCAATATAAATTATGTTTTATTTCATTTATCACGTTCGAAAAATGAAATTTGTAATTTAAATAGTCAGCGAAATCTTTATCTTTTACACGTAAAATATTTTAAAAACTACCAATATTTTGTGAGAGCCATACTTACAAAATAAACTCCATAGAATATTAGTATATAAGATGCATCTTTTTTATAAAAACAAAAAATGATACACTCTAAGCTGGCTAATTTGGAAACTATAAATGCTTCTCTTTTTCTATTCGTTATATGGTTACCTGAACCACCACTAACAAAGAGGAAATCCCATACCTTTCAATAGCTTAATTGACTTCTAATCCATTCACACCGATAAGTTTACTGAGTTTAGTAAAATATGCTATGCAATTGTGCGTTTGTCAGCAGGAAAATGTGAATTAACAATAAAAAGTTTAACATATTTCTCTTGGCTATTTATATATTTATAAGTACGTTTATTCTCTTGAGAAATAGGAGTATTTTTTAGTAACTGACGGAAAATACGTATGTTACCATGAGCTTGGTATGCGGAGGATGGTCTCACTTCCATGTCTTGTAAAATAAGATACATATTGTAAGTAGATCTTCCTCACAGATGTAGGTAGCTTTAAGGATAACCTCTGCAAGACAATGGAAAATAGCTGGATCATGAAACTCCGCTTAGACTTTTGTTCTATGACAAGTAGTGAGGATTTATAACCTTAAAACTTCCTCCTACCCGGTATTAAAGTCTTTAAGATCGACGTCATGCTCACAATTATAGTTATTTATATTTTGTGTTTGTGGAACTAAAATTAGTAATTTAAAATACTTTAATAATTTTGATTTGTAAAGTTACAAATATAATTCTGCCTGAAATATTATCTCTCTCCAATAATTATGTCCCTGTATAAACCTATTGAAAAGTGTATTCTCATCAATAACTAATTTTCCCGATGCATTTAAAGTATAATATGTGTATTGAACACATGTTTTTCCTAAATATTAGAAAAGGTTCAATACTTTACCTAATTTTATTTATATATAAGCTCTTTGAAATAGTACTTTCTTTTAAATAGTATTTATCTCAATTTTAAACATAAGGTGTTACTTCAGATAGTAGTTTTAGGTAAATTTCTTAGATAATAGCCTACACCCTCGTTCAAACAACTTTTGCACAGAGGGTACATAACCACAATTTAAGAATAAAGTTTTTCCATTTGTGTTTTACAATACAGTTCTAATGCTATTAATCAAAAATGTATCAATCAAAAATACATAAAACTTATAACAAAGTACTAGTTACTAGATTTAGGTAACTAGGTAATGCTGTATCTTTAATCAGAACAACAATAATCATGATAAACATTATATACATCGATGTAAATATGAATCAGTTTTCAATTATTGGTGGTGAACAGACCTCCTTTGATGAATATTAGATTACTACATCTTGACAAATACCCTCCATTACCTAGGCATTACACCGGAAGCGGAAAACATTCTCTCCTCCCCAACTCGGGTTCAGTGATACTGCAGGTCACTGGCAATTTTTGTTTACTTCATGGAATAATGCTTTTAAATTCTATAACGATAATTATCTTTAACTCATAATAAGCATGGCCTATGTTCATGGGTGTTAAATTATTGTATAACAATTTGGATTAGTAACTTATCTATAAATGATACATAGTAAATATTCTATTATTTATTTTAAAGGGACTTCAATAGCGATGCACTTTTACGCTACAAGACAGAATTAAAAAGTAACAAGAATAATCATTAGTTTAAAACCGACCACTATTAGAACCCCAACTTGTAGCGATCGGTTTTGAGTTATTGCTGACAGTTTCCAATTATTCATGCTGAATAATTCATCACTCAAATGCTGCTATTTTGAAGTTCAATTTCTTATAAAATACGATATTACTGTGCTCTAGCAGTTTGTTATTGTAAAAGGGGATATTATTTTTAAAATATGTTCGAGTAACACGTCATTTAAAGTAAATACATTACAAAGTTAAATTGGCATGGTTTATTACCCTATTTAACCTTACAAAATATAAATGCTGCATTTTATGTTAACCCAAAATCTGTTGTGATTTTATCGGCCATGTGTTTGTTATGTATAGTAGTTTGAAATGCGAGAAATGTGTGATCAAGTAGTATTCAGGTATTACTTGACGGAATAAGTATTTGTTACTACTTGGAATAAAAAACAGTTCAACGTCAATTAATCTTAATAATTTAAAAATCATTAGTTAAATTAAATTTTATTATTTAATTAATGATCTCAACTAGGTGTACTTGTTAGAACTTAATTTTCTTAAAAATGATCCCAACGTTACTGGCCAATATTGTGAGAAAGGATTATGATCGTGCTCTTATAGCAGTAGACACAGATCAAAACTAGCTGTATTTATGACTGAGTTTTATGGTCAACATTAATTTGCTAATTTCTTCGTTCATAGTGTTCGCTTTAAATAGCTTTTCTTTATTACTTTCCGGAATCACAACAATTAATAACGTAATACAGTTGTTATTTATTTCATTGTGTCTGGTGTATGTGGAAATAGAAGGATATTATGTATTTCAAGTTGATGGATTTTATTTGTTTGCATTTTCCTTCTAGACTAATTTCAATAATTCCATTTGCTGTTAAGAAGTGCCGACGTAGTTTTCTAATATAAGAAGCTATTAGTATTAAATACGATTTATTTACTTTCAGTTGATGGTCTGTGCTACCTGTGTATTGTTTGAGTACAAACTCCATAGTTCAATTATTTAGACTAGCAATTTGCTTGCCTATTTAAAGGAGTTTTTCGATATAAATACAATTAAATACTTTATTTTAATCGGATACTACCACTTCACAAATTTATATACTTTGCTTAATTTTTTACCTTCAGGATTTGATTTTGTATGAAGGCGACCGTTCAAATTCACAGGAGATAACTAACAAACGATATCCTTGGGTGGAAATAAAATTATATAATCTACTAAAATAGTCTGAAAAAAAAACAACGTATGGATCCTATGTTGTGGAAAGCATACCTAGAGGGTGTGCAACATAGTTCTTTATGAATCTGTGTTGTGTTTCTCCCACAGAACACTACTTTATCTATTACGTAACACCACTATTTAAAGGAGGTGCTTTACATTGTGGTTTATATACAATATTTATGCTTTGGAAATGAATTGTCGCGTTACTGTACATGGAAAGTGTCCACAATTTAAACCCAAAATAAATTCATTTTAACAATACTTAAGAAATCTCTGGCTATCGGCTACAAAACGACAATGTCTCTAATTTATAATGGGAAAACTACCAACAATTTGCCTTCATGCCGACTACGTTTGTACAACATGCCAAACTATTGGAGGTATCAGTCATGCCATGACCTAAAATCCAATACACCAAAAAACAGCCTTGCTAACAGTTACGGTGGCACATAGCGCTCAACTCGGAATATTACAGACGGCAACAAAATTTAATTTGGATAGTCGGCGTCAGGATGTGAGTTTGAGGTGCAGAACTTTCTTCAGATATCAGTGCACGATGTCACCATAACATATCCCAAAAATCACTCGAACCTCAAAGTTCACTCAATCAATAAAACAACAACCAAACGACAAATCAGTTTCGAATGTTGAAAAAATGTAAGACGGAATCTTTTGTTCTGACGTTTTACCATCATGAAATAAACGTGTATACTAAGCCCTAAGTACATAAGAAATGTAGGGACGTGGAAACAAGCGTTTACAAGGGGTCAAGGCGGGAACTTCGAGTGACCATTGTACAACAAAAAGATTTGTTGAAGCAAGATACAATTACTACCGGCTTACTAATTTACATTTCTCACAGTTTGATATATTATTTTGCAATCAAACATCCGATTTAACTAAGTCGAGTAAATTATGTACGTGCTGTATAAGAACATAATAACTTAATTAAACATAATATAAGCTTCTCAACAATTGAATTACTATGTCAGCTCTGTGTGACATATTGTGAACCAAACAATAGGTTCTCATTACTGAAACGTTAAATAACACGATACAGTAGGTTAACAAGAGAACTGCAAATATTTCAGCATTCCTCACAGATGAGATAACTTGAGTAATTACAAAATCTTGACATTGTTACTTTTACTTTGTGTTGCTAATACATACATCTCCCTCAGTAACACGATACAACACTACGATGTAACAAGTCACAAGTATGCTAGCATTCCTCACAGTTAAGGGTACTTATTAAGATTGTTATGTCTTTGTAACATTTGCATCTTAATTTGTGTTTCTAGTACACCATTACCACAAAGTAATACGACAAGGTACTACTACAGTATGTAGTATAAATACTACATATTGAATTGGCCCTACTACATATAAAAAATTTCTATATATATATATTTATACAGTATGTAGTATAAATATATATATATATATATATATATATATATATATATATATATATTTATTTGTATAGTTTAAATAAACATAGAATCACAAAAAGTACTTGCTCCACCGGGATTCGAACACGGATCTCTCACTTTCCGTGTAAATGTGGTACCATTACACCCCAGAGGCCTTACTTTTTCGATTCAATTATTTTTGGCCTTATCTGTCACCTATGCGATTAAATAACCAAACTAATATATGATTGGAAGACCAAATACCTGTCAAAAGACTTTTATTTACATAAATTAAATTTGTAAAAATGGCCATAGCCGAATTAATTTAACAAATACGGCCAAATACTATGTAATGGTAGCAAATTCACCCGGCAAGTGAGAGATCCGGGTTCGAGTCCCGGCGGAGCAAGTACTTATACATACATATACATATATATATATATACACCTGAATATATACAGATACGATAGATATATTTTATTTCAATAACAACCGTGAATTATATTAAAGAATAAATTTTAATGAAATAAAGGTCTACTTTTAAAGGATCCGAAAGCGACCATTTAAAAGCGAAGGATTGAGAGCGCGTCGTTGACCGACCGTCTGCCTGTTAGTCTACACAACTCTCGGTCAATGTATCCTTGAGACGTGAAACATGGCACATAGGTTCCTATTGATCCATCGAAGAATCTTATCTATATTAAAGTTATAAGGTCAAGAAGCAGTTATTCTGCCTGTTTGTCTGTGTAAAAGGCACTGGAGCCTTAATATATAAGTTCCTCATGGCCATAGGAAGAATCCTGTTCATTTTGGTATCAAAAGGCCAAAGGCCAGTCCGTTTGTCCGTTCGTCTGTCCATATGTAAGCTACCTCCGTTGTATTGATTTCTGTTTGTAGTATAATTACCTTATGCAGGTATAATATATTTTGGTTTTCCTTAAAAACAAAGTTTTAACATACAATACATAAATTATAACATAATTCAGAACTTATTTTCCACTAAACCATTCTATAGTTCACAGTTATACATTTTTATACTATCGTATAACAACAATCTGAGAAACCCACATTGCACTTAGTCCTTTAAGGATATTTGCGCTTGCTTCCACAGTAATAAGATATTTAGGATGTGTAAGGTTGGGGATAGGGACTGCCTCCTGCCAAGATCCCATGAGCAAGAATAACGGGCACATTATATCTCATGATGCTACCTTGGAAGAAGGGGATGCTGACGTTGATCCAGAGGCAGATGTATCACTAATGTACAAGCTAGCACCAGCCTTTGACACTAAGAGAGCTCTGCCCACTCCAACAGTCATTCACGGCAGTAGACTAGACCTGTTGATCCACCCTTCCAGCCCAACATCACGACTTTTACTGTTAGTGATAGGTGCCGCATAGTTTATGCTGTAATGTGTTCATAATTTGTACAGTAATTTCAAACTGATTTTATAATATATTATGTCCATGGTCTGTCATTTCTACTATTTATGTCAGTTATAAACTTGGCTCTTGACAAGGTTTTATGTATAATATTATTATAATATATTACGTTTTCATGCATTTGTTAGTTAAGTTATAGACGTCGAAATAGTGTCAATCCATATGATATTAATTGTCTAGGCTCAAAAACTTCACGTACACAAACATGAGTATCATAGGGTGTATTGACTTGGTGATCCAAAGTATTAAGACTAAGACTTCCGAATCAGGAAGGATCCCAATTATCTCATCAAATACTATCTAGCTTCATTAAGTACTTAAAAGTTTTAAATTATTTAATTGATGGGCTATTTCTAAAATATAACTTCAGATTTAACAATTAATATAACTCAATAGTAATACAAAATATAACTCGCCTGTCCACCTTTCCACAATGTACTATCTCGTATTTAGTGGAATTCAATAGGTATATTAAAGGTATCAATATATGGATTACCATATACTTATGATCATTATTAAATAATATTATGTATTTGAGATATCCCTCGTGGGTCATACCTGTCACAGAGTCACATATTTTCTCATTGCTCAAAGCCCACAAGTGTTTTAAAAGAGTGCAATTGGATTTCGTCATTCGAATGATGAGAAGCAACTATCATAAAAAAAAATTATATCTTAGTAATCTTTCTTGTCGCTGAGTCATTGTTTACTCCATCCATATTATCTATCTCCAGTATGTCAAGCTTGGGGTCTCAACAGTGCCATTCTAAAGTAGTATTTGGATTGGGGATAGATAAGGCTTACATATTTTAACATATTATATATTTTTATATGACTCTAATGAGCTACACTAGGTGTAGCACAGGCATATGATTGCAAAGTTCAGATCACTTCTCTTGTATCTGATTGATCGGAATACCCTGGACCCCTCTCGGTTTGTACATAAGAATAGATATTAACATCTTCTCATTCCGACCGCTTTGTGTCTTCCCCGGTGCTGACCTTAATTATGGACTGTTAATCCAACCTCTTTATCAAGGTGTGTGGTTTTGTTGCCCTCGCTCCCGCTGCAGTTCACGTTGGCTTATAACTTTTATGCCGCAAAAATCCCTTTCAGTAAAAGCCTTTTCTCAAGTACAATAAGGACGATATCCTCATTCTATATCTCCTTTTAACGTGTGCTGTTTCCTCTTCCGTCCTGGGGTGGTAAAAATTATTTCAGTGATAGACTTATATTCAAGACCAACGCCAGACAGTCCCTAGGACTGAACCAGTGCTGTGCTGTGCCATGTGAGAGTGATGTCGTCATTACAGTAAGACACACAGTATTCCATGTTATTTCATATTTACACAAACCTATTTTACCACTTTTTAACAATTCACAACCCAGTCCTCTCTGTATAACATTGTAATGAGTATTTGTTCAATTAATCAGTTATAATGAGTCTTTTCTCCTTTATAACATTCAAGAACAATTATATAATAAAATTAAGTAATATAATGTTTACTGTTATTTATTTTAATAAATGATTACAGAAATAAAAAGACATTTGTTCTCTGCGTACTGCTGGCATGGTTATTTTTAAACTTTAGTAGACAATCAGTTCCATATCCAATAGAGCTGAGTACTTTGTTAATCGTGATGAATGAAAAAAGGAAAATCTGAAAAAAATTGCATGTCAATAATTTTATGTTATAAATAATTAGTTCATACCAAATAAAATGCAAATGAGAGGGAAATAGAAAACCTTGAACATAAACTGAAACCAATATAACTAGCATGAATAAAACATCCAGTGCAACTAAAAATAACCTTCGCTCCACTAACAGCCTGTGGCGCCAACTTTAGTGTTCCATTCCGCATCGCTTGCAAAATGAATTTCCACTGGTTATGTCTACGCGCTGGAATGAATACCCTTATTCCAGCTTATGGTGACTTTAACATATATCACAGGAAAACGACTCTACTTGGGTAAACTCAAATTATAACTATACACAATATTGAAACTTATGAATTATTATCTATTTCACTAAGTTTGGTTTTGGTTTACTTGTATATTCATTCCGACAACGGATATTTAGATTAGGCCTACTCAAGGTTAATAAATCCATTTCTAGCCATTTCTTTCAGTATGGTGAACCCAACTGTTTTAATAAATTGCCCCAGCATCTTAAGAACTTCGCAAAGTTTTGCAAGAAACTTAAGATCTGGCCTCTTAAGCATGACAGTTTGGAATTTCTTAAGGAAGTGTTGCAATATTGCAAATGTCTAATGAATCAGTTTTGATAATCTTTTATTATCTTTGAAATATAGTATGGTTATTATCAGAAACGTGATCAATTACATTGTATGCTCTTTATGATACTACTTGTTTTTTTATTTATCATTTATTCTTCTTAATACTGTGCATATTTGTTAAAGCTGTAGCTGAGACTACTGAGCTAAATACTTTAGTTATGTTTCTGGACTGTATCAGTTTGTTGACTGTTTGTTTTTGAGCATTTTTATTTATAATTTTTTACTAAAGAGCTGCCACATAACTAATTGGCAGTCTAATTAGTAAGACATTATTACATATACCTTGCTTGCACAAAAAGGGAGAAATAAATCATTATTTCTCTCATCATTTTCATACATTTATTTGTATCTGAGTATTTGCTACTAAATATCAGTTCTTACATTTCAGTAATCTTTGGTAGTGTGCAGTTTGGTCATTGAACAAGTAATATCAATGTATCCCTTATAATATGAATTTAGTGTGTTTATGTTATTCCAAACATTTAAAAATATTTCAAACTCGCTGTATTAGCCTACTATTATTAAAAGTTAACAGATTAAATCTTTTTTGCGTGCAGAATGAAACCAGTTTCCAATTAAATCAATAAAGCGTAAACTTTAAGCGACGAGATTAAAACGTGCATGAATATTGGGGAAATCTATTCTTGGTAATAGTTTTATTATTGATTCATTTGGAGATTGTGAAGGCAGTTAGAAACTCATATATACAACCTATGTGATTTTGTGTATAATCGCAAAAGATTCAGATAATAGTAAGAGGGCGAATTCCCCTCCTCCCGATTTTACCTGTCACATTAAGTTGATAAAAGTTAAAAGAGCCAAGGGAAATATTTACTCTGGCAGGTTTAAAAATTCTCCAATTGCTAAGTTAACAGATTACTGACTGCCACCCAGCCTTTCGTTAAAATTTATGAGTGACATGAATGAATAATATAGATAATATGATTAAGAACTTATAACTTCAATAATCAAAAGAATACGAAGTTTCGAGGATTGACTCCCCATTCCCTTCTTTAAGTATCAAATTCTAAAGCATAAACCATTTTTAATTTACTATCTAACGATATGTTTAATGTTTATGTATTTGTTAGATTTTTACTTGTTTCATTAACGATTGTAGTAATCTCGTTGTAATGTCCCAAAAATAAGGAACTTCCAAAAGGTAAGTTTACAGCTAAGTAAGTTAATTTTAATTTTTTAGTAGTAAGACATTTATATCAATAAACCTTATCATAACGTTTCAAAGAATAGATCCATCCTCTTCTTCAGGTTTCAGACATTCTTAGAATTCAAAGTTAAGCAAAAACAAAACATTAAAGACTGCAATTTTAGACAATAAACTTGTCAGAATCTATCTTGACATTAGAACAAGTTGTACATAAAAAATTAAGCATTATACGAGTACAGTCTGGTGAGACTAAATCCGAACTGCACAGTACCAAGATCACAACACTGCACATGTCAAACATACCAGAACAGGTGAAGTACTGGGTAGAAACTTCAATAGACGTTTGGTTTAGTAATGGCTACTCATATGTACAAGATTTCCTTTTAACAAACACATTTTACAACGATGACTTATTTCAACTCAAGGAAGCACATCTTATTCATTTAATATTATTTTTAACCTCAACAGTAAATATACTAATACAAAATTAATGAATGAATATAAAAATCATTTTTCAGAAAACCATTAATTTTTTTTACTTTGGCTTATACAGTATATCGAGTCAACAATAACTAACTCAATAATAAAATGATCCTTTATATATAATTTCTTTCTCGCTTTGATCTTTTTCTTAAAAAAAAAAATCTAACGTTCCTTTTTTGTAAATGAACTACACCTAGTTGACTGCCTATAAAAAATAATAATCAATATGCCCTTTGATATAAATACAGACTACCTAGAGATACAATGTTATCAGAGATACTGGCACAGAGGCCTTTATCATAGGGTTGGCGTTTGTGAGGAACTCATCCCAGGCCAATGTGGCAAGTGGTGACCTTGTGGGCCTAGTCAACTCAATAGCGTAAACTAACGCTTGTATACCTTCACGTTTGTTTGAGGCCTAACCGACACCAACATAATTCCCTCGAGTGTTTGAAGGCACATAGGAGAATTCTATAACATCAGTGGCTAACCTTTAAGTGCTATACATGCATCATATACCCACATATATACCCATATACTCATTTGCTTATTATAACAACTTTTGAGTAATCCATGCAAAATAACTAATAAATTATTCGAAATTTTCAATATGACCCATTAAAGTATGTTATATGAACAAGTTTGTTACTAACCAAAATTAGTTTTATTGCATTCCTATTAAACTGTGCCACTGAACGTAATAACGATAACAGAGTTTCGGTTCTGTGATGAAAGTTTACATTCTTAAGCAAATCCCAAAAGATAATTTCCCTGTCTTGATTGTAGTTAAAGGATAATGATTTTTATATGCCTTATTTAGGAAGAAGTACTACACACCATTATAGAATATTCAATCATAATCAAAAATATAAAAATTTACAAAACTCGATTACCAATACCACATTACCAAGGCGATGTCTGTGGTCAGGAACAAACAATATTTTACGTAGTGATATCAATCAATTTGACATAGTTTAATGTTTTTGCCACTTACATGCTGGCCATTATAATTGGCTGCGGCCACAGTGAGTATATAGCGTTTTCGAGTGTGATTTTTAGCCAAATAAAGCTGAAAGTGAAATTATTTTACGCTATAAAGTCTAACTAGGATCAACTCACTGGAGAGTGATCCCCCGTGTGCATACAGAGAAGCGGGGTGAGCTCCCGCAGCACCCAATCTGAAAAGTTACACAAAAGGTTCCTGTGGTGCCCCACTCCCACACAGTCGCGGCTGGAAACGAATCCTAGGTAACCAGTAATTCGCTGAAAATAAAAGTCCTAGGAACGGCGAAGGGGCAATTTAACCTCCTGCGAGAGCAGGAGGGTTGTGGATAGGGCCAGTGGAGTCTCGTTGATTAGTTCAAAGAAAGATCAAGGACATATCAAAATGGATAAGGAAAACGATGAATCAGCTTTCAGGAGAAGTGGTCTAATGAGAACCCCTCCGAAGATAAGCTCGTGTAGCCAGCAGGCAGTGAGTGTGCCATCAAACGTTAATAATACAGCTGAGAAAGATGTAGTACAAGCCAAAAGAAAAGTGACGTCACCGCTAGAAGATACTAGCCGTACAAAGATTAGCAAATCTCATGAGACAGACGGTAAGATACCAGTCTCGAGATACTTGATCGATTCTGACAGCGAATGTGATACTGATGCTGAAGGAAATTATAATGCAATGGATAAGTGCTCAGAAATCGAAGATGGATTTATCAAATTTGCCAAGATCCAAAAGACCCTAGATACGGTCTTAAAGGCCAAAAAGGCTATGACCTTAAAGCAAGCTAATGAAATTGCTACAATGGTTGAGGACATCAAAACCGAATATATGCGAATGTTTGCAGAAACTATGGAAGGCAGAGGAATAATAAAGGAAAATAGGAGACAAACGAGAATACTAATGAAAAAAACAGCTAAATCTAAGAAAATCATGAATGATATACAAACTATGCAAAGAAGTGAAATGGATAACATAAAGGATATGATAAATAACTTGCAAGCAAATTTACAAACGAGCATAAAGGAAAGAACTGAAACAAGTACCATGCAGATGACTTATGCCAGTGTTGCAGCTAAGAAGGGGACTTATGAAGAAGTCAAGGAGGATTTGAACCAGCCAAAGAAGATGGTAATTTTAGCATACCCGAAAAACAAAGAGCAAACATCTGAAGAGACTAGGGACCAACTGCAGAGAAAAATTAATCCTAAGGATCAAGGATTAAGAATCTCGAGAATAAAAAAAATTAAGAATGGTGGTGTTGCCCTTGAAGTTGATGATGAAATTCAAAAGGAGAGAATCCAAGAAAGGATACAAGCCGTTTTTGAATTGAGAGAGCCAAAAAAGCAAGCACCAAAAGTCTTGATCTATGACTTACCAAAGGAGCTAGCTGAAGAGGAAATAATAATGGGAATATACAATCAAAACTTTATGGACAGAGATATTGCTTTGGATGAATTTAAGCAACAATTGAAGCCAATTTTCAGAACTGGACCAAGAGACAGTGAGTTGGTCAATTGGGTGTGTGAAGTAGGAAAGGAAGTACGAGATATTCTGAGTGACAAAGGAAGAGTATACTTTGGATGGAGGTCATGCAAAGTAATCGACCACTTCATAGTGGTAAGGTGCTTCCGGTGCCAAAGGTTCGGACACCTGTCAAAGGATTGCAAATCTAAGGAGGAAATCTGTGGACATTGTGGAAAAATTGGACATGCACACAAGAACTGCCCAACTGTAAGACTTAGTCCCACATACCCGAATTGCCATCGCCTAGGAATAAAAAATAGCAAACATGAAGCCAATTCTAAAAACTGTAATGTCTATCAAAACGAGAGAAAGAAAATAGTACGTAGTACTAATTATGATTAACGCAAATACTAATAGTGCTCAAAGAAATGACCTAAGGGAGACAGTTAGAATTGGCCAACTAAATTGTCAGAACTCCAAAAATGTTGGAGATGAAGCGAGGCAAACTATGTGGGAACTGGGACTAGATGTCATGTGCATTCAGGAACCATACTCAGTCAATGGAATGGTGAGGTGTTTTGGATTGTCCTCCACAAACTTAATATTAGGAAAT
Organism: Homalodisca vitripennis; assembly: GCF_021130785.1. NCBI lineage: Eukaryota > Metazoa > Arthropoda > Insecta > Hemiptera > Cicadellidae > Homalodisca > Homalodisca vitripennis. The sequence continues at coordinate 97,154,947 of NC_060207.1, forward strand.
GGTGTAAATGGCGAAAGACCTATGGCGGCAATTGTTACAAAGCCAACTTTGCAACCAATGGAACTATCGCAGTTCAGGACCTCACACTTTGTCACTGGCCTGTTCAACTGGCAAACAGGTAGGGTTTACTTTATCAGTGCGTACTTCCAATGCAGAGACCCAATTGAGCCATACCTAGAGAAGCTAGGTACTATACTAGACAAACTAAGAGGAGAACATGTAATAATATGTGCTGACGCAAACGCCAACTCACCGCTTTGGCATTCGGACCATCTAGACGAGAAAGGTGATGAACTGGACACTTTTATAGTTCAAAGGGGTTTAGTTGTTGTAAATATGCCGGGAAACTGTTCAACCCACGTCGCAGGTAACAACCTAGATGTTACATTAGCTACTCCTGAAATATCAAGGAAAATAAAAAATTGGAAAGTCAATCAAGAAGAAAGCATAAGTGATCACAGGCTCATAACCTTTGAGTTGGATTTTGGAACACACATCAACTTGACTAGAAAAACGAGTAAGTTTAACGTCAGAAAGCTCAACAAAGAAAAACTGAATGATGAATTTGAATCGAAAAATATGGCACTACAAGAGGAAGAGGACGTAAACAATACTAGGCTGCTCCGGAAAGAGAGTTTATCTTGACTGAGTTAAAGGAAGCCATAAGATTGGCTAAAGCAAATAGAGCACCCGGACCTGACGAAATTCCGATCGAAACATTGAAAAATTTGAGCGAAGCTAATCTCATCATCCTCCTGGACACATATAACATGTGCTGGATAAAGGGAATCTTTCCCAATGAATGGAAAACCGCAAAGCTAAAAGTCATTAGAAAAGCAGGGGAAAGAGATTGGTCAGACCCTAAGTCATATAGACCAATAAGCTTATTATCAGTTTTGGGTAAAACTCTAGAAAGACTTATAGCGAAAAGACTAAGAGACAAGATTGATGAAGACGGAAGGATGAGTGAAGCGCAGTATGGTTTCCGTCCAGGTAAAAGCACGGTGGATGCGATTCTAAGTGTGACAAATTATGTAGGAGAGTCAGGTACCAAATATGTAATAGGTTTGTTTTTGGACATAAGTGGAGCCTTTGATGGAGTATGGTGGCCAGGGGTTCTGCATAAGCTTAGAACTATGAATGTGAGTAAAAATGTATATGAAATGATATCAACGTATCTAAACAATCGATACATGACGATTAGTTACGCAGATTCACAAATCACACGAAGTACAAACAAAGGATGCCCACAAAGTTCAGTTTTGGGTCCGCTCATCTGGAACCTTATCTTCGAGGAGCTTTCGCAGATGATGCTGTAGTATTGGTCTCTGGAGACTCAAGAAGGGAGCTGGAGAGAACACTGGATGAAGTAACAATCACCCTTGAAACATGGAGGAAAAATGCAAAGCTCAAATTCTCGACCTCCAAGTCCAAATGTATGCTGCTTAAAGGAAACATAAGACGACCGCCAAAGGTTAAACTAAACGGAGAGAACGTGAAATTTGTGGAACAATTCCAATATCTTGGCGTCCTTCTGGATTCAAAAATGACGTTCTTGCCACACGTTAAAAACAGCTGTGAAAAAGCCAAAACGTTATTCAGGAAAATCACAAGATGCATGAGACTTAAGTATGGTGTAAAGCCGGTTGTGATGTCTACCTTGTACAGAACAGTGATTGTACCGATCATAGGATTTGCTATTGAAGTCTGGAGACATAGAATCAGCCATACACATGTAAAGAGAGCTCTCTGCGCCGCACAACGCCAGGTTTTACTTGGGATGACCGTAGCGTATTGTACAACCTCCTTCATGGCGATCACTGCCACAACAGGGGAAATGCCGATTGATTACAAGTTGGATGAAATGGCTCTTGTAGCCGACAGAAGAAGAGGAAAGACAAATCTCTCCAAGAAAGCTATTGAAAATCAATTAATGCAACGTTGGGAAGATGAGTGGAGAAACTCGGACAAGGGGCGACAGACCTATGAAATCTTTCAAGACTTAAGGAGAAGGCGAAGAATGAAACATATTGAAGTGGACCACTTTATAGTACAATACCTAACAGGACACGGAGCCTTCAAGACGTATCTGCACGAACATGGAAAACAGATGAGGACACCTGTGAGTGTGGAGAGGTAGATACACCCACTCATTCCCTGTTGGAATGCTTGGAACACGAGCAATTTAGAACAAATCTTATGCAAGCGATCGAAGAGGAGGAATTGGAATGGCCCACCAATCTGAAAACGCTGGTTGAAAATCCAAAGACATATCTTGAATTAAGAATCCTTGCTAAGAAGGTAATTCTCGAAAGGAATCTGTAACAAGAAATAAGAATAACAAACAAGAACAGGAAATAAGAATTACAAACAAGAGCAAGAAACAAGACTACAAGAGAACAAGAACAAGAAAAAAAAAACAAGAACTGGAACATATTGGTAAGGACACAGCACAGGAACCATTTTATTTTATTAAGAGACACTCCAAGTATAAGAAACCGCAGAAAAAGAACCAAAAAAAATCAATGACAAGAAAAGCACAGCACAAGAAAAAAGAAACAAGAACAATAATTATACTGGTACAATGGAATAAGCCGACAACAATGGAACAGTTTTATTAAAATGAGATGCTATCTTCGAACAAGTAACCAGATCAAGAGCAGGAGTGAGGCCAAGAACAAGAAATTATGAACAAGAACAAGAAAAGCCCCACCTCCCCGAAGGTTAGGGACGGGCAACGAAGACCTGGCTACCCACTGTCTCAGAGGGCAATAAGAATCCAGGGAACGGCCAAGTGGGCACAAAATAACAAAATAATAAGAAAACAAGAAAAGAACAAGATAGTATGATTAAAGCTGTAAGAAATTTTATATATAGACTTGACCAAACACTAAAAAAAAAAGACAAAACCCGATAAGGACATAATATTGAGCAGAACTAAGTGAGAGAGAGACTGTATAATTGATCGAGAAAAGCAAATGAAAAAAGACCGAGATAATAAGAAAAAAAAATAACAAATAATAAATCTACGAACGAAGACGGAGAAGAAAGAAGAAAAGACGAGATGATCAAGAAGACGAAGAGAGAAGATGAGAGAAGATTAAGAAGAAAAACTAAATTGTAACAAGAAGAGATTGAAAAAGATTATTGTTAAGTACCATATGTTTAAATATTGAATTTTCCACTCTGGTATGCCGTAAGGCTGGTACAGGGTTTAAGTCTTGTGTTGTTCAATGAAAAAAAAAAAAAATGGCCATTATAATGTATCTATGAATGTATTTAATGATCGTAGAATATTGCTTAATATTTCTTCACTATTATTATTCTTTTAGGTTTTTTTAAATCTTTTACTAAGATCTTTGTTGAGAATGAAGTAAGTGGTTTTTCTCTAATGTTAATGTAAAAATCATCAACTATATGTATTTTTTTATGCAATTACTATAATTCCCATGTTTAATTTAGTGTAAACATTTAAAAAAATGTGAAAATCAGTAATTAAAATCCCAGACTTTACCAATACTATTGACAATTTACAGACAGTGCTACTAATAAAATTTTGGTTTTCATTGAATTTTTGAAAAATTTTGTTTTGTTTTCCGATTTGGTTCAGTTATTATTATTTCATATAAGTCCATAATTACACGCGCACGAAATTGGATACAATGAAATTTCTGTTTACATTTATTTTCTATGTATGGATTTTTTAAGGCTGCTTCTTCATCTATTACAATGGACAGAAACATTGTATAGTATTTACATCAATTCTCATTTTAAAACAATTCTCACTATAATACTTTTGTATTGTTTGTATAATTGTGTTAAGTATTTAGTACCTACATGTAACAGCATAAAGAAGTATAGTAAGGGAAGGACAGTCAACAGGAATTTCGGTATAATAACGTCGTCTCTCTCTTCTTTCTAGAACAGCAACTGGGCTCTATTGGGCGAGGTAAATTTATTTAAACAAATCTTTTCAACTGATCTTTGCAGTACACACACACACACATATATATATATATATATATATATATATATATATATATATATATATATATATATATATATACATATTGTACGGCCTATGTTTGCAAGTATTGGAGCTCCTACAGAAAACTTTATGCTTACGTAGATGACATTCTACAACCTTTTGTCAGAGAGTTGCCCTGCTATATCAAAAATATCAATCATTTCTTAGAAAGACTATCGGAAATTCCTCAACCATTATCTGGCGAAATAATATTAGCTACAGTTGACGTAGAATCACTGTACACCAATATACCACATGATGAGGGCGTCGAAGCAATTGGGAAATTTTTAGATGAAAAACCGAAAACCACATTACCCATTTCTAATTTTATCACTCATTTAATTACTATGATCTTGACTCTGAACAATTTTAAGTTTCTAGATAAAAACTTTCTTCAAATAAAGGGCACAGCGATGGGGACAAAAATGGCTCCTTCATACGCCAATATTTTTATGGGGTTACTCGAGAAAAACTTTTTATCAACCCAACAATTTCAACCCTTGGCTTGGTTTCGTTATATTGATGATATATTTCTCGTTTGGAATAATGGAATGGAACATTTGAAACAATTCCTAGAAGAATTAAACGGTTTTTCATCACTAAATTTCACCTGGAAAACATCGCCAAATTCTGTGACCTTCCTTGATGTAGACGTTTTATTAAACAGCGGTCGTTTTAAAACTAAAATTCATGTCAAGGACACAAATAGTATGCAATATTACTATAGTATGCATCATGATAGCTGCCATCCACAGTAGTAAAGAAATCTATACCAATTGCCAAATTTGTAACTCAGTACCATCCTGGATTATATAAAGTAAATGGAATTATGAAGACCGCCTACAAAATATTGGAACAATCTCCAGAAACAAAGGATCTTTTTAACAGACATCCTAGAATTATTTTCAAAAGACCACCAAATCTGAAAAATCTATTAGTTCATCCAAAATATATTAAAGATAAAGACAACAGTCAAAATTTCAAATACAAATTCCATCCATGCAATAAACCACGCTGTGGAATATGCAATATGATGCAATCTACAAACTGTTACAAAAGCTACGTTACGCACAAAAAATATTCTATTGCAGAAGATATCACATGTAACAGTGAAAATGTAGTTTATAAATTATCCTGTCAACATTGCCCTAAAGACTACATTGGAGAAACATCTACGTCACTTAGGCTGAGGATGAACAATCATCGTGCCGATGTTCGACATCAAAATTTACTTACACCCGTATCTGCACACGCTGTCCAACACAATAAAACCTTTGAAAATTGTTTCTCTCTAATTGGCATCAAGAAGTTTCAAAATTATGACAATAAAGAATACATAACATTATTACTAAGAAGATATGAACAAGCAAACATAATGGCTCTTCAATCAAAATCACCAGTTGGATTAAATTTGAGACACAGCTAATTTAAATTTATTATTCAATATTTTATCTATCTCTGTGTTTAGGAAAGGTTGGTTACATGTTTAATTTTCTTCTTTGATACCATATGTTTTTGTTGTTTCCAATGTTTTTATAACCTTCATTCTTATATTTGTTTATATCTTATTGTATGCATGCTTTTGATAATGTTACTGAAAAGTAACGAAATATTAAGCATTTCGTGTTGAAGAAACGTGTTTTGTTTTCTTTGATACCTCTATATATATATATATATATATATATATATATATATATATATATATATATATATATAGGTATACTGGAAAAGATTTGTCCAGTAATGATGTAACCATAAAATATAAAAACAAAAAAGTACACTTTAAAGTATACTACAAAGATGTTTTAAAGTGTACTTTTTTGTTTTTAGATTTTATGGTTACATCATTACTGGATAAATCTTTTCAGACTTATTATTTACTACAATATTAATAAAAACTCTGAGGGAATGACTATTAGAGCCCACTGAAAATATAATATATTTATGTTTAGTATCTCAGTTCCTGAGAATTTATATTCACTTTAAAAAATATATCAAAAAAACTCTCAGCTTCTGTGGTATGTTTAAATATTATAATACGCTCTTGAAAACTGTAATTCATATTTACAGATTTAATGAGCAGTTCTAAAAAATAAATTTTATAATTAATATGTCATAAAAGTCTTAACGTTTCTTTGTTTATATGTCTATTTTAGATTACCATTACAACAGTTATTGCAGTAAGTATAAGGGTGTTTCTTAAAACACATAAAAGACGTATCATGTCCGAACAAGTAATCTTACCATAGTAAAAAGTAATCCATATTTTGTTTTATATCCTAATCTATATATCTATAAATGAATTTTTGTGTGTTTGTCCTTTATGGAATTGTGAACTATGTGGCCGATCATTATGAAAATTTGTACGTATATGTATTTTTCCGCTGAGAAGGTTTATATGCTACGCCCATTGATATAACTCGCCACCAGACGGCGCTGCAAAAGATAAAAGTTTTCAAATCGCCTGCACATTATAAACTGCAATTGCAAGGCAGTTACGTATATTTAACTGCCAAATACTATTTAAAGGCGCTAAGTTATGATGTATATTTGTCTTTAAAATAAGTTTCTGGTTGAACTTAAAGGTTGAGTGTTAGACCACTTTATAATAAAAGACATGTACGTGTACAATACACTTTTCATAGATTTTCATGATCGTGACATCAAGGCAAACTCTACATTGGCGATGGAAATATAATTTACTTGAACCAGAAATGCTCTTATATGGGCAAAGCTTACGAAAAGTGTGCGAAGCCGTGGGAAACAGCTAGTAATATTATAAATGTGAAAGTGACTTTGTTTGTTTGTTTTGTTTTCACGCGTAAATTACTCAACCGATTGTATTGAAATTTTACATGGACATTCTTGCGGTTCCTCGAATGAATATAAGCCAACTCTTATTTCAAAAATCCCCCAGGCTACGCTCCTCTGGTCTTTAGAGTAGCGAAAAATCCCATTCTGGTCTCTAAAGTTGTGTAATATTAATTAAATGACCCTGTAAAATTTAATAAACTGTTCTATGTAAACATTATCTGTTATTTTCAATTTGTTTACATAGTAAGTAAATTTTCTAATAAGTAACCATAATTATTTTAAAGCCGTTTTAGATTTCAGCTATTAGGTAAGTACTAATCAGAAAATGTACTACACATTAGAAGGTCTCAATTTAACTCCCTTTAAAGCAGTCGACAAAACCTATACTACATGAAAATTCTCTGGGCTGTTCTGATGTACCAATTCCAGCTGTAAACTTCTCTAAAAAACCGTAAACTATCTTTAGTTCTCTTTTGACAGAATTAGACTTCTCTGATCTGAGTTTTATGTTTACTTGCTCAGAAAACTAAACAAAATCAACTCTGGAACTAATCTTGCTAAGAACGAATTAAATTAAAATAGCAATAACATACACTTTTTGACGTATTTTCTTGATCGTGGCAACAATAGAAACTCAAAATTTGCGTCGGATACATAATAACTCTAACCAGCAGTGGTCATAAACGTGCAACAACTACTAAATTGCGTACAAAGTAGTGAGTAACTGCTAGTTTTTCAGATATAAGAGACAATCTAACTTTTAGATAGTCTAACTTTTACTATTCATTTAAACTGTTATGAAACCTATCTTTTGACAAGTTTAGGTTTCTCAGAGCTGTGTATGTACATATATTTTCTTGATCGGAAGAGATGCAAAATCAGCTTTGGAACAAAATATACTAAGACTTGAGTAAATTAAAATGACCACAACTATACCCTTTTAACATATTTTCTTAATCGTGAGAAGAAGGGTCACTCAACATTTGCGTTAGAAATTCTCTGTAACCGGAAAGTGCTCATACAGGTACAAAACCTGCGAAATAGCTTGCGATGCTGCGGGTAACTGCTAGTAAATAATACTTTGACATAAAACACTTGAACAATTCAAGGGCATCCTTTGTTCACTTAATTCAACAATTCAAAGTAAACCTCTTATTGCACTTTGTCCTAAAATGACCTTTGCACTGCTTCCGCTCGAGTGACAAGATTTTCAAGACGGGTAAAGGTGGAAGCCCCTTTTCGATTTAAAGTCAAAGAGGGCAAGGAAAGATACACTCCAACATGTGTAGGCTTTAAAAACCGTTTTACCACAATATCTCTAAATTTTCGATTAATGATGAGCCGCGCCTGGACATCGATTAAGTTGCCCAGATTTAACTGACATATAGGCTTTTCCTGTAACCAGTACAGGTAGGTTCTACTGACACGTATAAACCATCCATAAGTGAACTCTTCTGAAAGAAAGATATAACCATAAAAAACTTCAATAAAATAAAACTCCACTATCTCAGACCAACTGCGGCAGATAGTTAGAAGTTACAAAGAAGTCTTGTTTCGGATAGGAGTATGATAGTTGGGAAGTAGAAAAGGCAAGTTATTTAAAACGTTATGTCCTATACTACCGCAAAATATAATTTCCTCAGTACGAGTACTTTCTTATTTGGGAAAAAGTAGGTTGGAACATCCCTGTTGTCCCGTACCTCAACTACCTGTTTTGTGTAAAACCAATTTGCACTGGCCTTCGGTCTGGTACTGATCGATCGTTAAGTTAATGCTAACGAGAATGTGATGGTGGACTGTCGTTTTTGATTGATGGCATCATTTTGCTACAAGGCCCATATTTACTTTATTATTTTTGTTTTTAATTTCAGTTATGTGTTTCCTGCAATATTTTAGGTATTTTATGTGTTACAGTGGCGGAAAGATAAGTTAAGGCAAATTGATAACACTGTATGTAATCGCGGCACAGCACGAAATATTTAACTTTGATATGTCGCAAGAAATATATTTTTTAACAGGAAAATGTTTTATATTTTAAATAACCTTTATGTGTTAAAAGAAAGTGAATTAACAGAGAAAATCTTCCAGCGTTTCTGAGATTTTCTTAATTCTTATAATTTTTTCTCAATATCTTAACTACATCAGGAGTAGTTTATACAAGATGTGAGTAAATTCATCCTGGGCGATTTTTACACAAATAACGGGGCGTACAAAGACGGGATAAAATAATGTTATAAATAAGGATGAGCTATTTTATCCTACAGTAAATATGTTTCTTTCAATACATTTACTACTATTAGTTTGTTAAGCAGTGTATAAAATTATAAATTCTCAGTTTCGCCGAGTTCTCGTGCTCATGTTGTACTCAATATTATTAATGGATTAACTATATTTTATTGTATTATATTTAAATTTGAAATAAAATTATCAGAACCTACATCTATGCTATTAGTTATGGAGGAGAATTATTTGTTTTAATAATAGTGCGACAGCTATTGATCGACATTTATTACATATAAGTTTTAAATCAGTTTTTCGAGTTACTGTTCGCCCCTCGTTGTCTGAGCATTAGTCTTTTTCTGAAGGGAATAATTGGCATTGACTCTACCTATTTTGTATGAATACCAACATATCAGTGTGTCTACTATCTTGTGCGGTTTTTATAATGGTATTTTGTAATTTTTTTAATAGTGGTCATATATCACATATCACACTGCATTTGTACAAGTGTTACAAAATATAATTCAAGAGTACTTGAATTAAAGATTAGATAGACTGAAACATTTTTTTATTCTACAATTTTATTCTAAGCTTAAAACCAAGTGGCAGAAAACAAAAAGAATTTATATGAGCTATTACATTTATACGCGATAGGGAACAAATACAAAAATGCCTAATGTTAAACATAAAATTCCCAAAATAATACAATAAGAACGTTTCTGAACCTAAATTACAAGCTATGGTACTTGGGTTAGTATTTAAAATAAAGTAAAAGATGCTCCAATGTATAAAAGAATAACAAGTGCGTATTTGATACTCAATTTAAAGCAAGAAATATGTAAAGAAAATGTGTCTTTTTTTCTTGGTAGGCAATTTTCCTTTACGACATAAATTTATCCCTAGGGAAATAACGGGCGCAGGTTCAAAGCTCCATCGTTCTGTAAAGAAGTTGTTTACATTACTCAAATTTTGAAAGCACAAACCATGAACATTGATAAACAATATATACGCGCGTACCATGTACCATTTCTGCCCAGAATAATAAAATAACAGTAGTAAGTTTACGATAATTTTACTAAATATATATATATATATATATATATATATATTTACATAAAATTGTATAAATGGCAATAGCCTTATTTAATTTCAATAAACATTGAATCACAATCAAACCCGGCAAGTGAGAGATCTGGGTTCGACTCCCGGCGGAGCAAGTACTTTTTGTGATTCAATGTTTATTGAAATTATATATATATATATATATATATATATATATATGTGTGTGTGTGTGTATGTATGTATATATTATGTAACGGTAACATTATATCTAAACAGTTAAATAAAAAGGTTATAACGAAGATGCCATTGGAGCTTGTTTTTTTATCTGAAAGTGCCAGGCTCCATAGTATGGTTACTTTGTCGGGTAAGATGTTAATATAGAAGCAATAATTTTTTAATAAATTCAGGCTGACTTAATAAACTTCAGGTGGGCAAGTCATGGTCGACAAGGGAACGCAAAAAATTATCTCGGAGATTGGTTCACATCGATTACACGAATGGAAAAAATGACAACAAATTGATATAAATCACATTTGAAAACTTAGGATGGGCTCCGAAATATTTATAATTACGGATATGATTCACGCAAACCAAACTCACTTAAGAACTACTTAAAACAACACATAAACGAAGGAGGACCGTAAAGTAGCTTAGTTGAAGGGAAGTTAGAACACCCTCGTGACATTAGGTAAACAAGAGTTCCGGTGGATAGTAGAGTCAAATAAATTATTAAACGAGACCCTTTGTATTGGAGATCCGTCAAAGTGTGTTAAACTTAATATAGGAAGCTTGCCGTTTAAACTGAAGTGGACAGGCAGCTTGCAGTGCCCTTGGGAATTTACGAGATTGGACAGGGATTGAGCAATAGACTATGTGGCACTTAGACACAGGTAATTTATTTACTCCACGTATTGAGATACGGATGCACTGTCCACGGTGTCATCTGTTTTCAAAAGACGCGTAACATGGCCTCAAAGTCACTACGCCTCTTTCGACACTGTCGGTCTTGTGAGTGGGGTGTTGAACCTTAGTAAGGAGGGGAAGGTTATGCTTCAACTTCGGAGAAAAGTTCACTGACTTTAGCAAGTTGTGCTTTGGTTCGTTGACTTTCAGTACGATTCGAGCTTTAGTTCACGAGGCATGTTCAACAGCTTTTAAATCAATAGAACACAATGAGGAAACAAAAACACACAAAGCAATAGGTGTAGTAATACACAAGGTGGGCCGGTATCTATCACACACAATAGTAACAACTACAAACAAAGATTAAATTCCAATTATTTAAACAATTATGAAAGGAAAGCAATTCAAGGAAATTCACAAAAGAGAAACATGGACTAATTGGTAGGTTTAAAAGAGTTAAAGTTACTTGAAGTTTGAGTTCAGCATAATTATTTATTCAGTAAGACAACAACATGCCTGAACAATATTAGCCTCATTAGTGGACTTCAGTAACAATTCCACATAACAATTACGATTGGTAGGTACAAATGATAGGTGGCATTTCAAAAACTGTATAAAAATAAGATTATTAATCAATACGAGCTAATTAAATAGGTTTCAATATTTCAGAACACATAGTATTAACTGTCTTGTATTTGATATTTAAATTTTTTACAGCTGCCATGAATAATTTTCTACTTTACTTTGTTTAATTTAAACAGATAAAGTTTAATAATTATAATTTTATTAAAATTTTATAATTATAATTTTATTCCATTTTAGTAATTACAGAGCAATAAACTATTTTTATTATTTTTAAGAACTAAACATACGTTTGAGAGGGGATATGGTGCAGCTTATCAAAATATAATCCTAGTTTAAATGGACACGTAGAGAATAATACAAAGAAAGCTCATGTTAAGTATAAAATAGCTTTAAATTAGTTTCTTTACTTAAATATATCTATTGTGAGCAATATAGGTAAGTGAATATTCAACTAGAATGAAACACTTTAGAAAACCTACCTGATATACATAAGAGATAAAATTGCTACATTTGACAAACAATTAACAATCAGTATTTAAAACAATAAAATTTAAAAACAAGAGTTAATTGACATTGGGTACTATTTCACAGTAAAATTTCAAACGGGTTTGTCAGACTTTCAAATATACAAAACCTTTTCAGAGTAGCATACAATGACATATGGGCATTGTTAACCATACACTGAGCCGATTTAATTGTACCGAGACATACAAAACATAAACAAAACCACGCAAACGGTCTTTCTCGGAGAGAGACATCAGGGTTCATCTGACAATAATGTCTTGACTAGCTGGATGCTACAGACGAGGCGATGAGGACCTGTGATCAATAATCTGTACAATGAAGTGGAGTGGAAGGCTGCTCAGATGTCAGAGCGAATGTGTTACTGCAGAAATAATACACAACTTAAACGCTAAACAATTTACACAAAAATTACAAAGACAAACTGACAGAGACAAGAACAAATAGTCCGGTCAATTTAGCCTCAAAATAGGGGTAACTTTGCATTAATTCCCAGAAAGCTGAAAATTTTCATAGATGTTAGGGACACCATTATTATGAAATTGTGAAAAGTCCCCATCGATCCCATGTCTACAAAAAATTTTATTTAAGGTTAAATTTCGTAAAAATTGTGTTTTTTTATTGTTCTGCGAAACGGTTAGTTTTATAATAAAATATGTCAGACAAAAAATGTAGATCATCCAATTATCTACAAAATTGTTGTTACTCTTTTTATCATAACACTAACCATTTTTAAGAAAAAAGGATTACAAAACTTTCTTACGCTGTATTGTTCATAATAAGCATGAATTATCCCCATTTTTAAGGAACCATGTGACCTTGATCAACATCTGCCTGCCATTCCATTGTTTGCGTGGCAGTTCCGTCTACCTCTTTTCTGAGGTCGCACCTAAAATTTCACCGTTAGTCTTGAAAATCCTTCCTTAAACACGTAATTATTTCAAATATTCTCTGCTAAAGTTCTTTTAAAAATATGTCGCAATTCTGTTTCATTTCCAATAAACTTTTATCTTCAAGTGAATGTGTTACTGTTGATTGCAGCATGAAGACGTTAAGTAACGCGAGTATTCAAAGGGGGGGATCAATTTACTGATTACTTGAAGAACGTAAATTCAGTGACATTTCATGTGCAGTGTCGCAAACACTACACTTGAAAGAAAGAGTAAAATTGCAGCAGCAAAACGGCAACATGAAGAGGAATCAGCTAGTACCTCTCAAAAGAGTGCTCCTCGTATTAGAGCACGTGTGAGTCATATTTTTGTTTTAAAAATTGTTGTTTATTTTACGGTGTTGAGTTGAAGGAGGAATACGAAAAGAAACAAGCACAGAAATCTCGTCGTAAAATTTGTAACGTTACAACTCTTTCATTTAAACACTCAGTTATGAAAGCAGTTCAGTGTCGTTCTGATGACACCGCAAAAACTATTGTTGCTCGCATCGGGTTTGAACACGATTTAGTTACTGCTGAAGCTAAGTACTATAATGATTGCTTTGTTTCATTTTTTAATCCGACCACTGGAGGTCAAGTCAGTCGTTCTCACGATGAAGCATTGAATCTCGCCATGGAGGAAATATTTTCATATATTGAAAGTAGTGTTGACTATCATTTTACGTTAGAGTAACATTAAAACATTTTTGTACAAATGTAAGTGTTGATAACAGAATATTTAAAAATTTCGATAGATATTAAATTATGGTAATAGTATCATTATTACTGAGAAACAAGGACAATTAACATGTGTATGTTTTCTTGGTAATTATTATAATATTATCAATCAAGCAGTGAAAAAAACCTACAGGCAAAGAAGAGCAATTGAAGGTCCTAGCAACTGCGGCAGCAATTATTCGAGAAGATATTAAATCGGTTCAATCATATACTGTTTTTACATGCTATGACTGGCTGTCGTACAACATCAGCAATGTTTCAAAAGTGTAAAACAACAATTTTTAAATTGTTTGGAAAAAAAATGTTATTATTTGTGCACAAGCTTTCGCAGATATCGCTTCTTCACCAGAAACTGTAATCACCAACGGAATTCGCTTTCTTCTGTCTGTATATTGAGCTACAAAATTATTTCCATACAAAATTACGTTAGTTACCTTTTGCAAAACAAACACGTGTGCAATTAGCTTGCCTTCCTCCAACCGCGGTTTCTGCTCACCAACATTTTTATCGTGTATATTACCAGGTTCAGGTGTGGCTTTGTAATCAACTAGACCCATAACAATGGGGTTGAAGCATGTAAGTAATGTATTGGAACCAACCCACACGCTTCTTCCACCTGCACCAGAAAACAGGAAGAAGAAGAAATAATTAATGACTACGATGATGAATAAAATATGTTTACAACCAAGTATAACGGAACTTGTCACTCGAGCTGTACCTGATCGACAACGACCACTCTTACAAGAGTGTGACGATTAAAAAGAAGAAGAATAACCAAAAATTCATTACATTTTACTGGAATAGACTGCGGAATAGGCCTACCGCGGAAACCACATAAATAAACACATTCCCTCATAGGTGGCGTGGAAACGTGTACTTATAGACAATACAGAGTAGGAAAATTTTGTAATTGCTTTCTCTCAAAAATGGTTAGTGTTATGAAAAAAACCGTAAGGACAATTTTTGTAGATATTTGCATGATCTACAATGTTATTTTATCATAAAACTAACCGTTTCACTGAAAGATTAAAAAAAACTTTTTACGAAATTTGACGTTAAATAAAACTTTTTGCAGACATGGGATCGATGGGGACTTTTCACAATTACATAACAATGGTTGTGTCCCTAACATATATGCAAATTTTCAGCTTTCTGGGAATTTTTGCAAGGTTCAATGTCTAAATTGACCGGTCTAAAAGAGCAAATAACACAGTTATAACAAATAAAAAAATTAATGATTAACAATTACTGATTAACAATTAATGATTAACAATTAATGAACAACTTTAGTGGACTTTACTGAATTACATCAATAAGACACTCAAAAATCCGGCTCGAAGGACCATGTATTAAAATGACATAAACGAGTTAAGCAAAGATTTTAAAAGACGAACATTATTTGATAGGTTTACTACTGAAGATTGGAATCAGAGGGTTACGGGGTGATGCCAACTCCCGAGCGTTGTTATAGCTTTGGTTTTTACGCACCTCGCACGCTTGGTTCAGGGCGTCACCTCCAGTTCTTTCAGGGCTTTCAGGACGGTCGACCGGGCCAGTGGACAGACAAACCGCTTACTACACCTCTCTCACGTCACTATAACAGTCACTATCATCTAGTTGATACATAAGTTTGGAGGATTTCATTTGTCTATCGCACATATACGATTTTTAGTCGAAAGGACTTCCAAAGTGAATACGGCACACTTCCAACGGGTAAACAAAGGCCTAGACTTTGTCAAGTGATTGCTCTCGTTCAATACTCAGAACAATTCGGGTCAGGCCTCCAAGAGACGCTAAGGACAGACAGACAGACGACGTGCGATATCAGCTCACCAATGAGAAATAACCGCCACTTCCGACGACAAAACCGAATTCCATCATACCGATTCATCGATTTTTCACTAGAATGATGTGAACTATTTTAAAAGATAGCAAGGAGTCTGATTCTAAATAATGGGTCTAAAGCCTAATCTATAAAGACATACTGCGAAGACAAATTAGTGTTTTTTTGTTTTGTTTTTTTTTTTTGTTTTTTTTTACTATTTTACTAATTTTTTTTTTTTTTTTTTTTTTAATAAGATCGGTCAAGTTTAACTTTTAAAATAAAACTATCCCTAAAAACGTTGTGAATATATGTTGAACAAGATTCATATGTTAGACAATTTTAGCAATCACATTTGAAAGATATAAATGTGTTAGCCACATTATTTAATATCCGATATATTGTAAAATATTACTGTATCTACAATTAAATAGCCAACTATCTGCCCCCTTAGATTAATATAACAATTAAAATAAGTCAACATAATTAAAATGCAGTATAACGCTTAAGTTTTAGTATTAATTAAGTACGCTGAAATCTAACTTAAGGATATTAATATTTTAGTTCATTAATATAATGAAGAGCTTAAGGATCAAAGAAATTACGGAGGGTTTATTATTACACGATTTAATTTGCACCGAACCATACATGTATTTGTAAAGCTCGGTGAGGTACTACTTTATGTCAAAAAGACGTTTTAATTCTCCGATTCAGAAAATGTATTCCTTTGATTAAATAAACGTAATTTATCATTATTAGCAAATTACCAGACTGATATACTCTAACATACAACGAAACAGAAATGGAAATACAAAAATCAGTATGATTAAAAAAACATATCTCATTTTCTTGGCTCAAAGTGATGAAAGAGTTCGAGTAAATCCATTCTATTCACTATCCATCCACTTTCATATTCTACCTTTGTGAATACTTGGAAACATTAAATCAGGCCAGCTCTCAGAGCTTTATACTGCTCACTCAAATGTCAAAGTGAGGATTACTTTTAATCTGACGAGTATTTTAACTTTTCATTCGAACTAAATACTTAAGATATTGCTATACGGAGAATATTTTAATACTAATGTTAAATTAATGTGCTATAATAAGCCGTGCATTGGACCGTTTATTATTATCAAACATGAATTTTATGAGGAAAGTATTACCTTAGCAGAAAAATCAACACGGTTTTATAATAAAAAAGTACTTATTTCCTCCATTCATTTTTTATCGAAATACTATAATCAAAGTAAGCCTCAAAAAAGGAACAACCAGCTCATTGTACATTTAAAACACCAAGAAAACGTGTAGACAAAGGTAGGCCGGTATATACTGATACTATTGTTTAAGTAGGATGCAAGTCTCTCCCGGAAGGCCACGTCTGCTTGGGATTATACCTGCAAGCAGAACCTAAACTGGAATCTGCAAAAACCGATGTGGCGCTTAACGCTGAACAATTCAAAGGATTTCCAGGACCAGTACTGCACTAATCGTACCTCAAGAAATATAGTGGAAAAAATACCTGGTTACCAGATCCAGTTTACTGTGGAGGATTAATGTATGAGTGGATTGAACTCCATTAATGTTAAAAGGTTCTTTAAGTTAGACATAAGGGAGTATCGTCTCACATGCAGTTATTACTGGAAAGGGAATGACCAGTTCTAGCCTCCCTTTCTTCCAAGTTGATATGACTGACATAGAGCCTGTTATCCTTCAGCATGGGATCTCGACAGAAGGTGGCCAGTATCACTAACCTTACCTACCATCCTGTGGGTATCCTGTTTCCTTCATAACCTTACGTACCATGAATATCATTCCGGAAGCAGGTCAAAGATCCTTTTAGGATTATTTACCATCAGGGGTTTTGTAATTTTTCTAAGTCAACAGAAGGGGCATTTCTGGCCAGATAAACCCAAATTCCATACTAGCTGAGTTTCAATTATCCTAATAAGCTAAAATTAACACTTAAGAGTTTCAAGAAAATTATTTTATTAAGTTTAAAGGACAGAAAATATTTCCTCAATCAATAACATTCTCAAAACTCTAGTATTAGCTGAATTCATGTAACCTTCCTTGACGGCTAACACTCTGATGAATAAATGTAATATTTGATCTGACCAGTAAAAACAAATTAAGATAATTTAGTAACAAAGTTTTGTGCTGATTTCCCACAGAATTAGTTAGAGAGTGCCGAAACACAAACAACCACAATGATTCGAAAGGAAATTTAATAGCCAAAATCACTCCAAAATACAAATGTTAGTAGCTCATTCCCAAATTACTCATGAAGTAAACTAATTTCAAGTTTTCTCCAACGTAGTATGTGTAAGTTACATAAATACCGAGAACTTTTCCGATGCTTGTACAACGGTGTTTACAAACACGTGGTATTGGATGATGCCAAAAGAAGGATTCTAATAGTGTTATCCATGACACTCTAACTGCTCCCATTATATTGTGGGGCCTCCCTAGAAGGATAATTTTTAGTCAAAATATACTATACTTGCTACTTAAATGCACTTTTTTCTCCAGTAGTAGTAGACTCGGCCAAGTAGTTCTGGCTATACCTTCCTGAACATTTCTTGCGTGATCTTCCTACATCCATTGTTGATGCACCACTAAAGATACCTCATATTCATGCCTGAAGCTGCGCACACTTTGCTCTTAAAATTATTCAAAAAGGAATAGTTCACGTGAATCCCTATCAGACCGTGTGGTGGCCGTTCCGTGGCACAACTTCCGATGGCCGATCCAATTTCACGGACATTCAAGATCCAATAAAGCTTTTATAATTTTACAGAACATTACAGGGTTTGGATATTTTTCTGTGTCAGAACTTTAAACATATTTTTATATAGATAGTATACCATTGCATTTTGATTCTATCTCAATATTCTGGCGAGTGACCCTGACAAGGTTAAACCTTCAATGTTGGTAAGAAGAATAGTTTAGTAATTGTAAGACCTGTAAAAACTGCAGATAACCACTGGCGACATTTCACCGCAACAACCTTTAGTGCAGCACCGCTCAATGTTTATACTACCTTTGTGTATATTACCGTGTCATTGGCACCAAAGATCTAGTTACTTTTATTTTTCTAGTTATTTCCGACCGTTGTATTTCGACACAAGTTTAAATTTATTTTCATCCCTATTTATTTATGCTGACACAACAGAAATAAATTTATAGCCTCACTAAAAAAACCTCACTAAATTTATTTAGGTCTCACTTCTTTTGGTGCGTCTTTAACAGAAAGTGTGGTCATAAACTTTTCCACGACTTCTCGCAAATCATTCCTACTACTTTCCTTAGAGCAAAATTCTTTAAAAAGGCACAATTAGAAATTTTCTGGTTCTCTTTAAAATAAATTTTTTTTATCCTTTCGGCCAGTAATGATGAGCCACATTTATCAAGTACTGAAATGTTACAGAAACAAACAATAATAAGAAGGGTAAATCAAAACAAGGCAAAAATCTAGTTTATCTAAAGTGTAAGGCTAAAAATAAATACCGCTTTAAGTATTCTGTTATAATGTATGACAACTTTTAAAACAAGTTGAATTTCTGGTGGTAATGTTTGGAGTATTGGAATACTAACACTTTGTATAACTCGGAAGACTGGAGATAATATAATAAAAGGTAAACTTTCCACAGTGTTCAAGGAAGAAAGTCACTAAAGCAAAGGAAGTATTCATTAAACTTGAAGTGGAGCTCAGAAAATTTAATTAATATTGCATTACCTAGTTTATTTATCCGGTATACGTTCTTCATAAAGTTTCTAAACTCAGGGAGTAATAAATATTTTAATTTTAAAACCTTACAGTAGATAATTATTTAAATAATTCAAGGAATTTTATTATAAAATTTAAGACTGTATAAACCATTTTTAATGAAGTTTAACAATGCTAAAAATGTTTGCATTATTTTCAGATTTATGAGTTGAACTTTACCCAAGCATTGTTTAATCAACTATTAACTACTTCTAACAGCTCCTGCTCATAATGAAAAACAAACTTAGTTAAAAGGTTTTGTCTGTTCAATTTGTAAATAAAACTCTATAGGCACACGAACAGCTATGAATCGTATTACTACAATGTGTTGAAGAGTTTTTAAAATAAGTTGCGTTTTATAAATATGAGAGGCAGATTAAATTTAAGTAAGCTGTAGAGTAAAGCGAATTATGATTAAAGATAAAAACTACGCCCTATACCATTTAGTTGGCTTCTAAGGTTGTGGGTATTACCCACTTGCTTTGCAACTTAGGCTTGCTTGGAAAACTAAGTTTGAACAAAGAAGTAGATACTCCGCCTAGTGAAGCTGGGTCAACGTTGTTTAAACACATATAAACAGAGGTTTTCGGTCGCAGTCACTGTGGTATAACGCACTCAGTGGAAGATTGTGTACATCGTAATTTCTTTGAGTACCATTCCAACCAGTGCAGGAGACTTAGTAAGCTCTACTACTAAGCTGAGGAGATCATAATTTAGTTATAAGGAACAGACTTTTTCTGGAAAATGGAAAATTATAAGACGAATGTAATAATGTATCGATTTTGTGCCTTCTTAAATTATTTAGGCCATAATTTGATTATCTTGAGTAAGGTGGGATATATTCAATTCCAGACCTTGAACCTTGTTAGAAATTTAATGACATATTGACTGTAGCTGGAGTAATAATCTTTTTGGAAGAAAACTTGATAGGTAGTCAAATTAAATGTAATTTTTAGTTTGCATTTTTAGAGTTTAATTAGTATATGGTTTCTCAAAGTACATAACTTTTCAACTCAGAACCAGAACAGTGATTACATGTAGCTAATTTAATATATAATAATGTAAGATAACCAATACAAATTTTAACAAACTGTGAAAATTGTTCAGTAAAGAATATTACAAAATAAATAAAAAAGTAAAATAACTAACAATATTTTATATCTAGTTATTATTTTTGATTGTTGAAATAGGAAACATTTAAATACAAATACTTAAGATGAAACTAATGGCATGACACTTGGCCTTATGTAACTTAGAATAACAATAGAAATTTAAAGGATTCATATTATCGGGCGTAGTGCATAAAGTGTAAGTTTGACTTATATAAACAATAAAGCTTTCTTGATAGGCTATGCGTTATCGAAACCACTAGGGCATGGTTAAAATTAATTCCTGCCAATGTATATGTTTGTTGTCTCTCTAAGTAGGCGATATTTTGTGAACAAACTAACCTATAAATGTGAAATTCTGCTTGAAGCTCAATAGGATTGAACGGATCTTTAGCAAACATTTCAGTCGGTCTTACAGGTAACGAATAAGGCAACGATAAAATTACAGAATGAATAAAGTTGTAAACTTTCGGAGTACAGTCATGTAACATTATAACTTGTGACAGTAACACATATAGACAAATGAAATTACCTATAGACGTGAAAGTCTGCATACAACCTTAGCGAAGCCGTAGTTGTACTACAAGTGGTGTGAAGTACTTTTAAATTGTATTACATGTAACTTTATACATATAAATATTTATACTATTATCCTTTGTTGAAATTTTTATATATGTTTGATAGATTTAAACATTAACTAATTAACTCTAACTAACTACGTTGAAGTAATATTGGACGCGATGGTCCTGGATGAAGTTGACTGTACGAAACTTCTTTGAATACACCTCGATAAAGGGTTGACTTGAAGGAACCACGTGGACAGTGTTTGTGTGAGACTATCAAGTAATATCTATATTTTAAGAGGTCTTGCCAAATACTGCTGAGATCAAATATTGAAGACTGTATTCTACGGTTTGGTCCACCCACATTTATCCTGCGGTATTATATTGTAGGGTGGCTGTTCAAATAGCGACTTCAAAGACTGTTTGTCTTGCAGAAGAGAGCCATCAGAATTATTGCTAGATTAAATTTTAGAAAATCGTGTAGGAATTCATTCAGTGGCTCAAAATTCTAACATTACCATTTTTTTATATACTGGAAACTACTGTACATTGTCAGTTTAAGAGCCAAATGGTTCGAGGTCGGGACATTCACAACTACGATACAAGGTATCGTGAAAATCTCAGACCTGCTCAGCATAGATTTAGAAGATACAAACAACTTCCTCCTCAAGCCAGTATTATGTTTATAACTCTCCAAAGAAATAAAATGATGTAAATCGGTTCAAAAGTGCATTGCGATACTTGTTTGTGTCTCTTTCATTATTTTCAGTTGGTGAATTCATGGACCATCTCACTAGCTCCAATGTGCGATAGACTTCCAAAGTTATTTTTATTATATATTAATTTTACTGCTTGACAACTTTTATTGATAATTAACTACGATAATTTAAAAACTAAATCGTTAGTATAAGACATTTTATTACTTTAATGAATATAAAATTGTACTCGTAATTATGTGACGCACGCTATGCAATGTTAATAATTGTTCTGGCAATAAAGGTATATTGTATTGTATATCTTAAAAAGAACAGTCCACGAAATATTAAATAAATTACATTTGTTGTTCTATACATTATAAGTATGCAGGTGTTTAACAAACTCAACAGGAAATAACGGTTTCCACCAAATAAAAGAAGAGTTCTCGTGACAAATGCGGGTTGTGATGTTGCGCATACGCAGTCGCACACACTAACACATACGCACGTAATTTTTAAATATATTCTTCAGGTGTATAGGAATGGTAAAAGTCAGTCGGTTATATTAATATTGGCTTGGAAGTTATTCAGAAAACTATTTATTTTTACTGATGTGTTTTTTCTAACAAATATTTAGACCAAAGGTAGTACAAAGTACAATATGGAAGAATACGCTATAAAATAGTATTCAACAGTTGACTTGCCAACACCAAGATTGTCTGAAACAGCTGGTTAGCCAAAACAAGACGAAGGGTGAATTAAAATCTATTTTGGCTGGGATCCCGCCCGGAGATAATGTCTTCTGGGAGTGGATTAGTGCTGCTTGAGGAGCTTCGCACAATTTATAGCGCCATTAACAGTAAACTGCTTTTATGCTATAGAAATCTGTAACTAACACAAACATTTTTAACTACTAAAGATGTATGTATACAATGTTGTAGTATAAATGAGATTTTTATAATACAGACTAGCATTTCCCGCGGTTTCGCCCGTACTTTCGTAGGCTTTGCACGCGTATGAGAACTTTTGGTTCCAGTGAATTATATTTCCGAGGTCAATGTTAAGTTTGCCGTGTTGCCACGATCAAAAACTTCTGTCAAGTAGTTTATATTGATGGCCATTTTAATTTATTGTATACTTTTGGTCCATAGCTGAT
Source organism: Homalodisca vitripennis (assembly GCF_021130785.1). Lineage (NCBI taxonomy): Eukaryota > Metazoa > Arthropoda > Insecta > Hemiptera > Cicadellidae > Homalodisca > Homalodisca vitripennis. Next base: position 97,177,857 of record NC_060207.1, read on the forward strand.
TTTTCCTTGTTTCCCGAGGGTAAACATGTATATACATACACAGGACAGGGAAGCCTACTTCTGTCAAAAGAGACAGCTAAGATAGGTTTTGTGACAGACTTTATAGTTTATAGTTAAAGTTAGTTAGTAAGGTTTTCTGTTATACCTACGTTCATTTACTGACCAAATACTACTACTTACTTACTTAACATTTGCTAAGTATGAAATAAAAATTTAATTTTTTATTCAAACTTTTCGTGTTCTTATCTGGATGATTTCTTACTCAATGTCAAATAGCGGAAAGGGTTGATATAAAAGGTGATGTTACTATCAAGCTTTATCTATGCTTTCTAGTCCAAATGTAAACACATAAGAAATAGGTGAAATTAGTAGTAAAATTAATTAAACATATATTTATTATGTTATAAAATAAGCATAGAATAGTTGATTACATTTAACATACTGTTTCAAATAATAATATTTGTTTGATATGATAAAAACTTAGAGATCAGTGGTGTGTAGCCCAAAGGCACGTTTTTTAATAATAATAGGCCTATATTTTACCCAGGGACCTTAAGAATGTTCATGTAACATTTCAGTAAAATCAACTGAATTGTTTTTATATAAAAGCGTAAGAAACAAACTCACTTTCGCATTTATAATATTAGTTAGACAGTAGGTGTTAGAAACCTACTTCGGTCAAAAAGGGGCTAATTCCGACTCTTGCAATGTTCTTTCATTCTAAAATATTTCCAGTGCTAGTATAGTTTACCATATTGTAAACTATTATATAAACTATATATAAACGTAAGCTGAAAAGCCTACTTCGGGACGTTTAACTTTATTTCCATGATAATTTATTTACGGTCTCAAATTTGAGTTTGCCTTACTGTTCTGATTAAAAAAAAAAATACATATGTAAGTTTCGATTACATATTTCGGTCAAAAAAGTCCTTTTTGCGGCTCTTGCAAACTTCATTCGGTCTTAGATATTTCCGATCCCATAATGTTGTTTGCCATATTGTCCCTATGAATAAAATATGCATGCATACATAAGACTGAGATGTCTACAACGGTAAATAAACATCTACTCCCGACATAAGGAGGAAGTCCTTACTGAGTTTTTTCAACATTTCAAAATAATCATATATAACAGGTTTTTCATTATAGAAGTCTTGCTTTTTACAGACCTACAGTTCTGGGAAACAATAGCTCGTTGAAAGATGTATAAATTTTCATTGTACTGAATTTCTTTAAACCATTTTTCTACTGTAAAATGCCATATAGGTCAAGAAAGCCAAGCACTTCCGATTACCTTATGTGCAAGGATTCAGAACTTTGTTCATTAGGTTGTATCATATAGCTTTTTTAATATTACAAAAAAAATTATGGTTGCCTGTAAAGTCGGTTTTACGGGCGAAGATTTTACGTGACAACGTCTTTTTCTCGGTAGAATATTTATTGATATGAATATTATTAAATTGCACAATAGGAACAAGGAATTGAATGAAAATAAGAATTGCACAAATTTTAACTATAGAAATATATTTTGTTTACTAAAACATTGTACATAATTTGAAATTAATTAAAATTTGTTATTGTAAATGGTAAAGTTGAATAAAACATTTACTAAAATTGGAATTTGAAATTCTTGCTAAACACAGTTAAATTCTAACTCCGCGCGTGGTGAATGGTCGGTTTAGTTCGTTTGTTTGGTCTCACTGTTATGACAGGTTAGAGGTTATAATTTGTTATTTTAAATGTTTGACTAGCAATACGCGCTGTTTCTTCTCAATCGACTGAATTACGATTGATTGCAGAGTGATTTAAACTAATAATTTACTTAACACTATCAACATTTGTCAATAGTATGACATAACCTATAAACTCAGTTTCTCAACTTTTGTGTCAATCTAACAATTAATCAATCAATCATAGTTTACGATAATGAAATATCAGTGTACAATTATTTACCTTTATTGTTGTAGTTGTTGTAAATGACGAATCTAAGCACTCCACATTTTCACGAATAAACATAGTTATCTGCTTTATCCCGTGCGGCGGACCCACAGTTATCTGCTTTATCCCGTGCGGCGGACCCACTGGACGGGCATCGTAACGTTACCGGGCGTTACACTTTTTCATGAGTGACTCCGAGCAGCAACCTAATTTAAGACGTTGTCACGTCAAAATACTTTAAACAAAGCATTTAGTTTAAATCATAAACATTCCTCCTTCATATGTAAAATATATACATACATATAAAAGATTTGCCGAATAGGCCTAACTGTTCTTTAGTTTATCGCTTAGTAACACATTTAGCGATTTAGTCATTGTGTTTCTTTTTATTAAAACAATTTTACCTTTATTTTTATATTTACAATTGTTACACAACTCGGTAAACGGGTCCATGTCAGAAGGTATCATATCAGAAAAATACTAATTATCTTCAATTAGTTTTATTATTTTCAAAATGGCGGCCATTTACTTTTTGTTTTATGAAGTATCTAATAAACCACTTCTTTTTCCAAGTGTTTTGACACAAATTATTTGTATATGTTTACATTACACGTACTAATAGATAATATGTTAAAATCTCTTATGAGTGTACTGAATTTTGTTACAAATTATTCTATTCTGCCAATATCTCGTTGCCAATATTGTCACCCATAAAACTAATGTAAAAGATTCGCTATCACTCAGCCCAATCATACCGAGTGAAATGTACCTTCACCTATTTCAATGTTCCCCATATTGAAATGAACTTACATACACAATTGTAATTCGATATATCGTGTGACCAAACAGAAATTATATGTTTTAGCCCCTCGAGTGATATGTTTCGTTGTCAATATTCAATGATTTTCGTCCTTGAAGCATATCACGTCAAAGATTCAATAGCACACTTTTTTATGTAATACATTATCATTTAAAATTTTGGCGAGAGTATAATGTTACATTTTATACACACCGCTTAACATATTCCGTACACACTGCTCTTTAGTTTAAAGAAAGAAGAAGCCCCCAATTTATGTTACGAGTAGTATTTTCGTTAAACATAATGATATAAAACTAGTTACCTGTAGATGTAATAATTCATTTTATGCCGAAAAACTTCAAATTGGCTGCTATATACAAGTTAAAGATCTAAAAAAGTTGGTGTATAATTCGTAAATTAACGATCAACAAAGATTGTTCATCATGGAATTGGGTTGTAACTTAATGGAAGAACACTTAATCAGTAATCCTAGGTTAATATCATAATATTCAAACATCAGGATGGGCAGATAAAATTAATTTAACTACTTTAATATGCAATCTTAGTCTGCATTATGACTGTAGGACTCCCGGATGAGTTATAATACTTGAATAATTATTATTTTCAAACCCAAGGGTGTTTTATATTGCAATCCCAGTTTTACGCTTTATTATGTTATTAGTGCAATAAAAAAAGTAATATAAGTGTAATATAAATTTAATAAAAAAGTAAAAATTAGTTTTGAGTCTATTGTATTCTGTTCTAAATAAAACTCACCAAAATGACCAACTGATAATTTAATTTCATCTCTTAAGCAAATTTAAATTACTTAACAAAGTACGGTCTACAAATTATCATAAAACACATCGTAACTTTTAACAGCATATACGTTTTTCTACTTCCAGCCGTCAATTTGAATCAGGATTCACGAATAATCTTATGAGAAATAACTGTAAGAAGTCCATACTTCTTACAGTTATTAATTAGTTATTAATGATTGGAATACTACACCATTGTAGTAGGCTATTCTAATCATTTAGCTGTTATTTTGTTTATTTTACTAACATAATTTTGATAATAATTGTTTTAGTTTCAAATAACTTGAAATATTTAAAGAAGTATAAAATATTAGGATAGGTCTACTATTTTAAATTTCTGGATTAATTAATAAATACGGTTTATAATTAATTGCTAAGAGTTTACCACAAAATAAATCTCATATACTAAGCGAATCCCGAATCCTCTCTCGGCAGTTGTAGTTGGACGATATCCAGTATATGTATGTCAGTATGCACAAGTTGTAGTTGGACGATATCCAGTATATGTATGTCAGTATGCACCAGTTGTAGTTGGACGATATCCAGTATATGTATGTCAGTATGCACCAGTTGTAGTTGGACGATATCCAGTATATGTATGTCAGTATGCACAAGTTGTAGTTGGACGATATCCAGTATATGTATGTCAGTATGCACCAGTTGTAGTTGGACGATATCCAGTATATGTATGTCAGTATGCACCAGTTGTAGTTGGACGATATCCAGTATATGTATGTCAGTATGCACCAGTTGTAGTTGGACGATATCCAGTATATGTATGTCAGTATGCACAAGTTGTAGTTGGACGATATCCAGTATATGTATGTCAGTATGCACCAGTTGTAGTTGGACGATATCCAGTATATGTATGTCAGTATGCACCAGTTGTAGTTGGACGAATTCCAGTATATGTATGTCAGTATGCACAAGTTGACCTAGATGGTTGATATTTGATGAAAAACGATATCTCTACAATCTCCGCATCGTTATTGAAAGTGGTTAATATTGGTCTACTGGAAGTCTTGGTTTTTGTTTGTCAAAACCATACTTAACAGAGTAAGGTCAATCATCAGTAATTGTTCAGTAATTAGCACATGATAATGTTATTACAATGGTTGGTTCGTTAAAAATATTGAAAGTTTAACTTAACCAAACTGCCCAGACATTTTAATAATAATCTACATGATACAAGCTTTTTGTCTGTGTGGTTTTTACTGAGTTTACTGATAAAAAATGAGAGTATTATGGGTTGAAATACTTAATACTTTTATAATTTTTATTAGTTTATTTATCGTTAGGTACATATTCAATTATCTATCGATAGCATTTACAAGTTTTTGCTATATACAGAAAATCAAGAATTATCAGACAATATTATAGAGTTTCAGTGGCAAGGTGTCACTTCCATGCCTTGTTACGAGAGGTTTCTATGTTGTAACTTTGAACCTCTTCTCTCCAAACAAGCCGTATTTACACTTTGATCTTAAACCGAAGCAATATCTCTTTTTGTTCTCTTAGGACAAGAAGCTTGGACATTGGACACAGTCATAAAGGACAGTTGCGCTGATACCGGTGTGACAGGATATTCTAGATTGGTACGGTTGGGGGTAGTCCACATTTCTGTTCTGATCTATGAAGAAGAATTTAGGGCTTTAATCTCAGCCATGTCCCCTGGGAAGAAGGGGAAGCCAACTCTGAACCATCCTCTACAGTGAAAACATTCAAGAGGTGGCCTTATGTGTAGGCTGGCAAGAACGTAACTCTTATGGAACCCCACCAACTCCAACAGTCATCTTCCGCAGGAAACTAAACTTATCGAACTACACTTGCACCCCAGAATTCTGACTTGGTACTGATATCCATTAGTTTTCCCAGATTTAAATTTCACATTGATTTTTACTGGGCCCGGTGTGTGTTTAACTGGAAGGTTCAGCCACAAGTGAATCTTCCGGGATTAGAAGCAATCCTTATCTTTATATTTTATACATGTATGCACAATAGTCTTGCTGTTTAAAATATACTGTAACAATAAATAGCATTATTTGGTTTTAAAAATCAAAAGGTAATTTATTTAAAACCAGAATAATATGAACCGGCTTGTGTTGCATTCTAGAGAATAAGACGAAAGCAAAGAGAATATAGACTACACTGATTTCATGAAATAACATACCATAAAGGATTTCTTGAAATAATTAATAAAACGAGTAGATGTAACTAAATGAATTGAAATATGTTTTATATATATATATATATAATTATATATATATATATATATATATATATATATATATATAAAGTATGTGTCTGGGTATTTGATTATGTGTACAGTGGAAGATCAATTTTGAGTTCATAGAACTCATCATAGAAATCTCATAAAGATATTCATTTTGCACAGAGGGTGTTATAAAGAGAAATCCTGCAAGACAACGGTGACAAGAAGGAGCTAGAGACCTCGCTTAAACTTTTGTTCCAGGACAAGTGGTGACGATTTATAACCACGAAGCTTCCTCCTAACCGGCATTAAAGCCTTTATTTCACTTTATTTCATGGCGTGCTCACAGTATTGGCTATTTACAGAAAAAACTTCTATGTATATATTTTCTCATCAAGTAATGATTTATGACTGATAAATTTTCAGGACCTATTAACAAGGCTTATGAGCTCTCAGCATTTGGTCATGTAATTTACATGTTTTTAATACATTGTGTTTCACACATAAAGCAGCTATGGTGGTAAGGGCTGATTCGATGTGAATGTTGAATTTAGCTTCACCTTCCTCTTACGTGCAACATCTGAAATCTGATGCTGTTATAGACTTGACTCCTGAAATCTGGAGTAATGGCCGTCTGAAGGGATTCATAAATAGTCAATAACGAAAAACAAAGACTCAGTACCTCCCGCATCGTTTCGACATCAGAAACACCCTGACTACAAAAAGTATTGCAACCTAGGTGAAGAGTTATTCTCATTATTTGAGCTGGAAAGGTGTGATTTCTCCACATGATATATCGATATTTAACTGACCAAAAGACTTGAAATAGTGAGTCAAGTTTCATGTCTATATGAGGAACACTGAGTTCTATGATGGCGCATGTCACAATATGGAATTTTGATGAGCTTTAGCAATTAGCAGAATAGATAAATTTGTAAGCAAGCTCAATACACCCATCACCGACTGAAGCATTCGTCATATTAACACTTGTAGCCTGTATATTCCAACGTAATCTTTTAGTAGTAACTTGGTGTATAGCTTTATTTTATTATTTAAACACCGTTATTAAATCCAATTAATTGAACAAAATCTAAATGTATCATGTGGCATGATTTATCAAGAAGGGTTTTATAGATAGCTTTAAATGTTGAATGAAACTTCATTTCTACAAGTATAAGTTACGTGATGCGCTTGTTACAACACGTGGTGTGGAGTATTTCTACCTTTTGCTTTGTATATCAATCGTCTTTCTAATTGTTAGACTGCTTCCTTGATATTTATTCATCTGGTCCTCTATTGCTACATTATTTATTTTTCTGCCCTCAAAATCGTAGTGATTCATTTAATAATTCTTTATGATCTGTAATTCCTAAACGGTTCATTGATGCCTTATCTAGAGTAACGTATAGGGTCTATACTGCACTTCTTATTTTAAGAATAGAGTATTAAATACTCGCTTCACTTTGTTTGTTTCGTTAAAAAGACGTAGTATTGGCAGAGCATGACGAATCACTAACATTAATGAGTTAAAATAATCTTGTCCTTTCTTTATTTCGAATATATTTAATACGAGTTAAAGAACACAAAGACAACACTGCAAAGGGTTTTGTAAAAATTTGAAATTACTCCAAATTGCTGGTCCTGAAATTACCAAAAAATATAAAGAACTGGGATAAAAAAAATTTGTTGAACGGGTTTTCTCTTAAAAACTAATTAAGGCTTTACATATATAATTAGTAGTACAATCGTTAGCTAGGTCAACATTACTTAGGTTACCAGTAACAAAAACTAATTATTTAGGAAACTTATACAAAATTACAAAATCTAATGTAAGGAAATTTGCCACGATGAACTAATGAAATATAGAGAGAATAAGTACTGGTAATTAATAAACATGGCATTAATTTCCATCTTCTACCCCCATAGTGTGAAATACGACATAATTAATCTCAGTTTTGCTTAGATAGAAATGAATATTAAGGCAAATTTTCAAGTATATTATGTCAGTTCGTTCTCGAGATATCGTGTGGACAGAGGAATAGACAGAAATAAATTTTTTTCTGATTCTCGAGTATATATCCTTTGGTTATACTAAGCCGAAATATAAAATGTGTAAAATTAGAATTAACATATGTACAGTATGTACATAAGTTATAGCTTTGGGAAGTGGCGTGTTTAATATTAATTCATGGAGATTATATTTTTAATTATATGTTATTTCAAAACTTGCCTTGATTTTTAGAGAGTTAAATTTTATTTAGTAACAAATATGTTTCTCTTTTATGATATCACCTTATGTACATACTGAAAAAATTCAAATTTGTATCTACAGCTATTTTTAGTATAAAGTCTTTATTACAAAAATGCCTAAAATTACTAATGGAAAAAAGCACTAATTCCTAATGGAGTAATCAAAAAATATTTTGTTTTGAGTTTTTCTGTTTTTAAAGAAGCTATCTTAAAGGTATAAGGTACATTTGCTCCTCTCGGTCCAAGAAAAATCGTTATTGTTTTTTGAGTCAAAAGATCAAAGGAAATTCCGGTTGTTTTTGTATCTACCCGTCATAAAGATATTGGCAGTGGAAACTTTATAGATAGCTTCCTCTTGGTTCAAATAAAAACTTTAATATTTCAAATATAAATCTGTCCGTATGACGTCCGTCTGTACAACAACTATTTTTTTCTTATCACTCTTGCTGTCAAATCCACCGAAACTACGTTGCTTTGGATTTTGTATTCTATATCTTACTTCATATCCTTCTTATCAACCTTAAAGTACTTTAAGAAATAATTTTTTCAGTTGAGTCCTATAGGGAGTTACCCTCTTAGGTACGTTTAGATACGTATTCCTTATGTATTTAGACTATTTAAACTTTAAGAACAATCTTAGGACTATCAAACTACTACGATAGAGTTGTAAACATAAACATTTGTAAAGCACTTATTATATTGCAAAAACTCCAAATCTAAATAAATTGGTACTGAGTTATTACCACGTGCCCCTCCCACTACGAGTCATAAATAAAGTCTGGCCATGTAGAGACTCCATGTCGTGTGTGACCTCAGTAAATCTCTCCACACAAACAGTGGGTGTCAGGTGTGGTGGTAATGTTCTTGTTCTAGACCATGTCGTATTTCTCGCTTGTCTATCTTTGATACAGAAGAAGCTTTTAACACCAGAAAGCTAGTATATGTATTATCATAATGTTCAGTCTAGTTAGTAAATAATGTTTTTGTATCCCAAAATGTTTTCGATATATTTATTGCATGTAAATCAAATATAAAATAAAATATCATCAGTGTATTTTATTTCATATCAGGAGGACTGTCTTGATTTGAATACAAATACTGGAATTTTATTTGATTATGTAGATTTATTTATGATCTATTTTGCAGGTTATGTTGCTGATTTGTATTGGAAAGGGTCAGAAGTTGAAGCATGTAAATTATGTCAGAAGTACAAGGACGCCAATTTGCATACCCCCCCCCCAAATTGGCTGTATCCCTATTAATACTAAAATGCTAAAAATTGTTTACAAATATACTTATATATTTGGATATTTCCATGTTTCAATATTTGGATGTTTTACATTAAATCTAATGAAACGGTTTGGAAATCATCAGCGTAAATATTAGATTAATACATAGACATATTTTTACCCCGAAACGGTACGCATTACAAAACACTTACCGAGTTTTGTATTTGCACGAACAAAATACCATACATCATACTGTGCTCCAAATAATTATGTAATTTTTGCTATATGACTTTAATATAGATAAGAGGAGAGACTAATTCAAACCATTTAGTTTATTTTCGATACCAGAAATTAGATTCCTTTGACAATCTTCGAAGAACGCCATAATTACAGCAATTCGAGGAACGAATATGGATCCAATGAACCATCCACTCTGTGACTACAGTTTGAAGAAACAAACGAGTGCAGTGAGTCCGTGACCATTCCAAATGGAATTATAAAGAAAAGCACCAGACCAAAAGTTAAATTTTATGGTAGAAAACCATTGGGAGGATAGTGAGCCTGTTCATAGGGAAATAGGTTCATAGCTGAAAGAGTAAGGTATCAGCTTTACAGATCTTCATACATTTAAAAACTAATAGAGAAGGTAGGAATAAGAAAGCAAACCTAGCTAAATAGTTTAGTGTAATAGACTTTTTAGCTGAAATGCATATTCTCGATATATTTTATTGAAGGCAAACTCAACTTAGGAGACGAAAATATAATTCATTAGAATTAGATGTGCTCCAACACTCGTATACTTGAATAATAAGAGTTCGTAGCAGTTTTGTTTAACCTTCGATCCTCTTTAATGTAAACTCGGGAATAATATCTAATTGATGCATGACTATGTTATTCCAGCACATTGATCTAAAAACATATTTCAAGTGATACTAAAGTTATTGAAGTGATTTTATCAAAATAACTCAATGAAATATTGCAGATAATTTAGATTCATTTCATTCGAAGTTATTCAATAGTAAATTGCTTGCGAAGTCGCAAATCAAGCTAGTGGATGATAATATAAGTTTTTAACTGTATAAAATGCCATTTATTTTAATTAAAAAAGTATGTGACCTGATTAAATTAATAATCATACACACATAAGACGTCGTAAGAGATTGATTTATGTCTAACAATACGTCCAACATATTTTTATTTAGGACATTTCAAATAACTTTGTCTATGCACACAGATAACTTTTATGAATATGCGAGAACAGAATAAAAACGTTAAACATACAACCAAAACTAATATAGATAGGCTAACATGAATAAAACATCCAGTACTACGAGAGATGAATTTCGCATCACTAACAGCCTGTGGAGCCGACTATAACGTTTCACCCCTCATCGCATGCAAAATGAATTTCCACTGGTTCCATCTACAAAGCCCTATTTCAGTCTATGGTTTCGTTGTGTAATTTATGCCTTAAGTAAATAATTTGACTGCGCCAAATCATAATTACTTAAATATTACAAGTAATTCATTTATAGCCTGAAATAAGGTCGCCGTTTATATATTTACTTGCCAATCCATAATAATATTAATAGCATTAAAGCAACATAAAATGTCAGTAGGATTTTTTATTTAACAAAACTTAAAGGATAACAAGTAGTGCTCTTTAATTGAATACATACAAATATAACACTGTCATACATGATGACGCAAAAGTTAATTATTATCGTCACAAGTTACCCTTTGTGACGCAAATGATATACTACCTCATTCCAGGCCTATGTGCGGAGCGGTGACCTTGCGGGTCTGAGTCAACTCATCAACGTAACCCTACGCTTGTATGCCTCCATGTTTGTTTGTGGCCTAACCAACACAACCCATTTCAGAGTAAAGGAGCTAGGAGAACGATTCGATAACATAGGTGGCTAGCTCTATATACACCTATATCTATCAAATCTATATAGACAAATCCAAGCTAATTTGTTTATAAGATCCTTTCAGAGTCGTTGAAATGTGTGAGATAATATTATACAACACACATTATAATACTCCAATATTCACATAAATGTAAAATAATGTAAAATGCTCTAATTTTTCTAAGATTGGAAGAATTTACAAAATACAATTTGGAACATGCAATAAATCCGTTTTCTTATTACCTTCCTTAAATTTAATTCATGAGTTTTTGTATTTTACTCAATAAATTTATTTGTTTTAATACACTACAGTATATGTGGGGAATAATTATCCAGGAACATGTATATAAGATCCAATCATTTGTTGTACGAATTCCAAAATCAACTAAATTGTAAGCACCTTCTTGTTATAATACGGATAGTGTTTCAGCAATCCGTTGAAAGGTAACCTTTTAAAGTTTAACTCAATAGTTAATTATCTCCGTGAACTGAAAGGATTACTGTTTTCTTTACAGAGCTTCTCTAAAGAATAGTGAAACTACTTGTCATATCAATCACTTCTTGAAATAAAAGGCTTTAAAAAGGAGACTGTAAAACACTGCAAGCATATGAAGTTAAGTTGCATGGCCAGGCCAGCATATGATATCTGACGCCTCAGTCAAGCAATACATTTATGGGGAAGGATAGTAAGCATGTGCTATCCATAAATTGTATCTCAATGTTGTTTAATATTATACCAGAATTGTAGGATTCTCTAGTTATTTATTTTTCTTCATAGCTAACACAAATATTCATTGAAATTGAGTAACTGGTTTCACTAATATTTAAATATGAAATCTCAAGTAGTTATATATTCATACTATTTGTGTAATACGATTAATACGTTTTTAATATAATGTAAGAACCATTATAACATTATAACATTTTCCTAATAACATTTTTGTAGTATACATTTTTGTCTTATTCCTCTAATACAAGCTTTTATCAGTATCTGTCTGTCAAAAATACTACAAATATATTTTATCCAATAACAGGTTATCCCAATCCGAAGTCGTTTTCAGATGTAATGTTTAAGAGAGTTTTCCAAAGTGGATTCTGTTTTCTAATTCTCTGATGATTTCTTATTGTTGATTTCAATAACTATCCCAACGCGTAAAATTTAATATAATAAAAAACATGGTTTTATTTTATTCTCTAGAAATTATTTAACAAAAGAAACATTTCTTCATTTTATTTTTTCCCGTTTTTCTTTTAGTACATTGCTGTATGAGCAATATTCCTCTGCTATAGCAATTAAATAGTATAGAATTCGATTTTATTATGAAGTGGGTTATTTATGGGCTAAAACCTTCTTAGCCTCTTTCGATTGTAGCTTTTTAAATTCAATGCTTACCATACATTCTTTACTTATATAATAGCCTGTGTTGTTACTGCAGGATAAATTCAATAAGTACGCAAACATATGAAATAGTGAAGCAATTTTTGGCAGACAATAGGCCACAAACTGAGAAGAAACATCAAAGATAAAGTATTTCATTCAAAGTACTCGTTATTAAATTAACTTGAAATAAGGAAATAGATGAAGGAAAAAGACTACTTCTTGTTACATAAAATTTAATCTAAAAAGAGTACTTATATTTTTGTTTCCCTGATACATTTATCATAAACCAAGTATGAACATGATAGTTCTTTAAAAATACTATTGCTAATAAAAACATTAAATTGGTAGTGATAAACTTATATCACTTACAACATGTATATTTCTGAGTTTTTAATAAATGCCTAGTCTACCTGTTAACAATGTTGGTTTAAAGTTATTGAGGTATTGAAACTCTAAGAAAAATAAGGAGGAAGAAATAAATATTTTAAAACTTTAATAATATAACATAAAATGAGTATATTACTGTATATTTTTTAAATTATATTATCAGAATAGTAGTTCTAAGAACACTGTGAATTTTACATTCAAACTTACTTATATTATTATTTAAAGAAACAAACAAGTAAAAGTTAATGTAACGAGCCTCTTTCTCGTTGTAGGCAATTTCCCTTCACAACATTGATTAACCCCAAGGGAAATAACGGGTGCAGATTTAGAGCTCAGTAGTTTTTTAGAGAAATTATTCAAATTTCTGTAATTTTGCCATGAGCACCGGTCTTAAAAACAAGCAACTTTTGTGGTTTACTGGAGTATTGTCAAATTGAAAACTTGAAGTTCAATTACTATTTGGGGGCTATTAAACATCAAGTTTGTACAATAAGATCTTGAATAAAATTAATGCATGATTTTTTTCAGAAATCCAAATCTTGTTAAAAATTAGATAATGTTAGATTTTAATTCATCTAAGTTGAATAAGTGGTTTTGTTTTTGTTAACTCGTGGATTGCTAAAAATATATAATGTAACATTATTATGTGCCCATGATAACTTACTGAATACAAAATGTAACACACAATACTCAAAAGAAAGCTTAGAGTGGCACGTGTATGGCAGAATAAAACAACAGTTACACACGATTTCCAAATAGAGAATGTTTAACCTTAAACAATTTGTAGGATATATTTGTTTGTTAGTGATACTTGTTTGCACTATAGACAGTAATGCTGGTTGCATCATATGAAATCTATTGATACGTAGTCTTATACTTAAATTTTTAATGACAACATATCCTTTTATAGAAATGTTTTATTGGATCAGTAAACGTATTTAAAATTGAATGGAACCATCTAAGTTATAAGTATAAAGCACCATACTGAAATCTACCACAAATATGAGGAGATGATGGTTAAATAATACGTAACAAGAATTTGACATAATTTTAGATATAAAGTTTACATTATTTAATTCATTTGTAGGGAACCGTATTGATCATAACAAAGTAAATAGGGTATTATGTTTTATTTAAAAATGACATAAGATCCCATTACATTACTTTATTGAAGACACCTCTCTCAATAAATAATTTATTATTAAATAATTAGATTGTGGCATTTATGTAAGCCATATACTTGAATTATTTAATTGATAAATTATCAATGGACAGACTGATATTGATGTAGATTTCGTACTATTTATGATTGAAAACATTACATTACTTTAATTTAAGAAATGTATTGTTTAATTTAATGTCATTTCATTGGAAGTAATTAAATTTTGTGTGAGATCCATTTATTTTTATAATCTACCTGTGTGAATACTTCCAAGTAAGAGATGCAGGAGACCAAGAGCCTTATTTTACTCAACGTAAATTTCAAACTAAGGCTTAATTTTATTATAAGTCGTGTTTGACTGTCTAAATTGAACGAAACATTTCAATAATTTAGTAAAAAAGCTCTTGCCATAGTAGAAGATCTTGCAGTAGACGTATATCAAAATCCCACATAATTATTTAAGATTAAAACTTAAATTAAAGTTAGACGTCATCACGTTTCGATTTACAAACAAGGTAAAAGTACGTCGAATTTTGTATGATATCTCCAAAACTCACTGACCTATAGACTTGAATTTGCGCATGAAGCTGTATCCATGAGAACACTGAGTCACTCCATGGTGTTTGACTTAGCGTTAGTGAATATGTTTATATTGGTCTTACGGGGAACAATAATTGCAACGAGAAAATATCAGAAGAAACAAACTGGTAAACAAAATCAATACATAATACTATACGGGATTAAACTTGCGACATAGTGACGCATGTAGCCTAACCATCACAAAACATACATTTTTCAATTAAATTGGCGTGTAAACCTTTATTATTTTTACACTAATTATGAAACCACATTTAATGAACACAAATAAATATATTGTAAAATATTTCATATATCGACTGTAAATTTTACATGAAACTTCATTTCTAGGCACGTGAGTTCGTTAGAAATTTAAGTCGATTATTTATAACAGTGATTAACTGTCTTCAGGTGTATCAATGACGCCAAGATATAAGTTGCTAAAATGGAAAATTAACTTTTAGCACTGTGTTGTGTGGGATGTCGTTAGATGAGCTTAACATGTCGTTAAAAATATGTTATTGTATAGCTAATCAAATTAAAACATTTTTAATCCAAAAGAAGTTAATAAAAAGCTGTAAATTAAATGTGTGTTCATATTGTTTAATAAGTTAACAATTATCGCTATGTGTGAAACAATTATTTTCTTAAAATACTTATTGTATTTTTATACTTATAATTATTGTTATAATTTGCTTATTGCATTTTAAATAAAGGACGATAATTTTAATAGACTTGAAATAAAGATTATACAATTGTTAGAAAGAGGCACTTACACCCAGCTGCTGACTACGCAGCTCTTGAAACGGTTTCGAAACTCTATTATTGGATTGTTGACCTACAAATGCTAAAAATTACAACTAGTGAAGTAATTGGATTGGGGCTCTGTGAATCAATGAAGATCCACAAGTTATTGTATGTATTGCATTTTGGTCAATCTGGTTAATATAAAGTAATTACCAATAAAATCGTCAATTTATTATAACAATGTGTCACCGTAGTATAGAGTCCGTAAGATATTCGATGATAGAATGAACTAGTTACGTCATGACGGATATGAGTATCTTTAGTAATGTATAAGAAAATTATATTGCTATGAGCCAACTATTGTATTTCAACACTAACAGCCTAAAGCAATAACAGTTTTAAATTACATTATCAACCATTCATTATTTCGGTGAATTGGTGTAACCCAATTAACATTTAAAATATCCCTTCCGGCTCAGTTTGAAGGTACTTGCAAACATTCCACATGTGACCTACTCTCGAAATGCCAGACATAAGATATAGTTTAGGCGTCTAATTTGTTTTAATAATGGTGAGACAATAACTCTCATTATTACAACAGCATTTTAATATAATCGTAGTACTTCCAAATATATGGAGAATCTAGAATATTATGACCTTGCAATACGCAAACTATTATAAGCATATAAATATCTTTGTAAACATGTGGACTTGATTTAGTTAGAACTAACTCGAAATTATGTTTGTAATCATATTCGCTCATAAACGGTTCAATTGTATACTACTAAATCTACTAGAAACAGCTAATAGTCTGAAACCCTGAGTTATTAGAACTAATTTGCTTCAAATGAGTAAGAAGACATTTTGCTTGAAGTTGCATATCAATTTTGATTTATATTGTAAAGTACTCAAGATAAAATATCTTAAAATGTTTTATTCGTTAAGGCTGGCTAACGAACCCAACCTAAGTATGAAGTTTCTGTACCAAGTTTAGTTTTGATTTTACTGTAGGTTTACCGCCTTCATTCAATTAATAACTACTCCAAACCCTAACTAAACCAAACCCAAACTAACTTCCAAACCTTAAGTAATGTTTGTACATACTCAAACTTAATTATTAAATTCATCATGAAACAAAATTTAGCAGGTGTGTTTAGTTTTATAGAGTGCCTTGATAAAACTGATCGATAATTGTGCAAACAAACTTATACAGTGAGTATGCTCACTCATGTGGTGACGGATTTCCTTGCAAAAGACACCTTTGGAGTTGTTATAGATATTACATAATCGTTGGTATGTTGTACATTTTTATAACTATACTAGTATTGTTGTTATTTTACTATAAACATTTTAACTGACGCCTTTTTGGCAACATTAAAGCAAATCACACCATTATTTTTTTTTATATTTTCCTCTTTTGTATGTACCTACGGGGGAATGGTATTTGTAGCTATACTAATTCTACATGTATTTAATTTTCCTCTAAACAGTATTAAATGGTACTTAACGGCTAAACGAGAAATTTCTTGACCTATTTTTATATGAAATCTTTTGTTTGAAAGTGTGTATACTATCACCCACAGAAGTTTGTGACACCTTTTTAGTGGACACACTGTATGAATAAAGCATGAAAAAATGAAACACCTATTATCAATAGTGTTTCCCATATATGTTCTCGTGGATAGTTCGTTTATTTTCATACTGCAGGTAATAAGTGGCATTTAAATAAAATTCAAATTTATAAATTATTTCACTCTCTACCACAGAAGATTGTAAATAACCGTTCCATCTATTACAGTTATGAGAAAAGCTGAATCAGAAATATGTTAACATTATGTTGATTTGCAATGTTAGTTTAAGTGGCTCAAACTATAAATTCATATGTAAACTTAGACATGCATAATATTCATAATACAGTTTTATTCTGTGCTAATCTAAAAATATGTATCCAAGAGTACTTCAAAACTTTTCACAAACGACGTGTAACAAAAAACAGTTCTTAAAAACGTGTTTGTACGAATGTTTAATGCCATCCTGTATCGTACGTTTTGCGTACAGTTAGTGTGAGCTCAGAGCTCTGCAATTTTGTTGGGAAATGGAATAGACCCCTATTTTGGGATAATATCAATGATATTACTACACAAAGGATTTACTTAAGGTTCTTTATGCCAATTTTTTATCGATAAGTTCTTATAACGTGTGGGTACTGCATAACCCGTTTGCACATTAATTTACTACATCTATAACTTTTATGAAAAAACCAGCACTAAAATTTTTTATTATCACAAAATTAACTCGTATTTGTAATAGAGTTCACACGTGTCTTACTACGCATTTTTGCAAAGACTTCATTCTATATAAAATATATATTTAAATGTTATGCAAATTACTCGTCTATTTTAGGTAATATCTGTCAATGTTTGAGCTAAGCTTTATTATAGTATTTTTTTTTTTTTTTAACAATAAATCAATGTTTAAAACAATATTAGTCTACAATATGTTTTACGATATGCCTGCTTTAAAAATAAAACCACAATTACAACACAGAATCGTTTCAGATAAATAAGGATTGCTTTTACATCACAGTTTACTACTCATAATTTAACCTATCTATTTCCTGTACGTACAGAAATATTAACCGATAAAAAACAAAATGAAATGGTGATTTACGCGACTGTACCCATCGTTAAGAATATCAGCTGCATCTTCCCACAGAACCTATCAGCGATGACGTAGACAGATGTTGACGAAAAATGGTGAACACGGTTACACATTTATCAAACATTTTTCTACTCATACATTGTCTGGATCTGTTTTATACTTACCTCGCGTTGGTACGTTTTTGCCTGACTGTCGTGTTGATAGATCTGATAAACAAGTTCAACCTCGATTTTAAGTTTTTAAACGCACCCCAAAATATATTGTAAGTAAAAGATATATTAAAATCAATTAAAACCTCCTATTATTATACATACGTGTAAATGCGAACAGTACAGTCATTTAAATGTTTAAATTTTTTTTTTAAATAACTGAAAGAATATACCGTACTAAAAATGTTTTCCAACACAATCACTACACATTTTACTAGCATAAAATTAAGTAACGTTGTTAATTGCATCATTATTAGAATATAGAACTCCTTTAAATTTTGGAGATAGAGTCACTTCAGTAAAAAGATATCATAAAAATATTTTATATTTTTCTATTTCTATCATTCTGAGAGTAAATCCTTTAAAGGCCAATTACAGTGCACACATACTTAAACACAACTTTCGATCGGCATACACGCATTTGGATCACGCAATTGTTTGAAGCCAGTATTCAATTTTATAACATACCATTTGAAAATATACATTTAGACATTTTAAATTTTTCTGTTTTTGGCAACCAAAGGTGCTTTCTGTATTAGACTATTTATAATATACTCGTAAACCGGTTCGTATTAATTTTCCTGCTCAAATAGGCGGATCAATAAAAGTCAATAAGTGTAGACAGTGCAGGCAGAGTTCTTCAAAATCGATAATTATCACACACACTCACTGTATTTGAGGTGTCTATGACAATATAGCATGCATTTCTATTCTTGAATATTAGGGTATAGGAATTGCGGTACCCTACAACAGTGAAATGAACATAGCAGTAATTTAACATTGATTGTGAACTAAAACTAGTTAGTTTCACTCAAGGACAAACAAACGGCAAGGAAGGTAATAAAATAAAATACTTTTAATCCTATTTGTTCGATGTTATTAAATTCAGTATTAATAATTTACTATAATACAAAATAGGAATACGCCAAACCACGTGTCGCATAACAGGTTTCGCTGAGACTGCCTACGCAAGAATTTTAAGTTCATTTCATTCTTGAGATGTCATGCACGACAGAAAGACAGACAGAAAAGAAATTTCACATCTCCCTCCCCCCCCCTCCGCAGGCTGAAGAAAAATTGCTTAGCCTACCAAGTGAAAGGCTTTAATAACGTTAAATAAAATTTCAAGGTTGGACATGTACTTGAGGCTGGACAGACAATTCTACAGAGTCCATATTGTCTACGCAGAAATTTATTTCGTGCAAAATTTAAGTTTATAAATGGTTTTTTTAGATATCTTGCCACATCGGGTTAAGTTTCATAGCAGACTTTAAATCATAAAAATAAAATTTTGAAAGCTGAGGTCGATACCACGGCTTACGAGGAAATAAGGGGCAAATTTGTTTACCAATTTTTAGAATTATTTTCCACTCTATATTTTTTTTATAATAAAATACATGTGTTAATATGTCACATGTTAAAAGTTTTTATTACTGTTCTGAACTTGTTTACAAATTTTTTTCGCTAGTTTATCATTGCTATCATGGTTTCCAATAAGACGAAGTAAAAATATTGTTTAACGCTCTATCAAATCACATTAAGTAACATACATTATCATTAAACTCAGATTAGTTCATTTTTTTATATATGTGTGGACAAACTGGCAGAAGTTGAAGCCCACAAGTTATAGGCTTCGCAAACTCTCATCTAGCAAGACTTGTATTCATTAAAATATATAAATAGTTAAGGGATGTTTTGAATAAATCTCGTTATTTTAAGATATTTGTTTCTGAATATAAATTCCAAATAAATAAAATATAAAAATAATTAGTCTGTAATCAACTATAATCAATCAAGAATTGAATCTTTTTTATTGATTTGAATACTTAGTTATTCACAACTCTGGATAAAATATTAAATAACAAGGTGGTGCTTGAACTAGAAATAAAGAGAATTCAAAACAAATCGAGGAACAAAATCCCGCAATAAGCCGATAGATAATTTATAATTTGCGTAATAGTTTTGACATGAATAATATTACTACTTGTAAGATAAGAAGTTTGTTTAACATTTACATTTAATGTACATGTCTTCAAATCTGGGTAAAAAGCATAGTTTTCTATTTATTGATATTTACTTCATGTTATTCGAATTGAGATGTTAAGACATTACAGTAAAATTTAATTGTTGATTACAATTATCTGTAATTATCGACATGAATACAATCATTATAAAGACTTGGCTCATTTTATTCATTATATTGTTAAGAAAAATCATCCCAGAAAAACTCCCTGCTCCAGAGCAGGTGTTCAGTAACAAGTATATTTTACTGAAACTCAAAGATAAAATGTTCACATAGATTTGTTAAAAATATACATTCAATTCCATTGAATTTTCCCATTTGTAAATTGTAGAAGTTGAGTACATTGGTAAAAAGCAGGCGTGGTATTTGTTGAACAGTAAAATAAAATAAGTGATTATATTGTATACGAGTCAATCATCAATATCAATATAATAATCACATGGTTGCTTTGATGTTAAGTTCAGATTTACGTTCCCGTTTGTCAGACATGCTCTAACTGCTTTAGATAGACGCACAAAGCTACTCTATGTTAAAGTCAATGTTCGATATTACTTCGAGAACAGTTAATCCCAAATAAACTATTAGTTAATATATTTTAGAACTGTACCCGGTTTCGCGTGAAACCCCTACAGTCTATACTGTATATCTATTATGTATCTATCTGGCTATAGATAGGCCCACACTCCAGACGTTTCAACGTCACAACACCGCGTCAGCTCCAAATCTAGATACTGAAGTAGGCCTACATAATATAATATACACTCATTCTAAAGGTTTAATATAATAAACCTATAGATAGGCCCACACTCCAGACGTTTCAACGTCACACCGCGTCAGCTCCAAATCTAGATACTGAAGTAGGCCTACATAATATAATATACACTCATTCTAAAGGTTTAATATAATAAACCTATAGATAGGCCCACACTCCAGACGTTTCAACGTCACACCGCGTCAGCTCCAAATCTAGATACTGAAGTAGGCCTACATAATATAATATACACTCATTCTAAAGGTTTAATATAATAAACCTATAGATAGGCCCACACTCCAGACGTTTCAACGTCACACCGCGTCAGCTCCAAATCTAGATACTGAAGTAGGCCTACATAATATAATATACACTCATTCTAAAGGTTTAATATAATAAACCTATAGATAGGCCCACACTCCAGACGTTTCAACGTCACACCGCGTCAGCTCCAAATCTAGATACTGAAGTAGGCCTACATAATATAATATACACTCATTCTAAAGGTTTAATATAATAAACCTATAGATAGGCCCACACTCCAGACGTTTCAACGTCACACCGCGTCAGCTCCAAATCTAGATACTGAAGTAGGCCTACATAATATAATATACACTCATTCTAAAGGTTTAATATAATAAACCTATAGATAGGCCCACACTCCAGACGTTTCAACGTCACACCGCGTCAGCTCCAAATCTAGATACTGAAGTAGGCCTACATAATATAATATACACTCATTCTAAAGGTTTAATATAATAAACCTATAGATAGGCCCACACTCCAGACGTTTCAACACAGCACCGCGTCAGCTCCAAATCTAGATACTGAAGTAGGCCTACATAATATAATATACACTCATTCTAAAGGTTTAATATAATAAACCTATAGATAGGCCCACACTCCAGACGTTTCAACGTCACACCGCGTCAGCTCCAAATCTAGATACTGAAGTAGGCCTACATAATATAATATACACTCATTCTAAAGGTTTAATATAATAAACCTATAGATAGGCCCACACTCCAGACGTTTCAACGTCACATCACACCGCGTCAGCTCCAAATCTAGATACTGAAGTAGGCCTACATAATATAATATACACTCATTCTAAAGGTTTAATATAATAAACCTATAGATAGGCCCACACTCCAGACGTTTCAACGTCACACCGCGTCAGCTCCAAATCTAGATACTGAAGTAGGCCTACATAATATAATATACACTCATTCTAAAGGTTTAATATAATAAACTTATAGATAGGCCCACACTCCAGACGTTTCAACGTCACACACCGCGTCAGCTCCAAATCTAGATACTGAAGTAGGCCTACATAATATAATATACACTCATTCTAAAGGTTTAATATAATAAACCTATAGATAGGCCCACACTCCAGACGTTTCAACGTCACACCGCGTCAGCTCCAAATCTAGATACTGAAGTAGGCCTACATAATATAATATACACTCATTCTAAAGGTTTAATATAATAAACCTATAGATAGGCCCACACTCCAGACGTTTCAACGTCACACCGCGTCAGCTCCAAATCTAGATACTGAAGTAGGCCTACATAATATAATATACACTCATTCTAAAGGTTTAATATAATAAACCTATAGATAGGCCCACACTCCAGACGTTTCAACGTCACACCGCGTCAGCTCCAAATCTAGATACTGAAGTAGGCCTACATAATATAATATACACTCATTCTAAAGGTTTAATATAATAAACCTATAGATAGGCCCACACTCCAGACGTTTCAACGTCACACCGCGTCAGCTCCAAATCTAGATACTGAAGTAGGCCTACATAATATAATATACACTCATTCTAAAGGTTTAATATAATAAACCTATAGATAGGCCCACACTCCAGACGTTTCAACGTCACACCGCGTCAGCTCCAAATCTAGATACTGAAGTAGGCCTACATAATATAATATACACTCATTCTAAAGGTTTAATATAATAAACCTATAGATAGGCCTACACTCCAGACGTTTCAACGTCACACCGCGTCAGCTCCAAATCTAGATACTGAAGTAGGCCTACATAATATAATATACACTCATTCTAAAGGTTTAATATAATAAACCTATAGATAGGCCCACACTCCAGACGTTTCAACGTCACACCGCGTCAGCTCCAAATCTAGATACTGAAGTAGGGCTACATAATATAATATACACTCATTCTAAAGGTTATTCCAATTTATCTGCATTTCATACTTTTTTGCAAGCCAAGGTTTTTATTGGCCTAAGGATACCAAAACTATCCCTCAACGCTAGAAAAGTAGTATTGAGGTGATCGGTTCCAATCCTCATATTAAATTAGTAGTTTTATTATAGAAAAGAGTTTTCTGATGTAAAGGGTTAAATCTTATACAGTATATAATATTCAAAACTCCTTGTTCAGAGAGGTAATACATACATTTAATATTCGTTGACCAACCTTCGGTTAAGAAATTAAAATTAAAATTTACGGTTTTATTTTACATTAACATCTTGTTTTAAACTGAAATGTTAAAGGTTTTTAAGGAACAAACTAATACTACGTAACTAACAATTGTAAATAACAAACGATTGTGAAAAGGAATGATTATGAATTCATTTATCCTGCACCTTTTTCTTGTTAAAATATGTACCTTGATGGCCCAATTTGATAATTTACTATCATACTAAAATAAAACTTTTCCTATTGTTGATGATTATATCAAATATATTTATAAAACCCAATCCCATTATTATTGAAAAATCCCTACTCTTTAATTTGAGAATTTATTTCCAAGAAAATCTCAGAGCACAGGAAATAACCTTATACTGAATACTCTATAATGAAGAGTGTTTAGAATATTTATTAACTAGCTGACCCGGCGAACTTTGTCCCGCCTTAAAGGCAATATCATATGATCACATTTTTTACTTTTTAAATTAGGATAATTGTAAATAAAAAATATAATTATTCAATGATTCTTTATTTGCCATTTATTTTAGCACCTTGTGATAAACTACATTTTTTGTTTTTTTATTAGGCGCGGAAAACAAATAACGCGGATGGTCTTCCCGAACCCGTGGACATACCACATTTAATTGGCCATGGGAAAAACATGGATGTTTGAGATTAAGACCACAAACTTTCAACGATTGGCCTTGTGACTTATTTATAGTCATGACGGATCGGAAATTGAAACCGTTTAAACTCAAATGGCATGTCGGGTGGGATCGTCGGGATCCTCGGAATGAGAATTTCCTCACCTTTGAGTATTGTGGTGTAAATCAAATTGTTCATAAATTTACTTACCACCAAACTTGTTCCGTTGCAAAGTTTTGGGTGGTATAAGTTTCGAAGCATGATTACTACAGAACCAATATTTAGTTGTAAATTGTGCCAGGTACATCCAAGGAGTTTAAACATTCAATTGGATAGTTGGTGGCATCATCTTCATTTGTTACACAGTCAGCAGATTTGAAAGAAATGCAGTGTACCAATGATCTCATTCTGAATTATGTAGTTTAAAGTCATCTACATCTTTATTCTTAGCTGCCAAAATTGCTCGCTCACTCAACCATTCATTATTTTTGAGGTTAGTAATGATGTTTGGGAATACTTTGTTGATGAGTTCGTCTTTCGATGAGACAAAGTTACAGATATTCCGAGGAAATGAAATCAATCCGCTCGATTCGTCGACAGGTACTTCGACCATTACCGATAGTCAACAATTACTCAGGAAATCTTCAGCAGATGTATCGTTCAGCAATGCAACTCTCATGTTTTGTTGTCGCTGAAGTTTCCTAACATAGCGCCATAGATTCGATGATTTGAGGCAAGCGTTTATTTTGTCGGCAGCAGTCGATCTGGGAATTACTGGCAATGTTTGGCGGAAATCGCCAGACAGTAAAATAGTTGCGCCTCCAAAACATTTTGAGTCATTACGTAGATCTTGCAATGTTAGGTTAACTGCTTCCAAAGCACGTTTATGCGCTATTGTGCATTCGTACCAGATGATGATCTTCGATTCTGATAAAACTTTCGCCATAGCGGAGCGCTTTGTAATGTTGCACGTTGGTTCTTCAATATATTGAAGATTTTAACGGCAATTTTAATGCAGAATGTGCTGTACGACATCCTTCTAGCAATGTGGCTGCTATTCCAGAAGAAGCAACTGAAACTGCAAGGTTTGGATCTTACACGAACAGTGGCTAAAACTACTGACATGAGGAATGGTCTTACCAGTTCCACCATGTAAATATAAACCACCGTTTCCATCATCAATTGCCTTCATTAATGTATCATAAACTTCCTTTTGTTGGGGGTTCATCAGGGGCACATTTTGTTTGAACTACTAAATCTAATTCCTGGTGATCATATTCACGTTCCCATTCCAATTCTCGATTAAATGCGTCATTCATTTTACGATTTGGCGCTGGCATTCCTAACCTGACTAATAAACTACCACACATGAGATAACACATGTCTTCGATCAATAGTAAGGCCCGATTATGTATCTCCTCATTCATTTCAAGATCGGAATTTAATTGAACTGACACGAATTTGATGTAAAATATCTTCTGCCATATTATCCTTGTATTTGTGCCACAGGTTAGATGGGTTCGATGGAAAGCATGTCGAAATGATGATAGCAAATAATGTACGTATCTGACTTGGAGATGCAGAGATAACCGCTTTGAATTGTAAAAAATTAAAATTTGATTTGTATTATCTGGATAGTAAAGTCTATGCTTAACAGTGATTGCAGAAACAGTTTGAAACAAAATTTGCTGTTTCTCTTAAGCTTACTCTATGCTTTTAAAACTATAAAATATAAAGAAATTTAAAATGGTAAATAAATGATATAAACATATATTTCTTTTATTTGTTGCATTATATATGTTTACAAAGAACAGCTGATTCAATTTGAACAGGGCCCTTTCACTTAATAACAAATGTTTGCTGTAATGCATTTCTTACGGGTATTTCCGTAACTTTTAGAGACCAGTGGGGCGGAATCCTGAATCGGGAACGGGATAAAATCCTATGTGTTTCTCCCAATTCTTAGCTACCTCCCTACCAATTTTCAGCCAAATTGGATCAGCCCGTTCTTGACTTATAAATAGTGTGTAACTAACACGACTTTCTTTATATATATATATATATATATATATATATATATAGATTACAATGTATTATTATTTCTTACCCATAAGAATGTGACACTCGTTGAAGTAGGATACTTTCCTACCAGAAGTTTTGCTTCATGCCCTATAGTGACGTATGTTTTAAAGAATATCTTTCTTCCTTTTGAGACCTTACGAAAAATTAACTGTAGACCGCGGTGAGCGATGACAAAACGATTCAACAATATGTACGATCGTTCTGTCACCGTTGCCGGCGTCGCGGCCTATTCGTTTTTACGCGTGCAATGTGTTTATTTAAATTATTACCATCATATTTATTTTTGGACCATCATGTTTAAGTGTATTGTGCTTTTTCACTTATATTTTTTTGTTTTGAAATTAAATCATCCATTTCTTAATGGTTGTGTAAGAAGAAGGAATAACTCCCTTGTAACATATACCACCATGGGACACAGCATTAAAATTAAGATTATTGTAGAAGTAAGAGTGCTACAACATTTTTATTAGTAAATATAGTCCTTTGCGATAACTGGTTTGCTTTATATAAACAACATACACAGTCTAATGTTTCGTGAAATCTACAGAACTTTTCCTAAGAAAAAAATAGATCAACTGCTACTCTGTTTTTAATGAGATTTTAAATTAGAAGAAATCAAAAACTAACTCTGGTTATCTAAATTAATTTTTTCTATTTCTCAAACTAAAATCTAAATTTTCATCTAAACGGTTTTCATCAATTTTTCATCAAGATTCCAGGAGTGGTCTGCGACAGTTTTAGATTTTAAACGCGGCGCTGACCGGAAGGTGAAATGGAGCTAAACTCAACATTAGCACTAAAGCAAGGTGCCTCCAAATACCATGCTATTAATCCCTTCAGCCAAAAACAAACATCTCACTGTAGTAATGACATTAAGTGAAAAACATGTACAAATTCTACATTTATTATAATCTGCTGATCTTTTTTTGAACTGTCCAACTAAACTTGTACCAATATTCCTTAATTGTCTGTATGTTTTAAAATTTACTTAAATAATGTAAGGGCTTTTGATTTGAGACACATGTTAGTTTTGGATTTATCGGATCTAAGTTGTAACTAATAATCAGTCTGATATTAAAATTTCCTTAAACTTCCTAATTTGCAAAACATAATCATTGAAAAGGGTAAATAAGGAATATGAAAGAAGTCACGTGAACTGACATTATGTTTCATTTAGAAAATGGTTTATCGCTATAAGCTATTAAGATCGTTTATTCTTGTTTATAAAAATATCTTGAAATATTATTTGATTTAAAGTACATATTTAAAATAGTATAGGAGAAACACTCAAATTCACGAAAATTCAAAGATACATCTTCCGGGTGTAGAGTTAAAATCTGAAAAGTTATGAAACTTTTTAAAATAGTGGGCAAGTTAACAAGCTCACGAGCAACAACTAACTTGTAGATGATTGTGTGTCTGTGGTGTGGCAGCACAGACTTCACTAATGAGCTCGTTCAGTTGGTGCGGTTAGGTTGGCATAACCACTACTGCCTCCATCGGGTTGTTGACCGTATGTATGTGGGGAGCAAACTGCCATTTTTAAATACTCAGTTTTGAGTCATTTACTGTTGATCTGAATCCTTACATTTAAATCCTGAATCCCTATATCAAAATCATTCCCCAAAAAACACAATTTTTAATTCATAGAAACCATCCAAGTCATATTACTATCAATAAAAAATGGAAAGGCAGTCGCAGGAATGACCAACAGAAGCGACTATTTCCTATAACGGGCTGCATATATTGTGTAAAAATACTATATTTAATTATTACATTGTTAAATTTTAATATAATGTGAGACGCTCAAATCTTTTACATACCAAATTTTATATTGTGTATTAATTTTATACATTTTTTGATATTTTTTACATTTCATATATTACAATGTTCACTGTCTTAGTATATTGTGTAAAAATACTATATTTAATTATTACATTGTTAAATTTTAATATAATGAGACGCTCAAATCTTTTACATACCAAATTTTATATTGTGTATTAATTTTATACATTTTTTTGATATTTTTTACATTTCATATATTACAATGTTCACTGTCTTATAAATACTAAAGTAATAATTTTACATTTTCATTATTATCGTTTAATATTAGTTTCTACAATTTGGTAAGTAACATTTTCACTATAATCTTGTATTTCTGAAATAATTACTACATTTTACTTCTCATTATATAAAAATTATAAAATTATCAGTATATAACAACTGAAATAAGAAATAACAATTCTGGAATAACTCTATCTAAATTTATTGTAATCACAGCATCTTTTTTGTTCCCTATCTCGTTGCATTTATGTTTTTATAGTTTGACATCGTTTAAATTTAATTTATCTTCTAAAAAGTCATAATGGTTTTGACGTTTCTTCAGCAAGATTTGTATTAAAATCTGTATTTATGTAATGTTTTAAATAAATGTAAGGTAAGGCCCAGTGTAATTAATTAAAGCTTATAATTGTAATAAATAAAAAGACTGATTTCCTTCCAGGAATAAATTACACCAAAGTTTTGTTAGATCTAATCAGTTTATTTTTAGAAAAGATCTAATCAGTTTATTTTTAATTCTTTTTTAAATATCGTCAGGATGAAACTAGTAGCGAATTGGAATATGAATCGATATTAACCGTGCTGAAATTCAATTTTAAACTCGATGAGCTTTAAATACCGGTGTTAAATGATGCAGTAAGTTAAGCAACGTTACGTTGATTCATAGTAATTCGTAATGACTATGAATCGTAAATTAGTAATTATAGAATTTTCAAACCATTATTAAAATATATATTTTAGTCGTTTTGCAAGAAATGTTTAATGTTGGAAGTTTTTTTGTGTGTGTTATTTTCAGCATAGCTACTAATAACACAGTATGAATTGATTTCGTAAACTTTGACAGCTTTTATATTGAGGCTTAATTAAACTAAACTGAAAAAGATAATATATAATAATTTATACTCATTATTACAAATATCCTTCATAGCATCAATATAGCATAAAATGTTGTTACCACAAATAGGATAGGAAAGAATTTGTCACTTTATAATGTGATCTTAGATTAGTCTAACAAAGACAATATTATTCGATAAGTGAATTTTATTCACTGATTAGACTTATTATTTACACAATGTTAAATACATATACATGTCAATACGGCGCAATTCACTCATGTAGCGTTTGATCTTTAAATCATTGGAAGTGTATATTCCAAAGTTTTATACAGGTTGTGCGTGCCGAACTCATTTCGTAACCTTACCGTCTCATAATCACACCAGCTAGATATAACCTTTATATTTTCACAATTAAAGAAACCCAATTATTATTAGTTGGAAAACTTTTCCGACATAATTTAATACCATGAATACCCACATTAGTTACAATAACATCCGAAAAGTAGCTGTTACAATATTTGTTACTATCTACTTTTAATTATAATACCTGGATATGTTTCATACAATTTTGGCATTCTTGGTTGTATATACTTTTACGCTATTTGAGAAAGAATTATTTATTTTATTGTGTTATATCGGTAAACAATCTTATTATTTAATATATTTGATTATTTTAATATTATTTAATACTAAAAACTATCGGAATGTAGTTTAGGTAACATAAACTTCCACTGCATTCTTTTCGTTCTGGATATTAAACATCACCTAATTTGTAAAATCTTTTCTCCTAATCAGACAAATATACAAAAATATTTAAAGATAGCATAGTCTTCAAAGAACTGAAGGCGCTGCAACAACTTTAACTTTGGAGCAGAATAAACATATCTTCTGCTTTGTGGCTTGATCTTTTCACCTCGTACTTTTTGTTCAACACAATAGCTGCCTGATTTTACCTTATAACAATCTACCACTGAGGTTTTATTTAAATGCTTTAAAGTAATAATGCATTCTTTTTTTATTCGATGATTCAAAATGTTTCACTTAATACAAAATTGGCTTTATTACCTCTCAATAATGTGCTTGCATTTGCAACCAATCGGTGTACTATGAATGAACACATGTCAAATCCATTATACTCACAAGGGACGATATGGTCTGAATTTAAAAAAACTAGATTTTTTATTATAGTTTAAATAGTTAATTATTTTGGTCACAGCATTAATGCCGAACGATAGTTTTTGTCAAACATAGTTAATTTATCGTAAACATTCTATTGAAAATCAATTTTTGTTACACGTAGTTTTAGGAAAAAACTGTAATATTTTTGAGTTCTTATCAACACTAGCTGTAGATATTTAAAAATTAAATTTCAAGGAAACAAGTATAACTCACTGAAATATAAATGTTTAGTAAGTAAACGCCTTTTATATATTTCAAACTTTTACAAAACCTTTTAATAACATTAAAAATAATGGCTGCCATTGCGTAACCTAAGTATATATTCTAATGTTCGGTTAGCATAGTACTATTTTAGTTTGGCACAAAGAAACGCTCTTCTAAAAGATCAGTATGTAAATTTACTTCTATAAAGGAAGGAATTGCTATACCAGGTATAAATAAAATAAATGCAGTACAATTATTCAATCAAAATAACCCTTCCTATGCGAACAGAAGAAACATTGTGTGGCTTTTAATTGAACTAACTTTAATTTACGTTTTAATAATAATTAGTTAATAAATGAATATAACCAGATTCACTAGTATGTTTCAATGTTATCACATTACGTCTACTATGTTATTATAAACTTCCTTATCTTAATCAACAACAATCATGAAAACCTTAAGAGATGTCGAAAACGTATAATAACAAACATTGTCAATCGGCCTAAATATTCTAAATCACATTTTCGTTGTCCTTTGTCTTTCTTAATAACTGAGATATATTAACATCTCCTTTCTAAATTGTAACAGCCGCCATCTTGAAACCTTGGGATATATCTTAAAATGTATGAGAGTAAAAGTAGTTTAAAACTACTTAGCATTTCGTTACAAATATATGTTACTTTGACTATGTATTGAGAAATAGGTGAGGTTTTTTAAAAATTTTTTACTGAGTGTTATTATATTTCTTACTGGCATAACAATATGTTTATATATTATGTTATACTCGTTTATTATGACTCCCAACCCTTCGTAGATTTCTTTTCTTTTAGGTTTTTCTTTTCAGATTTCTTAGTATATTATTTGGGTTTTTTAATTTTAGTATAGGTTACATGATTGGGTAGCTCATATATGATTATGCTTTTTCATATAATAAATTACTTTGGAGAAATGCAAACTTATGATATCTTCAAAGTATTTGTTAATTAAGATTGCGTATCTAACATAATCAATACATGTAAATAATAACAGTCTATCACGATATATAAATACAAATCAAGATACGTACGTTAAAAATTTGCAATCACCGAGCTCAATTCTATTTCCGCTGTATCATTGCATACTTGTCAAAGTTTGTACATCCGCTGTTTGAATCTTTAAAAAGCACACAAATATGGTAACCTACCTTAGCATTTTAAAACACGCATTCAAAATCCATTCCACGTCGTTTAATAACTGAGATACAACCATTTTTCTACCAAATGCTGCGTGACTGTTATTTTTTAAATCTCTTTATTTTTGTGAAATAAATTTACATATTGTTTAGAATCAATAACTTTAATCTTAATTCTAAGTTAACTGTTAAAAAAACATAAATAAACTTAATATGACATTTAAACAGAGATTTACATAAAACATGACATATATAATTGAAATATACACAACCAGTATGGGTTACGTCATGTTAAACTTTACAGTACTTAGTTTCAACTCATTTTTTAAAATAACGATGACATTAACTATATTACCTATAATAGTATGGAGGTTTTTCAATAGGGATTGATAACATACTATAACATTATACCCTGGAAGTATATTAAATTTACAAACATTTTTAAAACGAAGACACAAATTGTGCAATTTTAAATGCTCCAATTCAGTTCCATTACATTTTTAACACGATCTCGGTCACAAGAATTCTTTATTGTCTACTGAAGGACTCCAGTTGATAAGAACGGACTGAGAAGTAAGGGAAGAGGAGCGACAACCCTCAGCCCTCGGTAATGTGCTGACGACCGGCCTGTTTGTGTCGGTGGCTGTGCAGTGCGGTAGGCCTACCCCTTATCTATGTGTTTCTAAAAATTTTGATCGTGTATACGTTTTATTTATTGAATTTTATGTTTTTATTGTGTGTTTTTCGTATTTTTATTTTTATTTGCCTTCCACGTTTTTATGCTCGTACACCTGACGATGGGACTTTCGTCCTGAAACATGTAGTGAAAATTCTACAAAAACGAATTTTGGAACTCTTCACAAGAGCAAAGCAACGTATATATTTGTTATCATTTTGTAGTGACTTTTGGTGTGTAAACTATAATTATATTGTTATTATTTAAATACTGATATGAAATCGAAATTAGATAATCAGAATCATGTGGCAAGATATGTTGAGAAATGTTTAATATAAACTTTAAATATTAGAAGAAACTACATTTATAAAGGGTCCATGGGAGATAGAGTTCACTAAAGCTTAGCCAATAACTCCTCAACGTGTTTCAACTGTAATATAGGATAATTATTTTCGAAGAAAAGAGAATACAATTTTGTTGGCAAGAGGCACTTTAATCCGTCTGCTGACTCCGCGGCTCTAGACGCGGTTTCGAGACTCTTGTATTGGACTGTTGACCTGGAAAGATTAAAATTGTGAACCTCTTCTCTAACGGGACAGCTGGAAATAATTATTGGATTGGTGCATTGTGACAGACTATAGTTCAACCACTTCCACCAGCAACTGTAGTTCTCCAAGTTCGGTTAGTTTGAGTATATACACAGAGGAAATATAACGTTATTTTTAATTATTATAACTTTATGGTTATAACTTTACCAATGTGATTTTTATTCTTGTTTAAAACAATTTATTCAGTCTTGATATATACATTTTTAAGTACATTCAAAATGCGTTTTAAAATCACTATATTTAGATGAGTATGTGGATGTATTCTTTAATTTAATGATCTTTATAAATTCGCCAATTCTGTTTTTCGTAATGGATATTAAGATGCAAAATGGTACATATTATGTACATGATAGTATTTACTATTTTTGACGTCTAATTGCATTAACTACATGCATTCAGTATAAAATTGTTCTTGGCAAATTTATGGAAACTTTAAAAAGACAATTTTCTCGAACGTCTGTTTACTGTGTTACAGTAGGACGAACGTCAGAAGGCTGTTTAAATTCCCTTGAGTTCGCTTGATAAGTAACTAAATTTCTTTGTTGATGAAAATTCATTCATTATGTCATTTTAACATTGATAGATTTATTCCATAACATGTAACAAATAAATTCTGCACTGATATGCTAAAAGTATTTGATCTCCTACAAAATATTATTTACATCCTTATATAGAGAGCACAAAGAAGGTTTTAATTATATATTTAAGTAAAATTTCGGGTAAATTTTTATTTGAGCATACACAATAGTAAATTGTTTATACAATCATTATTTAATTTAAAACTTGTATGTCAATATTGTAATATAAATGTTTGTAAACAATCATTAATTGCATTTCTCGATGGATGAGTATGCTTATTTTTAGTCTTGAAACATTTTATTTGTTTGTATTTTGTGTACTAATCTTCAACCAAGAAAAAGAGTACAACTTCGTACAACAAATAGTGTACTATCTATAACACTATTATGTATCTGTTTTTTTTTTCTATACAAAAACCAATTGTAGATTGTTCTATATTATTTATATATTTTTTGTTTACTTTGCGTTTTCAAAATTAATGAGTTTTTAATAGTATATATTTTTTATGAAAACGATGTATTGTTATAAAAGCTAATTATTTTATATAAATTTATAATATTGTTTTAGCTTTTGCAAAAAAGTTTTGAAATATGTCGACTAATATCGATTGTAAGATATCTTAATTGAATTATAAGAAGTCCCGAGTTTGTAATGGGAAGTTGGATACTATAAGCGGGGCTTAGTTTGACAAATACAAGGCGGCGAAGACATACTTCGCTTCTAGGACATTGACTTTCCAAGATATTTTTGATTCTCTCAATAGTTGCTTTTCAGAAAACAACATGATATAACACTGTGCAATATTTTAATTTTTTCATTTCATACTCCTGTATACATGTTTTGTTATAAAAGCGATACATGTTTTAATCATACCGAGTTAGTTTTTAGCGCTTGTTCAACTAAGGAATGACATTTCAATGTAATACAATTATATTAAGTAGAAGGAATGAGTACTAATATACACTTTTACATGATAAAATATAAATCATAAGTTTTAAAGTTCATAAGATTTTTTTTATCAATATGAATTGTGTTGTTCATCTATACATTTATGTAATTAATATTGCGATAACAACTCTAAACTTCAAACTCAACCATTCAAATAATAACTAAATAAATAATAACCAGCTCAAATAATAACTCTCATCGATTTAACAATAATTTACAATTATACTTACTCATTTACAATTATACAGAGAGTGTAGTAGAATTCACTGTTATTATTGAGGGATTTACGACATTTAAATACTTAAAATTGAAACATCATATTAATCTAATATTTAAAGTAAAAGTATAAATTAACTTATTACTTCAGTTATTAGGAGTAGGAAATAAAAAGAAGTACTTCATATTTCACATTCAAAATCAATCGTGGGCAGCATTTGTGTTTTATATATATATATATATATATATATATAATATATATATATATTTATATATATATATATATATATACAGAATGGTAAAAAAAGTCCCGGAACGGTTTTAATATATTTTTTACCAATATAGATAAAGTAATGAGAATTGGTATATCAATAATAGGCATAAATGTCTAGCAATAGCAATAAAACGCCGCCATTTCAGTTAGAGTGAACCTTTTGAGGTCCGGTTTGCGGCAATGTGTTCTACTAACTAAGACCTTTAATTTGATATAAAACTCGACCTATGCTGCTATTTAAGAATTTTGTCTGACTCCTCGTGGGCCGTCCCCCATAAGGGATAAAAAAAGTTTTAATACCTTAAAAAAACTAGACATTTATGGCTATTATTGATATACCAAGTCTCATTACTTTATCTATATTGGTAAAAAATATATTAAAAAGTTCCGGGACTTTTTTACCATTCTGTATATATATGAATGTGCTACCATTACACCACAGAGCGCTTACTTTTTCCGATTCAATTATTTTGTATTTGGCCGTATCTGTCACATATGCGTTTAAATAAGCAAACTAACATATGATCGGAAGACCAAATACCTGTCAAACGACTTTTATTTACATCAAATTGTATAAATGGCATAAATATATATTTGGACCATTGTTCGGTCTAAGGGTTTGGATTATATTGTTGTAACTCGTTCATTTATGAACAAACTAGCCAGGTATAATGATAGTGTTGCTAAATGTTTGACTATATATAATTATCGTTATAAATATAGTCCATGAAACATTTTCCAGGTATTATTAATTATGAAGAGATGATGAGATTCATTCCGTAGGCTATGGTAATATCTATGTTAATGAAGTTCCATTACGAGAGCATTACTAATTAGGGGATACATTGTTAACTGAAAACATTTCTAATTTAATTAATACAATGAATATTGATTGGATACTGACACTAAAGAATATATCTTACAATGTAATTTTTATATTAATCACTATCAACCCAAATGTACGGTTTTTATTTACTTTCAATATGTTTCATAAAATGTCGGTATATAAAGATATTTAAATATTATCTTTTTGGGTTTGTATTATTTTATAAGAAATTGTATTCCCTCATTAGCTGTAGGTTAGAATTGGCATAACTTGGATTTGGATAATAAAATTGGACTGCTTACGAGCTTTCTTCAACAGAGTTTGTGCCAATCCAGTTATCGTCAATGTTTTATTGAAATTCATCGATAACAGTAAAGTTAAAATCTTTTTCAATATAATAAGAGTGTTCTCTATTTCTTTACATCCTAACACATTTAAGTCACCAAAATAAACAAAGACTGATGCAATAAAAGAGAGCGTGGTCTTCAAAGAACTGTAGCCGCTTGTAAGAACTTTGAGGCTTTATGTGTTATGGCCCTCGAGCGAGAAGTAATACACTGCTTCAGCTGTGCGACACTGTTGTCTCATAAAACAATGGTTCCAAGTTTTTATGAGTCACAGATTTCTTGTGTTATAATTCAATTGTCTTGGTAAAAAAACCATCCTTGCTATTTAACCTCCGTTTATTTACTCAGTAAATGAAGTATCAATCATTATCAGTCTGAAGGAATACATAATGTATATAAAATTAATTTGTGTAACTTGACATGTATTAATAAAAATTATTGATGTTACATTGTGTAGTATTCATTGAGTTTTTCATCTAAATGAAGTAACGGCAGACAACAAAGCCAGTATTACAATACCTAGGATGTAGTGTTCTGTTAAACATGATATTGATTTACTTTGTTCCTTTGTCTATATCGCACTGAAACTATGTTCACGTTTAAATTTTTTATATCAATTCGTCCGGCTTGAATAACTTATGCGCTGAACAGACATAAGTTTGTTCCTCAGATAATACGATCAAACAAATTCACTTAAAAACCCCAATTGTTGAAATGTTGAGATTTAAAGAGTTACAATTACTTGATACAAATAAAAAATGTATAATTAGTTTAATATATTTATTGAAATTTCGAAGACGAGGAAAGAACAAAACTTGGGAATGTTTCCGAATTTATTTATTACGATCTTAGCCTTAAAACATTTTAATTGTCAAAGGTGAATGGTTTCTTCAACAATAAAGGTTTATGGTTTAAACATAAAGGCATGGTAGTTCATATCAGTTAGTTCACCTTAATTCCATATGGGAAACGAGAAAATGTTGAACCACGTAGAACTTGCAGATCAAGTTGTGTGCTTGTCTAGTTGCAATTTAAAATGACTAACACACATTTATAATTCTATTTTACCATATTCTACTTTCTCGTATATATTTGTAAACATTATAATAGTAAATATAGTAGACCTTAATGTAATGTAACACATTGTTACTGTTTTTCTTGAAAGGCCAACAACTCCCGTGACAAACAAATGGGATCACATTGTTTGGACCAAACACGGCAAGCGAACGTATGCAACATAATGTATCAATCTGGTAAGTGAAATAAAAGACAATTGAAAATATTATATTTCCAAAGTTATATTAAAGAGGAATATAACCAAATGTAGAAGAAGTAGTATTTTAAAGAAAATTATGGTAGTACTTTTGCGTACAACATTATAACTATATATAAGTACTTTGTAACAATATTCTGATAACCAAAGGCTATACTTCTTTGTTACTCTCCATTAAACTTAATTCATGCCTTGTTTTAAAAGTTTTAATATTTTTATATGTGTATTTGACTCTTTATATTGAAATATACATTATGTCATGTTGTGGTACAATGCACTTAAAGTACAGAAAGTAACAAAACTTTCCACAAAGCATCAACTAGTCGGTGAAGTACGAGCTTTGAAAAGAACCAATATCAAAGTTTCCGATCCTTTGAAGCAACAAAGAACTAAGTAACTTTATAGCTAGGAGGCACTCTTGGGTGATTTACTTCTGACCTTTCGATAATAACAATAAATATCGCAATCACTAATATCCATGCTGTGTACGTGCGAGAGAAATGTAAAATCTAATGGTCTTTACATGTGATGAATGGGATATATGTGTTTCTTCCTATCTGTGTGAATCGGAAATCATAGATAATAAACTTATACCAGTTTAGGTATTTTTCAAGTTATATCAGTTGATAGGATCGGAAACTAATGTTTTCTAGTAATTTATAAGACTTACAATACTTTTAAATACGTTACAACCAAAGAAATTACAGTGAGTAGCCGAGTGAATGTTGAGGTAGTTAAGGGTTGACGGTAGATGTGTGAGGTTCCTCGTATCAATTTCTTTGTTAGGAAGTTTTTCTGTAATAATATTTACTTCTGTTTTTTTATATACATTCAATGTGTACACTGTAGTATTTTTTACTTTATTATTAATACAATAATGTGTATATGAATTGTTTATTTATGGTAACAAATCATTTCTTTACATTTTTACTATCGACTTTTTTTGAAAAGTAAGGTAGACTAAAACAGAATTCTAAGCTTTTGAATAAGTTTCGCTATAAATATAAGCTGTTAAGTTCACCGGGTAGTAAATACTCAAATTTGTTACCAAAATCACTGTAGCACCTACATTAATGGTGATCAAAAAATGTGTTTAGGAATATCACCAAGATACAAGGCCATATAGATAAAAATGGCGAATTGGATAGATCACAATGACATAGTTTTATTAAATATAATGGATCCGTATATATTATAACACTAAAACGTTTGTATATACTTAATATTATATATTTATAATACGTTATAAATTATAATGCAAAATTATTTCCAAAAAATCCAACAAATACTGCTTGTTGTAAAACATCTGTTTTAATTATTCTTTAATTAAAATAGGAATTTATATAAACGTTTTTTTTTATAAATATAGCGATTATTTATCAGATAAATATAGTCAACTTGCCAGATTGACACATCACTTTGTAAACGTACACTTGCTGTGTTTAGGTTAAACAACGGTGAGACCGTTTGTTTGCCACGGGACTTGTTGAAGTTTCAGATAAAAATAACAAGGTGTTACATTACACATCAACTAAATTTAATACCACAATATGGTAAAATGAAATTTTAAAATGTACTAATCATTTCAAATAGTAACTAGACGATCAACTGAAGTTGATGGTGATAACAACTTGACTATATACAAATTGAAAGCTAGGAACATTCCTCCTTGTGCCAACTACAATGATAACTGAATCAATTAGAGATGTACAATTAAATAATAAATCATACTTAATAAATAAATATACTAAATAATAAATACATATAAGTATAGTTATTTTAGAACATATTTACTTTAAAAAAACTTCTTTATATATCGGGATAGAATAAAATGTTATATATAAGTATAAAAATTAAGTTGTGAATGTTGTACCCTTAAACAAAAACAAATTTATAGTCATTTAAAGTCATTTTTTGTGCATACGTACTTAAACTGACCGAACTTAGAGAACTACAGTTGCTGGTGGAAGTGGTTGAACTGTACTCAGTCACAATGCACTAATCCGATAATTATTTCCAGTTGCCCTGTTAGAGAAGATATTCATAATTTGGATCTTTTCAGGTCAACAGTCCAATACAAGAGTCTCGAAACCGCGTTGAGAGCCGCGGAGTCAGCAGATGGATTAAAGTGCCTCTTGCTAACAACATTGTATTCTCTCTTTTCTTCTAAAACTCTATATTAAGTTGAACCGCGCTCAAAGAAAAATGGTTTCATAACCAATGGGTTTGTGTTGTATAGACAGTAACACCGAACTTTTAACACATGCATTAACGTTTGTAGACACTATACGTACGTCATAGACCACGGATATCAATAATGTTCCATTTAAAAATCTGTAGTCTGTAAAATTAAAGAGTGGTCGTTATTTAGTGTCACATTCGGCTATTCTAACATTTAATGTTATTTTCCCATCAGGTATGAGCAAATTAAATAACAAAACTGAATTTTCAAAATGAAATTTAAAGATGAATGCCACATGTAAAATGTTACTTTTCTTCCTACTGAGCCAGAAAGGATACTTTAAATGTTATTTAATTTAAACAATGTGTGGTTAATAGCTATAGTGTGATTAATGATATGTTAAAATATTGAAACTGTTTTTTAGTGTTACTTTCCATGCAATTATTGTAATTTATATGTTATTTATAGTTACTTTGTATTTCAATAAAACGATCTTATTTTTGTAAAGCTACTCGTACCTGCCGTGACGTAACTTTACTAGTTCATTCTATCATCGAATATCTTACGGACTTGGTGAGACATTGCTAGAATAAATTGAAGATGGTATTAGGAATTCCTTTATATATTTGATAATAACCAGATTGACAAAAATGTAATAAATATAATAACTTGAGGATCTGCACTGATTCGTAGATCAATAATCCAATTACTACAGTAGTTGTCCTATAGAGAGGTTTTGTAATGTTTAGAATTTGTAGGTCAACAATCCAATAATAGAGTCTCGAAACCGTTTCAAGAGCTGCGGAGTCAGCAGCTGGGTGTAAGTGCCTCTTTCTGACAATTGTATAATTTTTATTCCAAATGTACTTCATATAATCGTTCTATATTGAAGGTTCAATACAATTATAAATATCATATTTTCAATAGATAATTGTTTCTTACATATAGCTATAATTATCAACATTATTAAAACATTACACATACATGTTTCATTTAAAGGTTTTTAATCACTTATTTTACATTAATGTTTTCATATAACTACCTGTACAGTGAGGTATTTCTGACCGAAACATTACATGGAGTAGATAATTAGCATTCTGTGTTTGTTATTTGCTTGTACTGGTTACTTACTCTCCTCGTGGTAACATTTAAGCTTATCAAATACCCTCACACCGTAGTGCTCACACCTAGTCAGGTATACGATGTATTTCGTAAAACTATCACTTTGATGTAAATTCTCCTATTTATAACAGAGGTTAACTAATGGTCATTAGTTAAACTCAGTTATAAATAGGAGGACCTACATCAAAGTGATGATTTTATGAAAAGTAAGTTTCCACGAAGGTAAATTCGCATATCTAGAGAAATATCTACATACATGTTGAAAACTCTTTACCCTATAACAACCCCTTACTAATAATTGCATAGTTAGACCAATGTCTACCACAAAATAATTATAGGGTACATAAAACCGTTCCAAACTGATTGAAATAAAATATT
This sequence comes from Homalodisca vitripennis, assembly GCF_021130785.1. Taxonomy (NCBI): domain Eukaryota; kingdom Metazoa; phylum Arthropoda; class Insecta; order Hemiptera; family Cicadellidae; genus Homalodisca; species Homalodisca vitripennis. Next base: position 97,218,972 of record NC_060207.1, read on the forward strand.
TAATATCTTTTTTTTATTGCCTTACAAAACCATGAACGAGAGTGTATAATATACACACTATAATATATAGATAAGCAATTACCTATATTAATCCATAATATATAGAAAATGCATATTTCAAAAATTATGACCGATTGTGGTTTCAAACCATTTTGTAGCAATTAAATAGTAATATTATGACACATGTTTGGGAGACTATATGATTGGCTAACAAATACTTGCGCCTAGACTAGACAACATTTTAAATTAAAGAAAGTTACGGCCATTGTAAAATTTTGTGTAAAAATGAGGTGTAGTTAATGAATGCAAAATCTAAGCAATACTTTCACATTAACGGTTCCGAAACATCTTCGTGTTTTTATGCAATAAAATATATTATTACTTAAATTTGCATGAGCCCTCGTGGAAACCATTCAGCGCTACACAACACGTAAAAGAAAAATCTTTTTTATTTAAACCCACTGTTATTTTTTTTAATCTTAAAAGTACAAAATAATATTAGTATCTTTTTCTCAAAAAAATGTACAATCCCTAAACTCGTAGTTAAGAAGTATGAGAAAATAAAATCTGTATTAAAAAGACTACGCTAATTGGATACTAGTTGCCTTTTGAATGTTTTTAAAATAATATTGGCATCGCTATTTTCTATACGAGATGCAAATTGGACCACTTACAGAAGTGTACATGATCAATAAAACGTATGGCAGAAGTGTCAAAGCTAAACATTCTCTGTGTGGAAATTATTTGTAACTGTTGTTTTATTCTGCCATGAACGTTTTATGTGATTTTATATATTTTAGCAAGCATTTATTTACAAAATGTTGTTATTAAAATTAATGAAATACTAACAAAATATATTGTTCTTTTATAAATCACTTATTAATTTTATTCTAAATTCTATTCACAGACTTGATGTTTAAAATACCACAATAGAAACTGAACATCAAATTTGTATTCTTATGATATTCTAGTAAACCAGTCCGGTTCCCGTATCAAAATTACAGTAATTTGAATAATTTCTCTAAAACAATATTGAGCTTAAAATCTGCACTTGTTATTTCTCTTGAGGTTTATAAATGCTGTGAAGGGAAATTGCCTACCAGGTGAAAGAGGCACAGTACATAAACTTTTACTTGTTCCTTTCCTTAAATCGTAGAAAAGTAAAGTGTAACGTAAAATTCAGTCTTCTTACGACACACATTTTGACAATATACTTTAACATATAGATATACTCATTTTTATGTTATAGTAATAAACGTTTAGAAGTTTTGTTAGAGCTTTTCCTTCTTTATTCTTTCGTTCCGTTTCACTACCTTAATACATTAAACCGATAGTTTTACCCCGTAGAGTACACATGTACTAAAACTTTTAAAAGTTATAAGTTGCCAGTAAAGACCGAATGTATCAATGGCATTTCCTTATTAAAAATATTTTTGTTTAAAAAATATTAAATTCGTACATGGAAGATAATTAAGTAAGATAACTGGGTTAAATTTAAAAAGGTACCTTTAAACGCATTGCTGAAACACTATCAGTATTATAACATATTTTAGTGTAACGTTTACTCTAAAAAAAAGAAAGGGCTAATAAAAAAGGCGATTTAGGATTTGTACAACACATAATTGGATCCTTAATACATGTTCTTGTATTATTATCCCCCACATATATTATAAAAAAACATATTCAGTAAAGTAGAAAAACTTAAATTCTTAATTTAAGAAAGGATTATATATAATGTGGAAAGTGTTATATATAATATGTTCCAACAACAACCTCATCATATATTTGAGTGTTTTCCTTTGTTTTTTAATGGACTGTATGGTTACCTCATACAGTTCAATGGAAATGAGAAGTTCTTACGAACGTATTAGTTTGGGCTAATGTGTATAGGCAAACAACGTAGAGCTATACAAGCGTTGGGTTGCGTTGATGAGTCGACCTCAAACCGCAAGGTCACCGCTCCAGACATAGGCCTAGAATGAGGGAGTGTATCATTTGCTTCACAAAGAGTAACTAGTGATGGTAATTATATACTTTTGAGTCAACATTTCCGATAGTAATATATTTCTATTTATTAAATCAAAGAACATTACTAGTTATTCTTTAACAAAGGCAATATTTTGTTTAGCTTTGTTAACTAAATAAACAGTATATCACTGACATTTTAAGTTGTATTAATTCTGTGACTAATGAGAATAAACAAGGAAAACATTAGCCATCCTTTCTTTTTAGGACATTTTTGTGACTAGGATTTCATTCTTGAATAGGTATGTTTTGGCGGAGTCAAAATAGTTTCAGAATAAATACTCCATTCTTAATTAAATTTTACCACTAGAGAGAGAATAATAAAATGAAACATACCAGAAAAGTAGACAATGTATGGATTTATTTCCTTTTCAACCCAAATATCCCATTGGCCAGCAAAATTAGATTAATATAACAGTTTCAATATCTACGAGGGAATCTCATGTTCACCTTATAAGAAGTGGCTTATAATATCCTTATATCGGCTTTTGAGAAAAAAAGATACACTAGTGTGAGTTTTGAAACTAAATTGGGTTTGAAGGTTGAGGTTCTATCTTTCATCTTGATATGGTGACAAAGGCTCCTTTAAAAATTGAGACTGCTTAAAAATATACTTTTCACCTCACCGGCTTCTTTATAATTATATTCTTGATAAAGTACTGTATGAAGGATTGATATAGCTGAACGACTCTGTTCCTGCATCGAATTATTGCTGTAATGGTGACTGCCTTAGCACGATGTAACTCATCCATCGTTCTCCAGAAAATTACATCTCTCATGTCCTTCATTTTATGCCAGCAAAACTGTGATATTGGGCTGGTTGTGGGAAAAATCTGAAGTATTCCTTCTTCCAAGCACTATAATCACCTGACACACTGCCACTGAAAAAGTCGAAGAAAAAAATTAATGACGGAGGCAGATATAGGCTAGACCATTAAGGAAGTAACTATGGTCCCTAATACCAGTGTTAACAATTTCTCCTGGTTGTTGTTGAAATTTAATTTTATGAATTTGATATTATTATACAATCATATAAAGCATGGGCATTAATTTTACTAAACTAAATTTTTCAAACGGGTAACTAATAAAATATCTTCCACTCTATGTATTTATAACTATAGTTTCCTTGTAGACTCTTGGAGCAATTGGAAAATTCTTTAAATATTACTAAATGTTAATAAAAACACTACTTTTTCCAAATTGTTTATTTTTTGGACGAGGCCTTTCGAAACCAAAGGTTTCATCTTCTGGCAACTCCACAAATAAATAATTTCCTTGTTTTATATTTTCCTTTGTATATATTTCCTTAAAAATTACATGTTCAAAGCTTAACTCTTTATGGGACGGATTCTAAGTTTAATGAATTGACCGAATTAAAAGCCTACTCTTATGGTTTTTCTACTTAAGTATCTACTAACAACAAACCATTATTGTGTAATAATATTAATGATCTAACACGCACATTTCTTAAACAATTTAAAGAATAAAATAAGACAAATTATAAGAAATGTAAACCGTTATTACCAGATAGTAAAGTGTGCTGAAGATTATTGCAGTGTGGACATTATTCTGTTAAAAGCAGATTAGTAAGAGTATATAAGATAAGTACGATTTATGGATTAACTAATAAATAGATAACAGCGAACACTATTGTAAGCTCTAATTAATGACTTGTATATTAATCATTTACCTGAGGCATAAATTACATCACGTAAACTTAAACTGGAGTAAGACTATTCATCCGACTTCGTAAATGGAACCAGTGGAAATTCATTTTGCATGCGAAGCGGGATAAAACGTTAAAGTCGGCTATACTGGCTGGTTAGTGATGCGAAGTTCATCTCTCGTAGTACTGGATGTTTTATTCATGTTACTTATATTGGTTTTGGTTTTATGTTTACCGTTTTTATTCTGTTCTCACATATTAGTAAAACTGTGCATAGAAAAAAATATTTGAAACCTATTTAACAAAAGTGTTTTAGGTATTTTTTTACATCAACATCAACCCATCTCTTACAACATCTACATTTTTGTATGTTTATGAATATAATCAGGCGATATAATTTAGTAAATATATGAATCTTTGTACCGATTGAGATTTATGTTAATAATCACTAGCAGTTTACTTGCGGCTTCGGAGACAATTTATAGCTGAACAACTAAAACACCATAGGAATATAACTTTTAAATGACAAACAAAATACTCCTGTGATAAGGGATGGTCAATAGTAGATTTTCCGATCTCTTGCTTCATTTTGAAATAATTGGGCCTTAAGTTTACAAAAAATATTTTAAGGCACTGGCAGGTTTTATAAGTTGCAATAAAATACATTAAATCTCACTGCAATATATTTTTTTTTAATATTCAACTATCTTGACCCAATGTGCCGGCTTAATAAAGCCAAAGTCCGTTGTCTTTTTATTGAAAATCCGTTTTTTGGGATTACAAGTAATCTATATCTCAAAAACCGTTAGAGATAAAAAAAACATATTTTTTAACAGCTTAGGAATTTAATGTAATTAGCATTCTACTATATTATTTTCGCTTATTCGACAATTTTTCATTGTTAACTGAAACAAAAACATAAATATTACATTTTATTGTAATCTCGTCTTTTCAAATGGAAAATGGTTTAAACATATTTGGTCCATTTGACCATCGGTCCATATATATCATACATAAAATGGTCCACATATATATAATCTATATACTTGATATTTTCATGAACATTCACCGCCATACAAAAAACACCAAATATAATAATTTTGCATGTTTCTCCATTTGATTTGTTTGAGCGTTAGCAAACATTCAATAGGCAGTTCGTTGTTTTCTTTACATTGGCCAAGAAGGGCAACCCAGATGGTTACGAGAAAATCATACGTCAATAAATTTTTAAATAAACTGAGTACAATCGGAAGGCATTTTAGTATATTACGTCGTACTAATTTAGTCTGATTGCCCTAATTCATACAATATCATACCTACTTGGTATAACATGGAGTCTCTACATGGTCTACTGTTATTTAATTAGTCTTGACATTGAAATCTACTTTTGTAACAAAGATAGACATGCTATAAATTCTAAATGACTCAGTACAAGATCATTACCAAAACACCTGACATCTACTGTTGGTGTACAGAGATTTACTAAGGTATATATATAAATTTATAAATATATATATATATATATATATATATATATATATACATATTCACTTGAGAGGTCGGTGAAAATTTTAAATTTCTATCTATCTATCACTTCACCCGATATCTCGAGAACGAACTGATCTATATACTTGATATTTTTCATGAAGATTTACTGCAATACAAGAAACACCATGTATAATAATCTTGCATGTAAGACCATTTGATTTGTTTGAGCGTTAGCAAACATTCGATAGGCAGTTCGTTGTTTTCTATACATTGGCCAAGAAGGGCAACCAAGATGGTTACGAGAAAATCGTACGTCAATAAATTTGTAAATAAACTGAGTACAATCAGAAGATATTTTAGTATAGTAAATCGTACTAATGTAGTCTGATCGCCCTAATTCATACAACATCATACCTACTTGATGACTTTGTACGCAGATTTTTATAATATAAACACTGTTGAAACCCAACTATGGTGAGATATCTTGAGAAAGAAAATGTTGCTTCATTTTAACATAGACAAGAACGAGTTCTACGATGGTGCATAATCAACCATAATATTTAGCTGAGGGTCATATCTAATTATGTAGGCCTGCTACATCATCGAGCAGGCCTTCATAATTAAAAGAGAAATTTTAATTTTACCTACCAATGGAATATGTAAAAATTTCTTTTTTGTATGGTTGTTTTCCTGTCCACAGGATATTTTGATAATATAAAGTGATAGTAAATTTTAAATTTTGTAATAGGCTTAATAGGTTTCGCCGACGCTGCATGCAATACAGTTTTTCCTCTTGTCACACAATAGTAATGGCATTGTGTGCTGAATAACTTGGTTATCACAACAAAGCCCGCACAGTTGTTTATATCAGAATATGAAGACCACACAGAGACCACAGATATGGCGGAATAGAGCTCGTCATGAGGGTTGTGGTGGATTATCTGCCCCTATTACGCGTATGACATTTGTATTTTGCATTTTACGCAACACGCAATCAGAGACTGTATATCCCTAGTTATATTTATTTTAAGAATACACAACATTTTTAATTTATCATTTAAACACGGTAAATTTTTTATTAAATTGGGTTTTATATTTGTGTTTAAATAATAAAAGTCAATACACCATGTAACTATAAAATGGTGTTGTAAGTGTCGGTGTAGTTACGTTACAAGACTTGTTAATATGTCATATGATTTATTCTGTTATGGGTGTATTGAGTAGGCTTACAAAATTATTTATTCTTATATTCTCTTTGTCACCATGGTTACTCATAAGAACAATGTCTAACTATTCGCTATCGCTCAGTCAAATCCCATAGTGTGACGTGCGCCATAGAAGAACACAGTGTTCCATTTACAGAAATGCAGCTTTATGTATAATTTCTAGGCTATAGGTCAGTTCGTTTTCAATAAAAAATGCGGGCAGACAGACAAATATTACAGAAATCAAGACAGAGAAGGAACTTTGTAGCTCACGGGTATCACTCGTCCATCGCTAAAAGTTTAGCCAACTGAATATATAAAACTGTTTCTTTCCCAGCAATGATTCATGGTGTTCGTAGTGCTTCAAAACTACGTGGAATGTAATGGAAAACTATTATTTACTCCTATTAATACATTTATTTGGGGTTTCAACGAAAAATGTACAAAAAGGGTATTGCTTGGCGCCGATTAAAACGTTGTGCGGTATTGTACAACCATATGACTTTCAGTTTATCAAATTTAAATTAATGTCTTACTTTTTGGGTCCTTAATTTTATTGCAAAAAGTTCAAATATTTTATTGCTATTTTAATTTTATTTTTAATTTTGTACCATGTATGTCTTAACTAAATGTCACATATTTAGCAGCTTTCTGTTATCAAGTACAGAATTGGTGAGTATGACAATTAATGACAATATTCTATTGCTATTGGATTTTAATTCTGATTATATTTCTAACTGGCCTTTTCCTTATACAACCAAACCTTCAGCCACTTAGCTTTCGATTAAGAGGGTATCTACTGTGGGATCAAATAAACACTGTGTATTGGAAAACATGCAAAATCAAAGATCATATGTTAAGAACTTATAAACTTTGTTAATATTTCCTGAAACGTCATTAATCTTAAAGCATAATTTGGTCAACAAATTTCTACATCTAAAAGTTTTACTGTCGTAGATACTATTCTAGCCAATGTTTTCAAAATTTAACCTCACGATGTATTTTGTTAACAATACAAGTTTGGTAAATGTTAATAACGTCTAGCCTTTATTTATTTAAGTGTATGGGTTACAAGTAAATCTCATTGGTGTACTTAGACCTACTATTTAGAAGGAATAAGGTTTTCTTTTGTTTTATTCAGAGACATGCATGTTGGATCGAAGGATCTTTTCCTGCAAACGTTTATTATTTGTAGTTTTACAAAATAAAGTATTTGAATGAGGAGTTGTATTACATTTTTTATTTCCACTGACGTGATCTATAAATAACCATTACTGTGAGCATGCCATGAAATGTAGCTCTAAAGACTTTAATGCCGGTTAGGAGGAAGGTTCATGGTTATAAATCGTCACCACTTGTCCTGGAACAAAAGTTTAAGCGAGGTCTCTAGCTCCAGCTTGTCACCATTGTCTTGCAGAATTTATCTTTATGACGCTCTCTGCGCTGAATTAAAACATTTGCTTTCATGAGACTTCGGTGGTAAAAACTTAAAATAGATTTCTTATCGTACTCATAACCAAAAACATAGTGAAATAATGTAAAATATTCAAACTGATTTCGTTAAATCTAATGAGATAAATTACGCGTTATTAATCATTTCACGAAAATTTTGAAGGTACTTTTTTGAAAGGAAATCAGTGGTAGTTTGTTTATTCCCTTTGTTCTCGTCCTATTTTTATTATTAAAAACGAGCATATTCATAAATATTGTGGTTTGAAATAAATTAACCGTTCAATTTTAAAACCATATACTACTGTTTAAAGTTACAGTATATTATTACACTATTACATCCTACAAGTAACCTAGAAGATAATAGATAATAAACATGAGAGAGATATTTCTTAAGTTTAAGATCAAATTGAAAATACGGCTTATTGGGAGAGATGTAGTTGAAACGCACAATATAGAAACCTCGTGTAACAAGGCATGGCCGTGACACCTGTCAACACTTAACCATCGACACTAAATAATATCTCCTGATCATTCTTGAGTTTCCGTATGTAGCAAACACTCATAAATACTATCTATCGCTAGAGAGTTTACTTGTAACTGACGATTTATTAAACTAACATCATATTCATGTATTAAGTAATATTTCATCTCATTTTTCTTCGGTAACACCAGTCAAAACTACATAGTAAGAGAAATTTTATCATATAGGTCATTATCAAACTTATTTTGCAGGTTTATTAAAGAAACATGTTCAGGATTTGTATGAAATCAACCAATGTAACAAAGTAACTTCATGTGTTCATAAGTCCTGAAAAATCTCATGTGATTAACCTTGTTCTGTTTACAGTATGTATATTAGTATAAGGTTAATCAACCTTATACTATAATCAACCTTTAATATTGTAAACAAAAACAGTATTATTTGCGTTTTCTCGTTGGAAACATGGTTTCTCATAAGACCAATGCAACCACCGTCATGTATTGACAGACAGAAATCAATATTCCCAATGGACCAATATTAATCACTTTAAATAGCAATGTGGAGATGGTAGAGGTATCGTTTCTCACCAAATCTCATCCATCTAGGTAAACTCGTTTGACACTTTTCTTGCTAACAGACAGCTAGAAACTGGCAGTAGAGGATTCGCTTAGCATGTGACATCTATTTTGTCTTTATAATTGGTGCTTAGAAACTCTACTCATCATTTAATCCATAAATTCAAATAGTAAACCTTTTCTAATGTACTAGACTTCTAGAAGTATTACGAGTAGTTTGAAATTACAATAATTTATACCAATACAAGTTTTTGCTAAATAAACAAAACAACATCTAAATTATTTGAATACTACACTATATTTGTCCCAGTTACAAGTTGTTTTTCTGGTAAGATAACCCTTAGTTCAGACCAAAATTGACTTGAAGCAGAAACATAATGTATTGTGTTAAACGTTGCGCTGCAGTTCTATGGATGTAGATCGTACTGTGTTAAGTAATTTGACATTGTTTACTAGATATTAAATAATAATATCAATTGACTGTGTGAGGTTTTTCAGACAGAATGTAATAGACTCAATACATAATACTCTCTTTCTTTTTTCATTAATTTCTATAAGCTAAAAGGTATAAAATTGGAATTAAAGTACCAAAAAGCCTTTTGTATTTTAAAGTTGTCATTATTCAAACCACGAATGCTACAGGCAGTTTGCATGGAAGATATCAGATAACTGACAAGCCTACTTCTGTAAAAGGACAGCTAAGATGGGTTGTATAACACAATTTAAGTTTATAGTACAAGTTAGATAAAGGCTTTGTTTTTATATGTGCATTAGAGTACAGACCAAGCACTGGATACTTAATATTACTAAGTACTTAATATAGCTGAAATTTACTGCTAAAAGTCTATTTACCCTAACACTTTTAATTTCTTATATGGATACTACTTTAAAGTACACATGTTTCGTTACGGTTTAATATCATTAGGATTAAGGACTATTGAAATTAGGAAAATTTAATTTTAATGTTGAAAAATAAACCTAAAGAATTCCAATCTTAGAATAATCTTAATACGTAAAATGAACTATTATTTGCACGACCTTACACCTCCACTTCATGACCAATCTTAACATATTCACAATTATCAGGATGGCATTGGTGTAGATCCCATCTACAAACTATTGGATACGCAGTTTCACGTCGGTATATCTCGAGTTTACATTTTATCACCCTCTAACAACTTCTTCTTCACCACTCTCGTCCAAGGAGTCCAGAGAAAGATCATCAACCACAGCATCCTGGAAGATGATCATTTTATCAATGTGTAATTTTGCTGATTTGCCCTCAAAAGTTGATGTTTCTTTGAGATGGCATCTGTGATATTCGAGTGGCATGTGTATGCCTGCAGATATTTTGCCCTATTAATATACTGTAACTTTGTTTATCATTTATATATAGTATATAGATAAAAGAAATAAAGAAACAGCATAAATCTATCTTTACAATTATTCATAATATTGAATGTTTATGAAATTAAGTCCTATAAAGATAAGAAAACACGTATTTATAACAAATAATAATTAAAAAAAGTGTTATAATAAAACCTGCAAAACTTGTATAAAAGGTAATATAAATTGTATGTAGAAACAAGTATAAGTTCATATACTAAAGAACAACAATACTTAAAAGACCAATGTTAGACGTACAACAAATATTTACTTATAAATAATTTAAAAATCATAAATAATATTTAAAATTCTTAGACTATTGTTCAAACATTCTTAATAGAGTTTATACTTAATATTGAAACAGAATAAAAGCTATTTACCATACAACTACTTTGTTAATTAATGATGATCCTGCAGGTAATTGATGGAATTTAGTAAATGAGATTATACAAAGCAGTAAGCTTGATTTAAGTCACAAATAGCATGTTACTTTTGTATTATACTTTTAACACAGGGAGAGTCGGTTAGGTTCAGTTTTGGCCCGGAGCCAGGTCGTTACATAAGTCTTTCACAGCTTCTATTTCCGTAACATTACCTACACTATCTCTGTGTCATACTTTTACGTTCCAGGAGAGTTAGTAGTATTTTTGTAACATAAAATACAAGACGAACTGGTTGCAATACTAAATTTATCAAAACATCTTATTTGTTTATATAATATTGCTTAAAACAACTGAGCAGAACAGTCTAGTACTTATGCTACTAAATTAAAAATATATCAAAAACTAAAATGAACGAAATAAAACTGTGGTTATAATTAATATTTATGTATAACATGTTTGTAATAATGTTAAAATAAAGTACTTGTTCTGAAACATTTGACATTGTGGCTATAGTATAACCGGCACCTCTTTAGTGTGTAGGGCTGCAGTGCGTCTAATGCATGATATGGTATATGAAATCATATGTAAGTAAGATAATCAATAAGTAAAACATTCCACCCCATTCTTAGGTATTTAGGATTATCCTAAGTGTTTATGAGCTAAACATTCTGGAGTATTACAAGATGTTCAAGGATATAGAATAAATTGTAAACTGACAAAAATAACTTTAAGAACTTAATGTAATTATAAGTACTTCTAAAATTAATCAGTTGTTGGTGTATTTTTTATTAATCTTTTTCTAAGTTACCCCTGTATAAATAACGGATGTTTTTTCTTGATAAGACTTTGAAAAAAGGCATGGCTCGGCTGAAGATTTCTATTGCACCCTGCATGGGTCGTTCCCCAATGTAGGTATTTGATGGTTATTACATAAAAAGTTGTTATGATAGGCGTATAACGCTGAAAATTTCATAGATTTTGTCCGTATTGGTTTAAAAAATGTTAAGATTTTTCAAGACTTTTTAAACACACTGTATCTAAGATTAAAACATGCCCTCAAAATGCGAATGTTCTACTTAAAATTTTCATGGAAAAGGGCAAATTTAAATGAGCAAATTATTCACTTGCATCTTTTATTTATTTCAATTATTTGATCTGTTAGATATTTAATACTATTATTCTATTACGTATTAACATATGGTACAATTACGAGCATTTTTATTGAGTTTGAAAATTAGGCTCAAACTCGACATATCTAATGAAGCAAAGATGAGTTGTAATATTTAAAAACCTTATGCAAAACTTTATATGTAAAATTTTTAATATACTAGTATTTGCCTAAAGTAATTTTTTTATATGCCAAAAGAATATAGAGAAGTGAAATGATGGTAACACGATATTTTTACTCCAAATCTAAAAGAGCGACGTTAGCCATTGAATAGAAGGAGCGCTATCCCTATCAACACAATACCATGTGTAATATTGACAGCATGTCTGACATAATTAATATCAAACGTATAATAATATAACAGTATTATATATATTCTTAACATATTTAACAGTATAATATTTTATTTATATTTCTGTACTTCATAAATGTCAAAGTCTACACCAAAAAAGGCTCGAAACAAAAATACTTTAAAATATATTTTTAACATTCTCAAAAGAGAATATAATTGAGTGGATGGAGAACGTTTTATTAACAAAAATGATAATGAATGTAATTTGTACATATATTTAGAGAATGGTGACTCTCTGTGAAGTTATTACATTTGGTACACTGCAAAACAGGGTACATACTTTCATGCATAAAGGGATTTAAAATATATATAAAACAAATTTAGAATATTAAATCTTATACGTGTCAGAAATGGAGGTTTACGATGAACACTTCTAAAACGTTTGAAACCTATATTTGGGAGCAATTTTTGTGATTATTTCTCTTTTCTTATTATTTGTTATTGCTCTATCATTAGCTTTACAATGACATCCGAACTGAGTTGTATTTAATATTTTCCACGATATTATTACAATCCAAAATCAGAGAATGGTTAACAATTTTAATACTTAAAAAGATGCTTTAGAGAAAAATATTATTTCGTATTTTTTTAAATACCACAGAATCGAACTCATGATCAGATTAGTTGACTGGTGCGTGTTGTTCCAAAAGTGTAAAACTAATGATTCTTGTTTAATCGCATACTGTGGAGCACCCCTTCTTTCCTTTATTTTTAATATTATATTTCACTGTTTATATTCCATCAGAGTTCTGGCATATCCTGGTTGGAAATTCTGGTAAATTGGCTACAGTCGGTTAACTGTGTTGACATGCATTTTTAAATAAAGTGAAATGTAAACCTTTATAAAGGGTAACTTCTTTATTCAGGTGTGGCTTTTGTTGTTTTGTTCACCTATTATAAAGGGTAAGTTTATAAATGGGTTACCATTGAGAATTTTTTAAATATAAAACTAAGAACGAACTTTAAATTGGGAACCTCTCTTTGATTAACCGTAAATTGCATAACATTGCTAGGAGATATTTGACTAACACAATTGAAATGATGTGCATAATTATATAATACAACGTCTGGTAGTTTTAAAACTTTGATATTCATTGTAAATTTGCGGGGGATAAGCTATTTTAACTTTTTGAATTATAAGTGTTGTATAAAAATGAAACTAAAGATCTCGATATCAGTATTGTCAATACAATAGTATTGTAACTGGAAATCTTGAATAATTTTATTTTAATGATTCGTTTCATTACTGACGCACATCGCTTTCTAAAACGCTTTGTATAAAATTCTTCTACAAAACAAACTCAGTGTATTGGGTAAACTTACAGTGTTCACTCGTCCTTATAATTTACGAGAAAGAATATATCTAGATGCAGTTTTCTGTTCCTTGCTATGCCTATGTATCGTTTAAAGTACTTTTTGAGAACTGTGAATCAACCAAATCCTTTAAATGACGTTCATAACGATAAAACTCTGACTTTTGTATTTACGAGTATAAACCATTTTTTATTCCAATTTAAAGTCTACACATTAAACTTTCCTCGATTTATCTAGCAGATAGTAAGCTAATATTTTACTGCGTATGTGACATATACTGTATGTCGCTAACGCTCAGTCAATCCCACGAAGTGTCATACACCTGCATCGAACTCGATGGTTTATATAAAACAATTAAGTTTTATACAAACGTTGAATTAACACGTCTACAGTTAATCGTATGGACAGACAGACAGCAATATTGACAGAAATGTAATATTTCAAGCACCTGAAATGATAAGCTTCGAAATGGTCAGTTAACTTCATAGGATCTATATACGAGATCGTAGATCAAAATCTTTGTCCACCATGTCTGATTGTGTATGTTTTGATAAATGTGAAACATTTACTAACGAAAAGCTTTTATAGCCAGAACAGAATATATATTATAAAAATCTCATTACTAGTAACGTCGTACACTTACATATGTGGTAGATAAAAATGTTTGTGTTAGTTACAGATTTCAATAGCTTAAAAGCAGTTTACTGATTACTGTTAATGGCGCTATAAATTGTGCGAAGCTCCTCAAGCAGCACTAATCCACTCCCTGAAGACATTATCTCCTGGCGGGATACCAGCCAAAATGGAAGATAATTCACCTTTATTCTGTTTTGGCTAACCAGCTGTTCCAGACAATATTTGTCCCGGTAAGTCAACTGTTGAATACTCTTTTATAGGGTGTTCTTTCATCTTTTACTACATTTAACTTTGATGTTTTCTAGAAAAAAGGTATCAATAAAAATAAATAGTATTAGTAATAACACATTGGCTTACAGCGTGGTTTACACCAATCTCTCTCTACCTGTAGCGTATATTTAAAAATTATGTCATTATTTAGTTGTAACCATTGTTCTGGTTCTGGGTTGAAAACAAGTTTCGTAGTCTGGCATTTAATATATCCCAGCTTACTCAAGATAACCCACTTATAGTGTATAACAATTAGATCAATTCATGTTCAGGTCGTAATACTTAGATAGATTAGATAGGTACAAAATAGGTAGATTATTAAATACGTCTTTTGATTTTCTATTTTTCAGAGGGAATATATTGCTTACAACTGATGCTCTTAGTAGTAGAGTTTAGTATCCTACACTGGTTGGAATTGTACTCGAAGAAAGTGCGATGTACTCAATCTTAATCTGAGTACGCTGAGCAGATGAAAAACGTCGAAACAGCTTCACTAGTCGGAGTATCTACTCCTTTGCTCGCACTTACGAGCGTGAGAAGTACCCACTATGTCTTAACAACCAATGAAATTGTATGGAGCATAGTCTTTTAAGGGAACAATCCGTTTTATTCCTCAGCTTAATTAAATTTAATCAATCTGTCATATTTATAAAACGCAAGTTACTGTAAAACTATTTAACCTACTGTAGCCCTACAGTCCTACTTGTTGTAGCAAACTTCAGTGAATGAATTAGACAATTATCCAATCAGTTCAGTTTTTATAATTAAAATACTCGTATTATTACTCCTTGGGTAACTTTATGAAGAACGTACACCGAATAATAAACTAGGTAATCAAGTATTAATTACATTGTCTGGGTTTCACTTCAGGTTTAATGAATGTTTTCTTTGCTTAAGTAACCTTCTTTTTCGAATAGAGTGGAAAGTTGACCTTTCATTATAGTCTCTAGAGCTACACACATTGTTAGTACTTTAATACTCCGAACATTTCCATCAGCGAATCAACTTGTGTTCATAGTTATAATAAATTACAATAGAATACCTATAACAGTATTTATTTTTAACCTAACACTTTTTTAAACAATATTTTTGAAATTTCTTAAGTTATCCTTATTATTACCGTTTGTTTCCTCTAGTACTGTACTTGAGATATGTGGTCCACCACTACTCCCCGAATGAATATAACACTACGTGGTTTTATTTTATATGGAACGAGAGAAAAACTACCAAATTCGACTTTTATAGACCCTCGCTCCCAGGAAGTAGGTAGGAAGTATTTGCGGAAAGTCGTAGACAAATTTATAAGTAAGCCGTCTGTCAAAGCTTTATAGACTATTTTAGACGGCTTTATATATATTATATATATATATATATATATATATATATATATATATATATATATATTTATTGTTCGTTTTTATTTCTGATACCTAAATACTGCGGCAGTATATCAGAGCTTTTGAGGTAGAAACATAATGTATCATAAACGGTACAAAAAACTATAATAATTATTACATTAAACCCCCCATAAAGAGGATTTGCTACATGAAAGGCATCATTGTTGCTACTTTCAGTTTTCTTGTGCAACGTTCTTCCCAGGGGTATTATTCAAATGTCAGGTTATACTCAGTTTGATATATATATACATATATCTATATATATAAAAATGAATGTTTGTCCTTTATGGAATCGTGAACTATTGGACCGATCATGATGAAAATTTGTACGTATATGTATTTTTCCACGGAGAAGGTTTATAAGCTATGCCCATCCCTTTCCCGATTCAGGATTCCGCCCCACTGGTTACAGAAATACCCATAAGAAATGCATTGCAGCAAACATATGTTAACGTCTTTTCAAATTTTTAATCAGCTGTTCTTTGTAAACATATATTACACTTATAGTTTTAAAGCATAGAGTAAGCTTAAGAGAAACGACAAATTTTGTTTAAACTGTTTTTGCAATCACTGTTAAACATAGACTTTACTATCCAGATAATACAATTCAAATTTGACGTAAAAATTCACCTTTAACTGCAATATTTATTTAATATAAACCATGCTCATGCTTGATCAGAAGAGTAATGCAGATATCATAATTACTATCTTACGTTGGCTACAAATATAAAGAATGTTATAAAATCAACCTTAGTTGTATTTTTTGACAGAAGTATGGTTCTCAAAACTCCGTGTGTACATATTCTCTCGATCGAGACAACAAAGCAAGCTCAATCGTGGCATCGGAGATATAACTAATTTAATCTAAAATTTATTATAGTAAAAAAAAAAATTTACTAAGTAATATAAGGACTTCGGTTCTTAAGATTTGCGTGCGAAGCCGTGGGTAACAGCTAGATAGAGGCAGGAATATGGTACATACCTTCATAATACGCCCAAGAGGCTCACGATGGAACGACTATCAATTATCTCAGCAATGTTTAGAATGTGATAGAAAAAGAATAAGTGAATATAGTGTACTGTTTTCAACGGGAAATTGCGTGCGAAGCCGCGGGCAACTTTTGCAAAAAATTATTGAAATGCGCAGCAAAGCGCGCCGGGCCCGCTAGTATATATATATATATATATATATATATATATATATATATATATATATATATATATATATATAAAGTTTTTCGTATCACATAAATAATCCCAACCCTGTAATGTTGTGTAGTTGTAATAGCTTTCTTGGGTCATTAGTATCTACGAAGATGGATCGGCCACGAGAAGTTGGGTCTCGGAATGCCACCGCTATCGTCTAATTGTGAGTTTTCTCCTAATGTATCCATTTTAAGAGCAGATTTTACGCAACTCAACGCATAAATATTATGGATCTTTAGTAGTGTATCAACAAAGAATGTTGAAAGAACACGCAAGAAATATTGAGGAACGAAAAATCAGAGCTAGTAATCCGAGTTTACTACTATCAGGAGAAAATGAAACGCATTTAAGTGTCAAGTATAGATAATTATCATTCCAAACCTATACAAATTATCCTTCCATACGTTTCACTTTTAATTTAGATTCAAGGGAGGCTCTACAATCTGATGGGAGAAGTAAGAGTGTCGTTGATAACACCAATCCTCTGTCTAATAGTTTTTTGTCGCCATCAAATACCACATGTTCGTAAACACCGTTTTACAAGCATCGAAAAATTCTCTTAATCTATGTATCTTGCACATACTATGTTGGAGAAAATTTTGTTTAGTTTTACTTGATGATTAATTTGAAAATGAGGGCTGTGGAGTGATTTTAGCTATGACTTTGAGTGACATTTTATTAGTTGCAAAACTTCATCTTAACCATAAATTTAAATATATTAATTTTGTTATCACTTGGTCGTACTAGATTATAACACCTATTTGAGTTTTATACTTAATAGCTAAACAGAATATTTTATGTTCCTTATTGTGTTTTTAATTATATTTATGGAAGGGTATATTTTTATGGTTATGTGTTTCATCAAGGTGTAATTTCTGAAACCATGCTTTAGATATGTACATTATTAGGATTAGTTGTAGCAGAGTAGATATCGTTTAATTGCTTTGGCAGAGCTGACACAAAAAGTGTCATTTCACGTGGCATCAATATTGGATAACAATTTTAAATATCACATGTTTGAAATGAGCGATTGCTTATTTGTACGAGTATATTGTTTTTGACATTCCACCGAGCCAGTACATGAGTGTGACATTGTTTACACAAACTGACTCGCTAAACTCTTTCCATAAAGAAAAACATCAAACTTAAATACATAAATTATAAAAAAATGTTATTCAAACCTTGTATATGCATATATTTATTCCTTCAAATATAGCAGTTCCTCCACTGTATCATCCTTATCAAGTCTCGGAATTAAAAAAATATGATACATTCTACACAGTTTTATCAGTTTACCTTTACTATTGAATTTCCTTTGAAGTTGTTTGTGGTTAAGCACTCTCAACCAATTCTATAGAAACCCTAGCATGAACTAAATTATCTTACTAAATTACCTTAAATTTTATTCGTAAACCTGTCAGATATTAAATTTATATAGTAGCCGCCAGGTTACACACACTTGGTAAATAATGACGATTTGGGAATGTGTAGAATGTTTTTGTTAAGACAACAGTTGCTGTTCCCTATAAAACTAAATAATTTAATTTTGTAGGAAAGGACTTACTGTAGCTTATTAAGATGGCTTAAATTCAACTGGTAAATAATTTGGACATCTCGGCAGAAATGCTATTCAAGTAGGATAAAATACTAGAAAACAAATGTTTGTACATAATCCTAAAATCTTTGAGCTACTTGCGGTAAATCCATGGTATATATAAGGTTGTGTGGTGGCCATCTCCTGTTGAGATCTTACGAAGAAGTATGACGTGCACTATCTCAGTCATGTCAACTTGTTAGTGGCTAGTACTGTTCAAACCAGTTCCAATCAAAACTGTCAGGTGAGACAATACTCCGTCATGTTTTGGCTTAAAAATCCTTTAACAATAATGGAGTTCCACCAAATTCAACAAACCCTCCGCAGTAAACTATACATGGCAACAATCTCTTTTTCACCATATTTTGTAATTAACGAAGTACCTCTCCTGGACATCCATTGTGTTCTCCAGATTTAAGAGCCATATCGGATTTTGCAGTATCCAGTCTAATTTCTACATGTAGGTATGACCTAAGCGGAATCGCTGTCCATCCAAGGACAATCGTTATCCTATTAAAAAGGAAAAAATTCAAACTGTGGTTACTAAGAAAACAGTTCTTTACATTTTGAATTTATGTTCTGGTTTCATTGCCCAAGGCTTTTAATTCAGTCAATTTTGTTGTGCTGAATTTTTGGAGATTTTTTTAAATCGTTAAAATGCTTTTGAAGATACTATTAAAAATATTTTTTTTAATGTAGTAAAAAGTGAGACCCGCTATTTGGAAGACTAAATTCTGTTATTGCCTTATCCAATGTATTGCCTTATCCAATTATTGCCTTATTCAATGTATCTCTATATAGGCTAATTATTAATGTTTTTCAAGGCTTACATTGATTATAATATTCCAACATAAAATGTAAGAACGAACTAGTAATTTTTATTTGAAAACCGTGATCATACCGGTAGCATATGGTTTAAATGATTAAACTAAGCTAACATTTTCCTTATAAAACTGATATAGTTGATTATGATACAATGTCCACTACAAGGGTTTTTTACCGTTTATAACTTAACATTGGTATTAAAATATCCTCTGTGTAGCAGTTTCTTAAGTATATATTTTGAATGAGACGTTAAAGTATTCGTCAGATTAAAAGTAATCCTCACTTTGACATTCGAGTAAGCTGTATAAAGCTCCGATGGCTGGCTTGATTTAATGTTTCCAAGTATTCACAAAGGTAGAATATATAAAGTGGGTAGACGGTGAATAGAGCGTATTTACTGAAACTCTTTTCATCACTTTAAGCAAAGAAAAGAGATATGTTTAAAATCTAATTTAGTTTAATTTTTATTTTTTCCTACAATGAAAACCTATAGGGATATTCCTTTTCATGAGTCTGTCCCATTGATTTTTAAACGAGTAATTGTCTGATGATTTACAAAAATAAATTGTAAATGAATCTTATTTAACCAAAGGATAAATATTCTGAATCTCAGAACCATAAAGGGATTCCTTTTTGACATCAAGTAGTAGCTCACCGAGCTTTATAAATTTCAGCTAATGAAATCACGTATGTTTTATGGGCTCTACTTAATGGCTTTGATCTTCAAGCTCTTTACTGTATTAATTAAGCGAGATGTCAATATTCCTGTGTTAGGTTTCAGCATATTTGATTAGTTATAAAATGTAGGGTTTTAATGCATTTTAAACATATGTTCACTTATTTATATTAATTGCCATAATAATATAAACTAAGAAGCAAAAGGAAGGTTATTTAACTGTAGGTAATTTATTTCTTGATTACATAATGTGGCTCCTGCGTTTTTTCTTCCAGTTTTTTTTCATAATCTTTTTATAAATATCTAATACAATATATATTCCTAGTTTTTAGGTATTTATTTTGGCATTTAAATTCAACTATTTTTTTGAAATTACTGTCTCGTATAAAAAATATTTACTCACAGAAAACAAACACCTATCCTCAAAAGCTTCTAAAAAGTAATAAATAAAATTGCGAAAAAGTATTAAAGTAGTAAAGAAAATAATATTGTAAAGAAAAATCAATTTTAAAGGTTTTAAAGCCTAAACATGATAGGGTGTATCTTGTACCCGCTTGGACTGGAAGAGGGAACAGGTTGTCGGTTCCATCTCCTAAACTTACCTGAACACCCTGTCACTCAAGCGGCAGCAGCCCTAAGTTACTTTTAGAACAAAGTTCAATGAGAGGTTTATTCGTCTTCTCCTATTAAGTAAACAACGAAGTTTGCCTTTGGACTGTACAAATCTTTCATGTAAAAATATCATTTATACATACTTTGTAAATAATTTGGATATTTTATATATATATATATATTTATTTATATTTATATATATATATATATATATATATATATATATATATATTTTATATTATTATTAGATTTTAGATGTTTGGTCACTTCTTTAGACATGCTAACTGTCTCAAATTATGTATTTTTTTTATTTTACACAATTTTTGGATTGTTATATACTAAAATATGTATCTGAACTAATACCATAAAGTATTTTATGAGGTTTTAACAATGAAAATGTTTTTAGAATGGTTTATTTTAATTTTTAATACAGAAATACAGCCTTAGTATTAATGTAATATAATATTGAAGTACATACCACAAACGTGAGAACATGTTCTGAATATTTGGTCATAATAACTCGTTTAGTTTTGGTGGCAACATTTACAAAGGGAATATTTTGTGGTTTTGAGAAAATGAGTATACATATACTTTAATTTTCAATAAACCACTACCTTACATATTATTAAATACATAATGATAATATATACAGTTAAAGTTTTATACATTAAAATTTGAGAAAAGCCACTTACTTAATTCTCAACGAAGTTCTTGGTAGGCGATAAAAAGAATAAGCTTAATCAGAAAGCTAAACAGAATAATTTTTGTTAGGAAATATTAAAAAAATATTCTAAGCACATAAAAATAGATACATTCAAATGGTCAATCGGTAAGTGACAAGACATTAAATAATGTCAACTTTGCTTAGGAACCATTTACATATAATTTGTGTAGCGTAGCTTATAATGTTTTGTTAATTTCACAACAGGTCACAATACGTCTTACGTCTTCATTCGTCTACTAACCACCTACGTGTTTATAAGATATTGTTGAAACTAAAAATGCAGGATGTTTTATTATAGTTATTTCGTATGGATTATTGTAAAGTGTTTACAATTAAAAAACGAGCATATGGGTAATAAATCATGTTTAACGTTCAAAGCTAACGATCGATGTTATCGAATCCTCCTATGTCCCCTTGTGAACTCAAAGGAATTATGTGCATGGGTAAAAACATAGGCCACTCTTATTATAAAACAATGTTATTTTAACATTTCACATAAAAATAGTTTTTGTATATTTACATATTATCTTATATTAAATTCACCCAGTATTATTAAAGCAAAATGAGAATAAAAGTTCTTACATTTTAAATGTGTCATTACCTATTAATCAGCTAATATCATATTATTAGTAATCATAAGTGTTATGTACAAATCTGTTGACCCAACTTATCAGTTAATAACAAACAAACAACTAGCACGCAGGTACCCAGCAGTCAGAGTGGCACGACGTGAAGTCCAGAGTTCAGATGGATGGTGTGTGGGATGCTGACGGGAAAGGTGATGTGGAGTGGTGAGGAGATGGCCGCGATGGTGGCGCGTCGATTGACACCAGCTCCTGCGTATGTTTCAACGTGCAAGCCGACTGTGCAAGCGTCTTCCTTTAGCGTGATTCATCTACGAATAGGAGTATAGTTTTATATATAGTGTCGGATAGGTCTCAAGCAAGCATGAAGGTATACAATCATTGGTTTACGTTGATGAGTTGACACATACCCTGAAAGTCACCATTTACGACATTGGCCTGGGATGAGGTAGTGTGTAATTTATGTCTCAAAGGCCAACCCTATAATAGACAAAGGTCTTTGTGTCAGTATCACTGATAGCATTGTATCTGTAGTTAGTCTATATTTATCAAAGGACATATTGATTATTATTTGTTATAATAATCTACAATAATATTTTACTAGATTTAGCAAATTTGCAAACAAATGGCACCTTATTTTCAAGACAAAAATCAAAGCGAGTAAAAAAATATGTAAGATGTTCTTATAGTACTGACGTAGATTTGTTGATGACTAGAATTGCATGCAAGGTCAACCGATTTAAACTTTAATGGGTTTCTAAAAACTATTTCTTCATCGATGATTTTTAATATATATATATATATATATATATATATATATATATATATATATATGTATATATATATATATGTATATATATATATATTAATATATATATATATATATATTAATATTAAATATATATATATATATATATATATATTCGGAGTTAAAATAAAATGTGCTTTCATGTGCAGGGGCGTAGGTTATAAGTTACTGTTTGAAAACGTCTCTGTTGAAAAGAAAATGTTGTACATACAATTAGCTACTTACAAAGGTATGTATCTGATGAAATTAAGAAACTTCCTGCTTATAAATATTGTTGAGAAACAAATTAGTAACAGTTACACAAAACAAACTTCGGAAAGTAATATTCATACACTTCGGTGACAAAAAATTGCCTTGAGATCCAAAACAAAAACATGAAGGCAAAAGAGTCTTTCCTCTTACCCTCACCTCTCACCACTATTACCTTTAAGTTCTTGTTCTTTCACATGACCTCCACGATACCGCAGGAAGTTCCTATATTGACTTTCGCTCCAGCCCGTCACCTTTACTAGTGCGTGAGACATGTGCTGTGTTGTGTTCTTAGCTCTGTGCAGTTCAGGTTTAATCACACCAGATTAAATGGTGAGTCCATTAGGTGACACTATAGTCTTTATTGCCTTGTTTGTGTTTAACCTTGAGTTCTAAGAATTTCTAACACCTCAAGAAGAGGATATATCAAATACTTGAAAAGTAGCGATATATGTTTATTCCTGTTAATGTCTTACTATAGTAGAGAATTTATAGCATGACCGGTGACTTCGAGATGCGCCGTAGGCAAAGACGGAACTAAAGTGGTGGGGGGTGGAGCGGCTCAGTCTGTTGCCGTATTTAGCCTTGTGAACTTCGGTCTCCAGTCTTCTATACGTGCCGCCCAAAAAACATTCGCTTGTGCCAATTCACGAGTTGTAATACAATTTGTGAATTAATTGCGTTGTGCTCATTACGTTTTAAGTAAAGAGTTTGAGATGGATCATAATGTAAAAAGTAAAATTGGAGATAGAAAGGTTATACACGGCCAAGCAAGAGAAGTGCTTCCCATTTTATGAAAAGGGAAGCAGAAATCAACACACTTATAAATTTGAAGAAAGTTCAACAGCGTGTCGTAGAGGCAACTGGAATGTCTGAAAGTACGCTGAGACGAATTTTGAAGGAGGAAAAAAAATAAGTCCAATTGGCAATTCTTTTAGTACGCCCAACAAAGTAAGAAAACGCAAACATACTAAAAGTGATCTGGACAATTTTGATTTGGGTGTAGTTCGAAGAACAATAAATAATTTTCATCGACAACGGGGTCTTGTTATGTTAACTATTGCGTGTGGATCGTTGGCGTTATTGTTATTTTAAGTATACATCATTAAATTAAGAATACTATAAATTCCTACCCTTTCCCAATTTATGAGAACCCTTTCTTACCACCAGGTATCTCTACTGCGAACTCATTAATAAGGGTGAGCTACGAACACAATTTCGGCAGAACATAGTCATTGTTAAGATCACGTACATCCGGTCCCAATATTTCCAAGATTTCCTGTATTGAATTCCCCGTCATAAAAGTCCGTCGCCGTAACTTCAAAAGAGTCTAGAATGTTCAAATATTCTCAAGGTCTCCTATACTAAATTGCTCATCATAAAAGACCACCGTGGTAAGAACATAAGGGTCTAGAAATGTTGGCAAACACTACAATATTCGGCTCCCGCCACCACTATGAGCCGGGAGCCGAAAACTCTCAGTAGGGTTAGTAGCACCGTATTCACTCCCCTACTTTAGATTGTGCCCCCACGCGCACAACTCCTCCACTCCTCACACGCATCCCACCGGTCATGCTATAACTTCCCTAGAGTACTAAACCGTCATTAATAATCTGTAAATGTATGTTTACCTTTTGGAAGTTCCTGTTGGAACATTACAACAAGTTTACTACAATTGTTATTGAAACAAGTAAAAACCCAAAAGAAAAAAATACAATATGATAAAATTAAAATTTTTTACAACTTTGAGTTTGATACCTAAATAAGGGGTGGATTTCAATCCTCTAAACTTCGTATTCTTTTAATTATCGAAGATACGAGTAAATGTTCTCACTCTTGTTATGAATGTTATACACCTGTTGTCACCCATAAATTGTAACGAATACTACCTGTATCCTAGATGATTATATACTAAATCACAGAGGTTATATTTGCCTTCACAATTTTTAACTGCCATTAAAATCTCCAATATTGATTCAATAATACAAATTTTACCAAAAACAGACTTCTTCAACTTTCATACATGTTTTAGTTTTGGCGCTGTTGTTTAAAGTTTAGGCTTAGTTGATTAAATTTCAGAATGGATTTATTTAGTACAAGCAGAACAAAGTCTCAAAGTTGTTAAATTGTCAATAATAGCAATCCTGGTTTAAATTGTTGAAATATATCGAGAAGAACATTAACAAACTATAATACGGAGGAGTATATGGCTATTACTTGTCTTATTAAAAAACTGCACACTGCCAAGTTTTCTCAAGTGTAATAAGTTCAATTGTTTAGCAGGTAGTAGATCAGACACAGAAAGAATTATAACCATACAAGAAAACCATAACCAAGCCTCTGTGGTGACATAGAAAACAATTCATAAGTTTTAATATTGTGTATGTTTATAATATTAGTTTACCCAAATAGAGTCGTTTCCCAGTGGTATATCATTAAGCAACCATAAGCTGGAATAAGGGTATTCATTCCAGCGCGTAGACGTAACCAGTGGAAATTCATTTTGCATGCGATGCGGAATAGAACACTAAAGTTGGCGCCACAGGCTGTTAGTGAAGCGAAGGTTATTTTTCGTTGCACTGGATGTTTTATTCATGCTAGTTATATTGGTTTCAGTTTACGTTTAGAATTAAGTGTTTTTTCTGTGTCCTATATCAATTACATTTTATTTAACAAGAATACATTATTTTCCAACATTACATTATTAGCATGCAAAATTTCTATGATTTCTTTTTTCACTCATCCTGATAAACAATATACTCAGCTCTATTGGATATGTAACTGATTATCCAATAATCGTAATGTTCAATAATCGCCATGAATTATTTTATTTTATGAGCCAATACTATACACATTTTATTACTTTATTTTATTATATCATGTTCCTTAAATGTTTTAAAAGCGAAAAAGACGTATATGGAACCGATAGATTAAACAAAAACTTGTTGAAACGTTAAACAATGAGGGCTGGATTTTGAAGGATGTAAAGGGGTAAAATATGTTTTTTATAAAGGTACAATAGGAATACTCTGTGACTTACTGTGATGACTGTGGGAATACAGTCTTCGCTCTCGCACAATACAGCACCGATTCGTTCACATGGACTGCCCGTGGTTTCTCCTTAAATATAGGTATATCACTTAAAATAATTTTTGCCGAACCAAAACGACAGGGTTAACAGCACACATGAAGAGATTGAATGGGGGTTTTAACTGAAAGCGAATTTTATTGAAAGGGAAAGTCGCAATCAAACGTGAACTGTGGCGGGAGCGAGGACAACATACACCACACGTTGATAAAGAGATCGGACTAACAGTCCATGAATAAGGCAGCACCGGAGAGAAGCGGTTGTGACAATGCGGTCGGCAGCAGAGTATGCTACCCGTTATTCTTAAATACAGACCGTGAGGAGTCCGGAGTATTCCGTTCAATCATAGCGTAGTCCTCGACCAATCAGAGACAAGAGAAGTGATCAGCTATTTGTGCATAGCCTAGTGTAGCTCATTTGAGTTGTATAACAAGTACATATTAAACAAATTGTATAAGTATTATACATCCCTAATCCAAATATAATTTTAGAATAACACTTTTGGGAACCCCACGCTTCAGGAAATATTGCAGACAGATAATATGGATGGAGTAGATAATGACTCATCGCCATGGAATATTTCGTAGATACATTGTTCGTCTGATGGGTTCTTCATGACATCTTACATTGTAGTGATGAGGTCCTATAAAACATCCCTTTTGGAATTCCCAACGTTTGGGTTTTGAGCAATATGAAAATATTAAACTCAGTAACGGAAATGACCTAAGTGGGATTTCTAACCACAGTAATATTATTTAAGTTATACTGGATTAAGTATTTTCTGATCCATGTATTGATGTCCTTAACATTCCTGTTGGATTCCACTAGATACTGGACAGTACATTAAGTAAAGATGCACCGGCAAGATAAATTTATATTCTTACTCACTTATATTTGATATACATTTTAGAAATAACTTATCACTTAAATAATACAAAACCTTATAACACTGAATGAAATAAGATAGGATGTAATACAAAAATTGGTAGGTCTTAATATACAAAAGAACACTATTTCAAAAACCCTATAATACCCGTGTTTGCGTACGTGATATTTTGGGCCTAGCCAAGTGGTATGGTATGAATTGAGACGGGGACATACCTCAATATCAATAATTTACCTGAAAAATGCTTGAGTAAGTAATAGGATATAATAATTTTATAAACCAAACCTTGTCACGAGCTAAACTAATAACTGACGTAAGTAGTAGTAGTTACAAATCATCTACGTAATATACTACACAATTTGTTTAAAACTAATGTACAAATTATGAATACTTTTATAACAACTGTACTTTGTAACAATACTTTTACAACTCGATGTGGCAGTTGTATCTGGGCAGTTCTATGAATGTCTAGGAGCAACACATCACCTACAGCAAATGTCGAGATGTTCGGGGTGGAAGGGTGGGCCGACAGGTCTAGTCTACTGTAAAGGATAACTGTTGGAGTGGATGGAGCTCTCTTAATGTCAAAGGCTGTTGCTAGCTTGTACATTAGTGATGCCTCTGCCGCTAGAACAAAGTTAACCTCTCTCTTCTTCCAAGGTTACATCACTGATATATAATGTGCCCGCTATCCCTGCTCATGCGATCTTGGCAGGAGGCGGCTTCTACAGCAAACCCTACCCATCCTGAACAACTTTGGACGTAAGTACAATGGTCCTTTTAGGACTAAGTGCAATGGGGGGTTTCTCATACTCTTTTCATAAGTTAATAAACCAATGAATAACTTTAATTTAAACAATGGTTTAGTGAAAACAATTCTGAATAATGGCAATTTAGGTTAAACATTTATTGTATGGAAAACTAAAAGTATATTGTATTTGGTTAAGATAATTGGGAGTGCCGATGGCCGAGCGGGCCGAGTGGTCTAAGACGTTGTACTTTGGGCCTGTGTTAGAGATAGCGTAAGTTCAAATCCTGTCTGTCGCCGCTGCACTTTTTACCAGTACCATCGACCTTGTACTGCATCGACTCTTCCCCTTATTCTGTTTGTTAAGATCCTCGCACAGGCCAGTGGGCCATGAGGACGAACAGGATAAGGCTTAAAATGGGATTGACCTCTCCTTTTTGCAAAGAAAAACTACAAAAAAATAATACAATAGAGTATCGAAGGGCCCGACAGAAGGTAACGAAAGAGGTAGCGCACAGACGGACTGCCCTTTGACCTTTTGACTCCAAAATAAACAGAGCTCTTCCTTGGACCATGAGGAACTCACGTACCAAGTTTTAAGTCCCTAGCTCCTTCTGCGAATTACCCTTGGCTTTGAGGAATGCTAACATCGCAAAGTACAAGTAACAGTGTATAAAGTAATATAAACTGTGAGGAATGCTCAATTATTTGTAGTTGTCATTGTTAACTTATAGTATAATGTTACTTAACGTTTCAGTAATGAGAACCCGACTTAGTTAAATCGGCTGGTTGGTGTGAAATAACAGTCAAACTGTATCAGAAATTAAATTTAGTTAACCGGTAGTAACTCAATACTGCTTATAAACATATTTTTGTTAGTTCGCTTTCTTGTCTGATTGTTAAGCAAAATAAATTACGTTTTAAATTAAGTTGGTTATATCCGTAGCTCAGGTCTGGATGTTCAATCATATACATAATTAACGATATAAATATATGGTTTATACTATCTGAAAGTTTTACATTGATGTTATAGGTAACCATGCTCACAATGAGAAAAACAGATGTAGCTGTAACACTTTTTAAATAGTAACAAACACGTGATATGAATTTTTTTTATGGATTGGTTGGTTTTAGAAACTGTCCATTGACCATTCATAGGGATTCTACTGATAAAACACGAGATGGTAAGTACCGATTCGAGCATGGTAAGTATATTACTTTAGTTCTAAAGCATTTTTTTAACTGGCTCTCTGTCTGTGAGAGTGACCGGTTATTCTTACCACAAATAATTTGAGTTTTCCTCAATAAGTCCTTGAGAAATTTTTACTATATTATACTATATAAAAGAGGCACGATAGGCTCTAAACCTTTTCATGGATTTAGGAGAACTAAATTTTCTTAAAACTTAAAATTTCCTTCCCCTGTTTTCGTTCATATTTATAGGCAACATTTTTGATATCTTGTATCCTTCACTAATATCCGTGTAATCCTTCTATGAAGTACTAGAAAAACTTCATTATTTCCGTGACAAGTAAATAAATTTTCATATTTAACTTTAATGGGAATATTAACCACAAAATCTCACATTTTTTTATGTTGAATTATTTGTAGAAAATTAAATTCTAAACACGTAAACACATGTTAAGAGTACTAATATATGAATTATCTACAAAAATCAATAACTACCTGACATTCTTTTTTAGACCCACATCCTTATGGTATTATGGACCCAAACACTTTAGATTTCAAAATTTACAAAAGCAAACTTACCAACGCTTTTACTAACAGGGGATACCATGAATGATCTTTTGAACCGGCAGCGGCACCTCAGCCAACATAAAAGTGTTAAAAATATTTTAAACCACTTCCAAAATGTTACTAAATTTATAACAAAATTTTTATCCTGGTTTTTACAATTCAATAGTGTTATGAAAATCTTTTACGGAATTCTAGTCATCCTTAACAGACAGATTATTGTCAGGCTACCTAGAATAGTATTTAAGGAATCTCAACCTTTGAAGAAAATGGTTCTCCCAAAATTCATGTTAGGAAACATTTTCGAAACTTATATTTTTGTTATGCACCATGTAATAAGCCACGTTGTGGTATTTGCGAAATTACGAATAAACCCTATAAATTCAAAAGTATCGTTACTAAAAATTGTTCCAATAGCTGGTGAATTGGACTGTACCTCCAACAATGCAATTTACTAGCTAATCTGTAGGTTTTATCGCAAGCACTAAATTATTGAGCAAAACTTAAATTCTTTGCGGTAAGAATAGCCGGTCTCTGTTTTGCAATAAATTACAAACACAAAATAAATCATTAGCCTTACACGCTATTCACTATAGCAAAATTATTTACTCTTTGTAATTTGCAATTAGTTTTATTAACATAGGATGTTTTTCATTTTTAAATTTATTTTTTATTATGTTTACACCTTTAAATCTCTTGGAAATGTCATATTCAGACAAAATATAGAGAATTTTCATGTTTAAATTTTCTGTTTTCATTGAAGATATTCTGTACAAAACATCTTTGTAAAACTATTTTCGTATCTTACATTTTGTTATTACAGCGAGCGTACATACGTGGTTCGATTGAAAGTGGTTAGTGATATTTTATGTTACAACATAACGTACGCAACATTATTACTCACAGTAGCTGCGAGTTATAACACAGAGATAGCGAAGGTAATGTTACGGAAATAGAAGCTGCCAGAGACTTATTTAACGACCTGACTACGGGCCAAAACTAAACCTGACAAACCCTCCTTGTGTTGAGTATGTAGTAACTAAATAAACCGTTTGTGACCTAAACTGAGGTTGATATAACCAAATTTACACTATCATTTTCTACTTATTGTATCTATATTTTATATTTTTATTTGACGTTAGCTTAGCAAGTAACAATACGAGTGGCAGTTATTTTATTCTATAGTTTCAATCCGTTTATGAATTTCGTATTAGGGTTTCTTTTAAATTACTAATACCGAGCAATGTAAATTATATTTCATATTATTTTTCACATTAGGTAAAAAATAATATTTACATATGAAATAGTTACTCAAAATTTAGATTTATTTTATACTTAAATATAAAATTAGGTCATTATTAGGAACATTATTAAAATTTTGTCGTGCTTTGAAAGGGATTTGTAAGAAAATTAGCATGTAAGATATTAGGCTACTTGGTACTTTTTGTAAATTTCATTTAGTAGAACAAAGTAACGCTTAAATACAAACCACTAACACTTCGTATTTTATTATTTGTTTCACAAGTACAAAGCGATAAACAATAAAATGCCGAACGTGAAAATCATAAATGCTTCTCTTTTTCGTTTGAAATAAACAATTTATTACGTCAAACCACCATAAACAAAGAGGAAAACTATGGCTTTTAATAGCTTCATTGATCCTTAATCTAATCTTACCAATACATTTACACAGTATATTATAATGTATTATGTAACGTTGAGTTTGTTCAACAAGATAATGTAGATTAAAAGGAATTAGTTGAATAGTTAAAAAAATAGGTTAATATAAATCTCTTTGATTGTGATATTTATAAGCACGTGTGTTCTGTTGAGAAATTGGATTATATATCAGTAAGTGAAAAAAGCACATGTAACTATAAATTTGAGAGGGTTTCGGTGTCGACAGCGAAGTGTTGACAGGTGTCACGTCCTTGTCTTGTCAAATGCGATTTCTATATTGTAAGTTGAACAGACAATTTTCATACAGGATCAGACTGTACTTATACTAAAATTCGAAACCAGAATAATATATTTCTCCTAAATACAATATTCTAATACGATAAGAAAATATTAATAAAAGTATATTGTATTTTAGTCCAAATTAGCAGTCACAAAACAAATTCAGTATTTTAAAGATTTAAAATTATTTTTTAGCTATTAGGTGCTCATTAAACGATTAGTGAAGTTCTTAATTCTCATCTTAGAGTTCCAATTTACTCTTATCTTCACAGAGGATGCTTTAGGGATAAACTCTGCAAGACAGTACAGATTAGCTTTTGTTCTATGTCAAGTAGCTAGGATTTATAGCCTTAAAACTTCCTCCTACCTAATATTGAAGACTTTAAAATCGATGTCATGCTCACTAAATTATAGTTATTTACATTTTTTTAGTGGAATGAAGAACTTAGTTAATTAAAACCTACTGAAATATATATTTTTTGTAAAGCTAGAAGTAGAATTAAGTCTTAAATATTCCTTCCTTCCAATAAGTATGCTCCCATATAAACCCAAGGAAAAATGTATTGTAATCAGTAAGTAATTTTACCTATGCATTTCAAGTCTTATTAACACATGTATGAAAGTACTTTACTAAATATTAGCAATGGGTTCAATATTCTTCAAAATTTTATTTTGATTGATCAATTCTTAGAAATTGCTAAGTTTAACACACGATAAACTTAACTGCAGTTTCTTCCTAAGTATTAATTACCTCGACCAATGGGGAAGGCTCACCTCACAAATTTAACAAGCCTTATTTGAGGCATACGGTACTATTTTCAGATAATAGTTTTAGTTAGATTTCATAGATATGAACACTTTCGATCAAACATAACTTTTTCACCGGTACATCACGCCAAAAAACTATAAGGTGTGGAGTTTTTCCGGTACTTTGGGATTATACCGACCACACCAGTATGAAGAACACAAAAATAGAAATTTATAGAAACAAACATGATAGAACGAAAAAACAACTCTTCAATTACAAAATTACAAACTTACAAGCATTTCCAGGTATTGTGATCGGTATTGTTGTCGCTGTTATCTTATCTTTCTCGAGAATCCTGATTACGGCAGGCCGCGCGGCATCACGTGATTTGCACGGTACATCATTGCCTTTCCATTACAATTCAATTTATATTTCTGATTAGCCCCTCTAGAATTTGATATTTTACTGATAGGTACTATCTCGAGGGATGTTTTTCTTTCGTCGACATCAGCGCGGGGCAGCACCGAAGGTGCTGCCGAAGCCCGCGCTGATGGCCGGAGGCACTCGCATTTTGGGTGGCGGAATGTGATCAAGAATAAAAACAAGTTTTGAGTGTTTTTTTAATAAAAAGTTTAGTTTGGTAAATGTTTGTTTTTGTTGAATTTTTGTGTTTGGAGAAATGTAGAGGTAAAACACGGAAGTACAACAAAGCGATGCACCAGCTGAACGGGCGGCGAGACTCTGCAATCACGTTATCTACTAGACGCTCGACTTTGACCTCTGTCTGAGGATGGGGAGGTGTTTGCGATAAGACAATTCCTGTTTTATATTGACGAAATATTGTTCTACGCTAATCTAGTAATCAGTAGAAACGAAATGTGAAATAACGATTCATGTCTGGGTGTGGTCGGTATAATCCCAAAGTACCGTTTTTTTTCCATTTATTTTACAACGTAATGTTAATGCCAGCTTTTGAACTGTAGCAATTTTGAATGAAATGTGAAATTTGAATATGAATTTAGCAACATAAATATGAAAGGGTTTCAATTATTGGTGGAGAACGAAACTCCTTTGATGAATAATGAGTTGACTACTACGCCTGTGCCCAACAGACCGGAAGCGAAAGCTATTCTCCTCTCACCAGCTACCCCTTCATCGCTCACTCCTTACTCTCTTGAACTTGGTTAGGTAATACTACTACAGGTCTCTGGCACTGTTTGTCAACATCATCAAACATGGAAAAGACATTTTTTGTACACTTCCACATAAAATTTATTAAAATAGCGCTTTCGCCGGTTAAGGCATCATCAGTTTGACATTGTTTACAGAAAAAAACATATGTGTAAAATAGAATAAACATATGATAAAATAGAATAAAATTTAAAACTAACTGTAAAGACCAAAAACTAATAAATTATAAAAGAATTATGTAGAAAAATATGGTTTGCAATTCATAATTTTGGAATGGATTTCTTTTTTCACTAGTGGTAGAAAAATATCACTGAAATTTACGGAAGGTTGGGAAATACAATTATCTTTTAAAACTGTCATACACGCACTTTCAATTTTATTTCTTTTAGTCCAGGAAGATTCTTTAAACACTACACTAGACGATTCAAAATTTATATGATGATTTTCCTTTCCTGCAGTAAAGGAAAATCATCATATAAATTTTGAATCGTCTAGTGTAGTGTTTAAAGAATCTTCCTGGACTAAAAGAAATAAAATTGAAAGTGCGTGTATGACAGTTTTAAAAGATAATTGTATTTCCCAACCTTCCGTAAATTTCAGTGATATTTTTCTACCACTAGTGAAAAAAGAAATCCATTCCAAAATTATGAATTGCAAACCATATTTTTCTACATAATTCTTTTATAATTTATTAGTTTTTGGTCTTTACAGTTAGTTTTAAATTTTATTCTATTTTATCATATGTTTATTCTATTTTACACATATGTTTTTTTCTGTAAACAATGTCAAACTGATGATGCCTTAACCGGCGAAAGCGCTATTTTAATAAATTTTATGTGGAAGTGTACAAAAAATGTCTTTTCCATGTTTGATGATGTTGACAAACAGTGCCAGAGACCTGTAGTATTACCTAACCAAGTTCAAGAGGAGTAAGGAGTG
Organism: Homalodisca vitripennis; assembly: GCF_021130785.1. Lineage (NCBI taxonomy): Eukaryota > Metazoa > Arthropoda > Insecta > Hemiptera > Cicadellidae > Homalodisca > Homalodisca vitripennis. The sequence goes on from NC_060207.1 coordinate 97,253,362, forward strand.
AGCGATGAAGGGTAGCTGGTGAGAGGAGAATAGCTTTCGCTTCCGGTCTGTTGGGCACAGGCGTAGTAAGTCAACTCATTATTCATCAAAGGAGTTTCGTTCTCCACCAATAATTGAAACCCTTTCATATTTATGTTGCTAAATTCATATTCAAATTTCACATTTCATTCAAAATTGCTACAGTTCAAAAGCTGGCATTAACATTACGTTGTAAAATAAATGGAAAAAAACGGTACTTTGGGATTATACCGACCACACCCAGACATGAATCGTTATTTCACATTTCGTTTCTACTGATTACTAGATTAGCGTAGAACAATATTTCGTCAATATAAAACAGGGAATTGTCTTATCGCAAACACCTCCCCATCCTCAGACAGAGGTCAAAGTCGAGCGTCTAGTAGATAACGTGATTGCAGAGTCTCGCCGCCCGTTCAGCTGGTGCATCGCTTTGTTGTACTTCCGTGTTTTACCTCTACATTTCTCCAAACACAAAAATTCAACAAAAACAAACATTTACCAAACTAAACTTTTTATTAAAAAAACACTCAAAACTTGTTTTTATTCTTGATCACATTCCGCCACCCAAAATGCGAGTGCCTCCGGCCATCAGCGCGGGCTTCGGCAGCACCTTCGGTGCTGCCCCGCGCTGATGTCGACGAAAGAAAAACATCCCTCGAGATAGTACCTATCAGTAAAATATCAAATTCTAGAGGGGCTAATCAGAAATATAAATTGAATTGTAATGGAAAGGCAATGATGTACCGTGCAAATCACGTGATGCCGCGCGGCCTGCCGTAATCAGGATTCTCGAGAAAGATAAGATAACAGCGACAACAATACGATCACAATACCTGGAAATGCTTGTAAGTTTGTAATTTTTGTAATTGAAGAGTTGTTTTTCGTTCTATCATGTTTGTTTCTATAAATTTCTATTTTTGTGTTCTTCATACTGGTGTGGTCGGTATAATCCCAAAGTACCGGAAAAACTCCACACCTTATAGTTTTTTTGGCGTGATGTACCGGTGAAAAAGTTATGTTTGATCGAAAGTGTTCATATCTATGAAATCTAACTAAAACTATTATCTGAAAATAGTACCGTATGCCTCAAATAAGGCTTGTTAAATTTGTGAGGTGAGCCTTCCCCATTGGTCGAGGTAATTAATACTTAGGAAGAAACTGCAGTTAAGTTTATCGTGTGTTAAACTTAGCAATTTCTAAGAATTGATCAATCAAAATAAAATTTTGAAGAATATTGAACCCATTGCTAATATTTAGTAAAGTACTTTCATACATGTGTTAAGACTTGAAATGCATAGGTAAAAATTACTTACTGATTACAATACATTTTTCCTTGGGTTTTATATGGGAGCATACTTATTGGAAGGAAGGAATATTTAAGACTTAATTCTACTTCTAGCTTTACAAAAAATATATATTTCAGTAGGTTTTAATTAACTAAGTTCTTCATTCCACTAAAAAAATGTAAATAACTATAATTTAGTGAGCATGACATCGATTTTAAAGTCTTCAATATTAGGTAGGAGGAAAGTTTTAAGGCTATAAAATCCTAGCTACTTGACATAGAACAAAAGCTAATCTGTACTGTCTTGCAGAGTTTAATCCCTAAAGCATCCCTCTGTGAAGATAAGAGTAAATTGGAACTCTAAGATGAGAATTAAGAACTTCACTAATCGTTTAATGAGCACCTAATAGCTAAAAAATAATTTTAAATCTTTAAAATACTGAATTTGTTTTGTGACTGCTAATTTGGACTAAAATACAATATACTTTTATTAATATTTTCTTATCGTATTAGAATATTGTATTTAGGAGAAATATATTATTCTGGTTTCGAATTTTAGTATAAGTACAGTCTGATCCTGTTATGAAAATTGTCTGTTCAACTTACAATATAGAAATCGCATTTGACAAGACAAGGACGTGACACCTGTCAACACTTCGCTGTCGACACCGAAACCCTCTCAAATTTATAGTTACATGTGCTTTTTCACTTACTGATATATAATCCAATTTCTCAACAGAACACACGTGCTTATAAATATCACAATCAAAGAGATTTATATTAACCTATTTTTTTAACTATTCAACTAATTCCCTTTTTAATCTACATTATCTTGTTGAACAAACTCAACGTTACATAATACATTATAATATACTGTGTAAATGTATTGGTAAGATTAGATTAAGGATCAATGAAGCTATTAAAAGCCATAGTTTTCCTCTTTGTTTATGGTGGTTTGACGTAATAAATTGTTTATTTCAAACGAAAAAGAGAAGCAATTTATGATTTTCACGTTCGGCATTTTATTGTTTATCGCTTTGTACTTGTGAAACAAATAATAAAATACGAAGTGTTAGTGGTTTGTATTTAAGCGTTACTTTGTTCTACTAAATGAAATTTACAAAAAGTACCAAGTAGCCTAATATCTTACATGCTAATTTTCTTACAAATCCCTTTCAAAGCACGACAAAATTTTAATAATGTTCCTAATAATGACCTAATTTTATATTTAAGTATAAAATAAATCTAAATTTTGAGTAACTATTTCATATGTAAATATTATTTTTTACCTAATGTGAAAAATAATATGAAATATAATTTACATTGCTCGTATTAGTAATTTAAAAGAAACCCTAATACGAAATTCATAAACGGATTGAAACTATAGAATAAAATAACTGCCACTCGTATTGTTACTTGCTAAGCTAACGTCAAATAAAAATATAAAATATAGATACAATAAGTAGAAAATGATAGTGTAAATTTGGTTATATCAACCTCAGTTTAGGTCACAAACGGTTTATTTAGTTACTACATACTCAACACAAGGAGGGTTTGTCAGGTTTAGTTTTGGCCCGTAGTCAGGTCGTTAAATAAGTCTCTGGCAGCTTCTATTTCCGTAACATTACCTTCGCTATCTCTGTGTTATATACAAAAAATGTCTTTTCCAATAAAACCAACTTACTTCCACCAAGGATACAAAGCAGAAAATTCATCAAACATGTTGAAAGTTTTATTAAGCTAATTACTTTGAAATCGAAATAACCATGACATAGATAAATGGATGCTGTATTATTAAAAAAATTAGGATATTTACTTACCTATATATCATACTAAGTAAATTTTGCAGTTACTTAACTCTAAAACGATTGTCAATAGCGACCACTCTTAGAACCCCAACTTGTAACAAACGATTTTGAATAATTGCTGACAGTTTTCAATTACTCAGGTTAAATAAATCATCACTCAAATACTTCTATGTTGAGCATAAATTTCTTGTAACATACGATATTCCTGTATTTTGACAATTTCTTACTATAAAAAGGGATATTTTGAAATGTGTTCATGTAACACGTCGTGCATTACGAACTAAACTTTGCATTTTATTACTTTATTCAACTAGTACAAACATATAAATTGTTGTTTTTATCTACATTTTGGTGTGAATAAGTAATATTTGGATTTACCAGTGCTTATTGACAAATAAGTATTTGCTACTATTTAAGATTATAAATAGTACAATGGCAACTAAACCTTGCTAATTTATAATTGATATTATATTAAATTTTAGTATTTAATTAATGATCGTAATTTGGTGTATTTTTCAAAACTTAATTTTCTTTAAAATGATCCTGACGTTAACTGCCATTATTGAGAGAAGGGTTTATGATATTGCTCGTTTATCAGCGGAAGACACGGGTCAAGACTAGCTTTATTTATGACTGAGTTTTATGGCCAACCTTAATTTCCTAATTTATTAATTCATAGTACTCACTATAAAAGGCTTTTGTTTTATTATTTTAACTGAGTCACAGCAGTCGGAAAACATAATAAAATTGTTATTTTAATCAACCTTTTCTATCATATATTGCAAACCGAAGGACAGTAAATATTTCCATTATTGTTTGTACGATCTTTCTCAGCTAAGTTAAGTGATTTAGTTTACAGTTTAGAAGTGCCAACGTAATACCGAATATAAGAAGCAACTAATATTACATAGAATGTATTGACTTTTAGTTGTTGGCCTGTGCTAAATACCTGTGTTTTTTGACCACAAACTCCACAGCACTGGTCATAATTCATAATTGTTTGTATAGAAGTAATTCTTAATTTTAAGTTAAATGATTTGCACTATAAAGTTGCTTGCTAACTTAAAGAAGCTTTTCTTTATAAAGACGACGAAACCCTTACTTTGCAACACAAACTCACCTACCTAGATTGTTACAGGAGGTATTCAAATTGTTTCTCCTCGGCTTCTTGGCAATATCCCGGCCGATGATAAAACGCTGACAACGCGTTATTTATTACACCTACTGCAATACGCGCAGCTTCTTCTACAATACGGTGCTTACTACTGTTACTAACCTAACCACTACAAATTTGTAACGTGAAATTAAAGCAACTTTCTACATTTTCTGCTGAATTACTGTACCATACCGGTACAGTTTACTTTTAAAATCTTTTAAACGCGATGATGTTAAAACGGATAAAGCTTTTGAAGTGCGGTTTTCAGCAAACTTCTTTGCGTGAGTAGCCCGTTAAAGTTATGTGCGTATCAATCTATGCTTGCATAAAAAATTGTTTACTGACTCGTGAACTGTTCCCATAGCAGGACACTGAATACATGTTAAATTAGGTTTTTGTGTACAGTAATCATGTGTGAAGTTTTGTACCTTTATCAGATATGGTTACACTAAAATTAAGCCATTATTGAACTTGCACTTTAGGTCAATATTTAAAATTTCGTGGGTCGCCATTTTGTTTAGGAATAACTTTTAAGACCTATTTGCAGCATGATAGTAAGATAGTAATAGAATAAGTAAGACCTTTAAAATGGTATTCACATTACCCTATTATGCTTATATGATCTTCCACAAACACCTTACGTTTCATTCCCCTGAGGAGGTGAAAAGATACTGATTACATCGAAAAGTTCAATTTTATGCTCTATGTCACCTATATAAAGTTTTATGTTTGTAAGTTTACGAATAAAAAAGACCTTTTCAAGACTTTCCAACACCCCTGAATAATACAATACAACTAAATGACGATTAAATTTGGTTTGTAAGTTCGTTAACTGAACAGTTAATAACCTCGTCATATGACTTAGGAATTAATAAGATTTCTCTTAACTGCCAAAAGATAGTTACATTTACTCTGTTCTAGCTTTTTAATTAACTATCATGGAATTTTGAATAAATTCTTATTCACCGGAATGTATAAAAATGTTGTACTCTCCGACTGCAATATCCCAAAACTTTAACCTAAATCTGTAATAGATTATGAGATTAAAATAACTTTGAATGACTTATTTTAGGAGTGTTTAGAATGCTATTAAAGTAATATGTCCCTGATGGCCCTATTTTACAACAGGAAATTGTATGTGAAACCATGGATAACAGCAAGTCTGTTAATGAAACTACAATGAAACTAAAATGCAACAACATACAACTGTTTATTGGCAATGTTGTTCCACATACCACAAGTTCGTAGTATAACAGATAACCTATATTCTGACAGTTATGGCGTAGTCCAGAACCGAAGTACAGGAGGATGTGAACTAATAGATAAATGTATTTTAGCTTCTAAAGCTGACAATTATAATGTCTTATATAACTCTCTGATGTTATGTAATGATACTTTCTCTTACTACATATCGCTGACTGACATTTTAACCGGCTCAACCTTATTTAGAAAATATCCACTTCCTTCTTTACATCGCAAAGTACTTCAAAATATTGTGCTAATAAAATTTCTTCTCTTTTACTGGACCATAGATCTTGGCTCCACGGATGCTGATGAACATTAATGCTGATAACCACGAAATATATTGACTACGAAGTGTCACCACAAAATGGTTTTTCTCCGAAATTTGACAATCTAGAAATGTTAACCCACGAACCCACCCAAAGTATAAAAATTAGCTATAAACCGAGACAATAATTAGTCACATAAAAATACAATAAGTGATGAGTTAAGCACGTGCAAGTTCACTACTGGTTTTTATTATCTATAAAAAGGTATGAACTCTATTACTTATGTATTATGTAACTATTAGTAATGTTTACAAGCAGTTTAATACCATACAACTTTGTTGCAGAGTGCTCTCATAGTTATGGCTTTGTCAAGCAATTCATAAATATGTAAATTGACTAATAGTATGGTAATTGTGTAAGTTTATGAAATTAATACGTGGTGACCAGATTTCACAAGTTCGTGAACTCACATGCGTCTCTTTAACTTATATATCTCATACTTTTAGATTTTGACACTAATTAATATCTTTGTATTTAAATTATATAATAATTAGTAAGGTAATTGTGTATAGTATTTAGTAACTTACTTTTATTTCCTAAAAACTTTGTTTTTATAATATTTTATGGATGTATTTTATTTTCATATTTGTCATTTTTTAAATTTAATTTATATTACTTATCCTTTTTTACAATTTCCTTCGTATTGCCTATATAACAGAAGTATACAATTTTAACTTATTTTATTTCAAAACTTATAAAACCTGAATTTGTTTTGGTTGCCATACCTGTGTGGTATATTCATTTATATTTAAAATAAGATCGCCTGACTGTCATACTAAAATATGAAAGAACGAAGTTGACTATGCAATTTCTCAGAATTACTCATTGTAATTGTAATCACAATTGTTCAAAAGTACTGGAGTGGAGTAATACATTTTCTATACATTTATATACTACCTATAAATGTGTATTTGCTCATCCTATAAAAATTATGATCTGAACATAAATTTTAGACAATCGACAATAAGTGATCTATGCTTATTTAAGCAAATCAATTGAAATTATTGACAAAAACAATAACTCTGATTGAAATAACAGCACTTAAGATAATGACATGCATATAAGGTTATTGAATACGAAGCCAATCACGCAACTATCATATCATAATTAAAGTTTAAAAAATAATTTTAACTGATTAGGGACAGGAAAATATGATTATTTGAGTTTACGCTCATACAAAAGTCCTCAATTACACTATTTTAAAAGGGCCGTTTATTTTGTTCTATAACATTTATAATAAACATTTATATTGAACAACGTTTATATTGAACATTTTCATTACATTAAACACCAACACCACCAAATGAAATGAATTATCTCCAATTACTTAAAAATGTCTGAAATGAAAAAATCATTAACAGAATGTAATGTCATGAATTGAATAAAAAAAAGAGACTTCACATATCTCTGAACATAAAGACAATATGAAGGCTTTATGAGTTAAAATCTTAAACATAATTTATTACAGTGTGCGTTAATATTTTTATAAAGAAAACACGTATCATGAACTTAAATGTTATTAAACTCGTACTATCTTTATGGTTTCATGATTATTTTAATGCATCCAAGATACAAAGCGGTGTTTTAAACTTAATGCTAAAGTATTCAGATATCACTTTTATATTATCGTCTGAACAATGGAATTTAATGAGAACCGTATATTGTTCAGCTCCTGAAGCAGCACTAATTCACTCCCTGGAAATATTATATACGGATGGGATCCGAGCCAAAATAGGAGACAATTCACCCTAAATCTTGTTTTGGCTAACCAGCTGTTCTAGACAATCTTAGTCCTGCTGTTAGCTGTTGAATGTTTACTTTTATCTTGTATTTTTTCTCCCGCTGTCTGCATTTCTCAATAGTATTCAAAGAAAACATTTAGAAAAATTAGGTGGTTTGATCGTTTTTGTAATAACACTCAAGTTCAAGGTGGTATGTTAAATATATATAACTGCTAATTCTAACTCGCCTTTTACATTTGACTGAAAACAACTTTGTTAATTATCCATTAAAAAGATCTCTACTAAGAAATTTTAAATTGCAATTCTTAAAAGAAAAATATTTCATAGCCATAATTGATTTTAGCAGAGCATTCAGGTGCTGTTGTTGAACTGTATGGCTTGATTTAATTAAATTTAAAAACACAGAAACACTTTTTGCGTGAAATGTCTATTCCATAGGTTGGCAATATAATAAGCAGCTGTTGAACAATGATAGGATTTGAATTGCAGAATTGAAATTATTTTAAAAGTTAACAACTGAGTTTCAGTCCATGTGCGTATTGTTTTGTCCGTAGTAATTATTAAATTATTGGAGTTGTAATGCCACACTCATGTTCAAGTAAAGAATACGCTGATATGTTGTTTATTAATGGTATACGTGAAGGCGGTGCTACGGCTACTGTTGAAGAATACAGACAATGTTACCCTTAACGCCGAATTCCAAATGCTAGAACAATTAGTACTACATTTCATACGTTATGTGAAACAGGATCACTTCCTAGCGCAAAGTTTCAGTATGACCGCTCTTGCCAACATGATGTTATTGTAGAGTGCGTTCTTGCTACTGTTGAACATGGTCCAGGCATTAGTAGTAGACTTATTTCTCAACGGTTCAAGGTTATACAAAGTAAAGTGTGCAGAACACTCATTAATAACAGGCTCTATCCCAACCATAAACAAAAAATACATCATTTACATCCGGTAGACAATGCCCATCGCTTGGAGTACTGCATTTAGTTAACACTCACCGTCGATTCTTTAAGTATATTTTATTTACCGATGAGTCAAAGTCCACTCGTGGTTGGTATCAAAAATTCATGGGCAGAAGTGAACCCTCATGCAACAATTTAATGCAACTTTCAACAGCGTTTTAGCATTAACATACGATGTGGTATTATTCATGATCAGCTGACTGGATCGTTTATTTTCCAAGAGGGCTTAACAGGTCAGACATATTTCCAGTCTTCAAGAAGAATTGCCGACATTACCTAAAGACGTTCCTTTTGCAACGCTACGCCAGCTGTACTTCCAACATGATGGGACATCGCCACATTTTTCAAATATTATTTCCACCTACTTGAATCAACAATTAATAAATGGAAATAAATGGATCGGTCGTAGAGGTCATATACACTGGTCATCAGATCATATGCCGTTGGATATTTCCATATTGGGATGGGTGAAGGAGAAAGTTTATTCCCGGGAGGCGCTACTTAGACGTATTCATGAAGCTTTTACGCAGTGGAAGGAAAGCTCTGTTCAACTACGGAAAGCAACAAGAGCCGAACGTGAAGAAACATGCATTGAAGTCGATGGAGACTCTTTTAGTGTAATTTGTTTGAATAGGTCTTTATATTAATGTTTTCTGGTCAATTTTACTTTTTACTGTTACGAATAAAAATTCATTTAATAAAACATCTGTTCACTTTCTTTGTACTTTAATTACACCGGAATAAAATTTTTTACAATTTTTATTAAACATTTCGATCTGTTTCTTGGTGAAGTAATAATTTATTGTTCCTCAAAGATGGAAAGCTTTGTTTTACACTCCATTTGACACTGGTCTCATAAACTACTTAACTTACAGTTCCGAGACTTTCAATTTATCAGGTCGAAAACCATAGGGAATTACAGAATTCGCTCCTTATCCTACCTTACCAGAATTTCAGTAACACCTCTTTGTACACGGTGCGCTGAAATCCGTGTTTTTATACATTATTTTTTCAGATCGTTTAGTTAGTTAAATCATCTATTTTAAATAAATATGTAAATTTCTCACTACATATATTTAACTATACTATATATCAAAAGTTTTTGGATATATTTTGAGAAATAAAATTTAAAGATTGTGTTTTTAATAAACAATATATATTATGCATAATCCATATAGATTATAATAAGTTGTAATCAATTGTGTTCTAACCTCATAATCATGAATGCAGTTCAGTTACAATGATTCAACAATTGCAATAAACTGAATCTTACTATATATTTATATTGATAACATTACTCGTATGTGTTTCAGTTGTATCTAATTATAATATATTATAATGGAAAATCTGTGTATACAACTATTAGCTATTGTAATTAATGCCCTAGTACATCAACCTTTTTATTATAAACTTATTTTATCATAATGCTTTAGTCAAGTGTCTTAGGAATTATGATAATAAGGACAATATTTTTAAATTATAGAACAAAATTCATTTCTTTAAATCAAGCTAAAACTAAGTAACATCAAATAAGGAATTTGAATTGCCAGACTTCACATTTTCAGATATCAAATAAAATTGTCGACATCCTATTTACAAGCAAAAATTCATATTCAATGTGATAATGGATTTCCTATACGGTTTAAATACACAGTTTAAATGACGTTAATCTCATAAATGTAATTTGGCTGGTAACTTTATTTACACCACTCTTCCTCATATAACCTTAATTGTAAATTGTAGTTCCAATAATCCTAGCATTATGCATTATATTTGGATCCTGTAATATAATGCGTAACACATTTCAATTTTAAAGTTATGTCTTGTATTTAAAATTAATATTGTTCAGTGTTACAAAAACGGTGTGACATATGCTAACAATGATACTCTATAAATTTTAAATCATACAACAACGTTCAACTTTTATCGTTGAAATGAATACATGACAGCTCTCACTGCTAATATGATATGGTGACCGTTTAGTTTTTTTATAAACAATAGAACTGTCACACTTTTCAGCACATATGATTTTTAACATGGTTTTTTTAGACACAAAATCGCAAACAGGTTGGCACTTTTTTATTGTTTTAATTGTTTGAGATTGTATTTAAGTTTAATAATCTCATAGTTCATCAATAGCATAGCTAATTAATAGCATAGTTCAGCCTTTAAGTTCTTTGAAGTTAACATTTAATTCTTTTTAATTAATGTTAATGAACGTTAAAACATAAATACTAATGATTTCAAATCCAAAAGGAAATGAGGTCTCTTTATTAAGACCAGAACTTAAGTTTACTTATATTAGCTTGACACAGATGTTTTATACTAATTTTATTCAACCCTCCAAGTGGTAGATCTTGAATATAATATAATATCAAGTTGATAGCGAACAGTGCCTGTAGCACCCATGAAGCCAAATATTTATTTGAAACATCTACTATTTTGAGACTTTATTATTACTTTATCATTTACAAAAACAGTTTTGATACTGGAGACTTCCAGAGTATTGTGTAGAAGTTGTTTAGAGCTCTTTTTGTACAAAAAGTTCTTAATAGACTTTTGTTAAATGTTATGCAAAATTTACTTAAATTAAACCAAGATACTCCGCTTTCTTTGATGCATTTGGACTAAATAACCAATTTGAGCTTGCCATTAAATTTAAACAGCACATTAGACTAACATAATTTTAAATATCATTCTAATTATATTTATAGACTATATTTAGATAGTGATGGTTTGTATAGCGTAGTATTTAAGACTATTCAAGAGACTACTTACAAATAAATGATCAAGATTCCTTTAGTGCATATGCGTATATTACTTTAGGAATACCTCTACGCGTGTTTAGTTATTCAAGGCGAATAGAGAGATTTGTGTGGAAAGTACTAGCCTATATTGTTTTAAACGAACAAAATCAAAGCAAAGTTGAAGATAATGTAAATACTTTCAGTTTTAACTTAATTAAATAAACTTATATCAACGTAGAATTTTAATCTTCCTGACAATAATTTATAAGTATTATATCAGGCTTTTCAGAGTTATTATAATGATAACATTTATAATTTATTTCGTTTCGAACTTTAAAAACGAAGTATACCGACTAACGCATAATAAGCAAACCCAGGGAGTATAATTACTGTATATTATCAGGGATACACTTTACATAATAATGGTTGTTTTATTTGGTTGAGAGAGTTCCTCCCTGTAATATGTTGGAAAGTTTGCCTTTCATTACATTATCTCCAGTCTGCCGGGCGATACACAGTGTCAGTATTTCAAACATTGTCCTCGCATGGCTTAGCTTGTGGTGAAAACAAAGCAAATAAAAACAGGATAACTACTATTTTTTCCGCAGCAAATTAGTATGATTTTGATTGATAAAGGTTATGAGTATATTAGGGTTTGATATTTGCGTCAAAAGAATACATTGCCTATATATTTTACCTCAAAACTAAATTATCATCTATTCACTGTTTGTATTCAATTAAGCTTGTTGATCTTAGTCTCATTATAAGATATAGAAAATAATTATGTTTATGATAAGGACTTAAAAAACTATTTATTATTAGTACCTTAATTTCTCTTTTAGTTTTTATCACCAATAAAACGTTTTATATTGAGGACTACCAATAATTTAAACCCTAAAATTTGAAAATTATTAGCGTTACTAAAAATAAATTACGGAAACATGTCAGTACGTATGAAGAGACATAAAACTATAACATTTTCCTTTGTTAACAAAAAGGTTATCCTGATATCAGTTTAGATACCAATAAGAAGATAAGTAAAGTTTAAAAAGAACTGTATATTTAAATTATGCTATGATGTTTTATTTTAAAGTCAATATATTTTCTATGCTAATAATCAAATTTTAAAAGATTATATATGTTATTAGGTAATAAGGGAGTATACTATTCCCCTTAATATAAGAGTATGATAAGAGTGTGAGGTGATTAGTAACCCTGTAAAGGAGTATATTTTATCATTTATACGAGATACCTTACGGTTACAATGTGATGTTAAAACTAATACGTACAGTAAGGTTTACGTCCACTCTTACATTAATAGTCTATCATTGTACCAGTATTCATCTACCCTCGTACTTTGGTAAACAAAAGATCTTAAACAATAAATAAAATCACACTATGAAAAATGTTATATTACATTTAATCCTATCAAACCATATAAAAATAAGATATATTAACGTTGCCACCGTTACTACCAGAATGTACAGTACTGTGTAAGACTGACTTAGGTTCCTGCCGGTGTCTGTCAGATTATCTGTGATTGTGAGCGAACACACTTTAAACTAATTTGTTTATGCCCCGTTTTAATTTTAAATTATTTTAAAATCTTTGTTACCATATTCAAGAAGATATTTGTATTTATAAGCTTCTTCTTTTTCTTCGGAATTTTGGCTTCCAGATTCATACATATACAAAATAAAAGTTTATTACTTTATAACTTTTGAAATTAAATATTCAGAGATAACTAGAATTGTTCTTTTTATCGTGTCAAGAATATTCACTGCTGACCAACGGACGGCGTAGTGGGATTCTATTATCGTAGAAAGTATACTTTATAGATATATAATACGTAACTACCGTTTTTCTTCATCTTAGGGCCTACCTCTTGTAGGAAAGAAAATTCATATCATTCTAAATTATATTAAGAACGATATTTTACTAATCAAACAGTTACGAATATGCTTGCTTTAAGAGCTTTCATGACTCCTTATATCACTATAACTGTGGAACACTCTTCATGTAGCACTCTCCCAGGAGACATTATATCCAGATGGGATCCAAGCGAACATAGGAGATAGTAAATTATTTTTTCAGACAATAAGTTTATTCTAGTAGTTTGATTTTTATCTATTACAACATTAATTTTTCAATAATATTTAGCAAACCCCTGGCATAAAAATCTGCTATTTCAATATCTCTTATAAAGAAACATAAGTACAAAATAGTATGAAATATTATTCGATCCAGCTGCCAGAGCAATTTTGTGTCTTATGTATGAGATATGAGATATTAACCGGATTACTAATATTTTTCCTTAATTCAGTATATTTTATTATTTATGGGTTTTGTATATGAAGTAAACATACACTTATATTTCTGCACAATATTTAAAGTAATTATTTGATACTTAATATTTTCATAAATTCTTTTAACTCTCTATATAAAACGAATGTTTTTATTCAAACTTGAATACCAACTTAGGAATATATTGAATCCCCTCAACTCCTGAGATGCTACAATTGTACGTTATTTACTACTAATTCAACTAAGTTACAGTCTGCTGACTCCAAATGACGTTTAACTTAATTTGCTATAAATTCTCCCAACGTATAATAAGAACCCCAGGAGTCGTTTAATTACATTACCATAACGATCTATAGTCTGGTATGATAAATGACTTGCCTGCTTAAAACATTTTGTATAACTTATTCACGTTTTTATAGCATAAAATTTAGCCAGTAAATAAAATGTTAACGATCTTATATTTTTTTCAAAATAAATTGATTATTGATTACTCCATCCGTTAGAGTAAATTTTAAGTATGGAAAGAAGATTTTACCTTATTTTTGCTCAGAAGTTCATAGTTGTTCCTAACCCTTTTTATTGTTTTTAGATCCTCAAATAAACGTTTTTATGTCGGAATCCTTTTTTTCTGATTATTTTAGCACCCATGAAATCGAAAAAAAAAATTGTGTGCGTAGAAATGAAAGGCTGTTTTATAAAAACCCAAATACAGACAGGAATAATTTCTACAGGTTTGACAGATTTTTATGATAGAAATTTAAGCATGTAAACAAGTCACTATATTAAATAGTGGTTATTGTATTAAATTACTTTGCCTTTATACTCTAAAATGTAAATTTTAGGTAGCTTTATGATTATTGCATTAATTTTGTCCATAACATTCGGAAGCACCATATTTTTATAAAGCGGCGTAACGTTTTTAAAACAGATAATTTTTTTGTTCTGTGATGCACAAACGGCGCTCGGTAATTGATTATCGGAACACTCAGCAGATTTAAAATCACGCAGTTTTGTGCAGCTTTCATTGTTGAATATCATAAAACCTGACAGCTCTAACTGTACATTTTATTTGTAAAGCATCTTTTGATTTCAAAACAAAAGTGTTGTCACACTTTTCAACTGATTTTAAATTACACGTGTTCAGTTTACTGTGGTAAATTACATTTAATCTGATAACAATTTGGCCCTTTCTTCATAGATTAATATTCCAAGTGAGAACTGAACATTGGTATAAATACATTTTTGGTTTTATTTGAATAAGCTGTACTCATATACAATAACACCTTCTCTACAACATTATTACTTTCATTAAATTAGTAATTAATTTTTTAAACTAAAGTTCTAAGTTAAAACTGTATGTTTAACATCTGAAAATAAGGATGTTTCTACTTTTCATATTGGGAGCTAGCATTTGTAGTTTACGATGCAGGTGAATGCTGTAGATTGTAGACTTATACGGTTTAGATCGATTTTCAATTAACCTTCCAAGGCATGGATTCTATTTATGAAAGATTACATAATACTGGTGTCAAAAACTTGTGACTGCAGCATAATGTATGTCAGATATTTATTTGGTGAAACACAGATATTTTAATTTTTTTGGTTTTTTTACTTTCTAAACACCTTAACAAGGTAAAGTCAGAGTTGTGATCGGTAAGTGTTTATTTTAAGTGAGAAAAGAATAATCTACGCCATCAAGTACAAAAATATTCTCCAGATTTCCTTGTTCTTCCTAAAAATCAGCCCCATTTCCCTGGGTGTTAAATAGCAATTATAAAAGTTTAATCCCGTATTAACTAATAAAAGCGGCACTTTTGGGCTCGGCTCCCAGATGGCCGCGATGATGTGTGAAATGTCAAAAAACTAATTTAGCCCATTTCTGTCCTGATAATTCTCGGTGATTATGAGTAAATTGATCTCAAGGGGATGATTGTTACTCAGCTCCGTTTGAGGTATTGTTGGAGGATCTATGTCCTTTATATTTCTTAAAAGGTTTGTCCAGAGCCTGTCAAAAACATAACAGTTGTGTGGAAAAGCAATTTATCCTTCAACCTTTACTTGGTTTCTAAAGGATGATTTATCTATAGTACGTTATTTCATAATAATTCCATTGTCAATCCCGTTTATTCAACTTTTGTAATAAATAAAGCGTTAAATTTTGGTCCTGTCACTTTTGTTCAAAAGCTATATAGTAACTAACCTGAGTTATTAATTGATTGCTCAATAACAAATCCTATCACTCGAGAGGTGGGTTAGTCTAAAGAACAGTTGGTCAATTTCGGTATAAAACATAAATCTTTAAGGTTTCAATGGTATTTGAGTAGAAGCAATTGTCACTTTGTTATAAATATTATATAAAACCTTTTCCAAATTTCAGTTAAAACTCATATACCTGATTTAAGGCCAGCTACTCTTTTGATCTTGAATTCCATTAGCTTAGCTATTGATTTATTATGCAATAAAAAACTTGATTTTATAATTTAATAGCACAATGTGTATGGCAATTTTCGTTCGGATCTAATACAATTATTTTGATTACGTAATAGATACATAGATAGGATGTTTGTCTGCACAGTGTACTATTTATATCCGAAATATATCTACCTAATTATTAAAAATCCAAGATCTATCCATGGGAAAATTTTACAAAGAAACATTTTAGCTGTGTTACAGTTTTTATTATCTATTGGGATTTGAATGCTTTCTTTTCCTTAGCGAGTTCCTTTTTGTAATATATCGGATGGTTATTCCTTAAAATATACCTTTAATTATTGTATCCTCATCCTCCCGAGTGATACACAAAGTTAGTACTCAACACATGGCCATGATCTCAAATAGTATTAAATCTGAGCTAAGTTATTTGTAAATGTTTTTGTATATATGTTTTACTGTGAATATTATATAACAAACACTCAGATGTATAATATTTTATCCTCATTCTCCCGAGTGATACACAAAGTTAGTACTCAACACATGGCCATGATCTCAAATAGTACTAATTCTAAGCTAAATTATTTGTAAATGTTTTTGGATATATGTGTTAATGTGAATATTATATAACAAACTCAGATGTAAAATATTTTAAATTATATTCAAATACTCGCTTTTGACATCTGTAACAAAATAATATATTAGCTTTTTGTTCATTATCATATAATTAAATTCAATGTAGTCGCGTAACAGGCTTCCCTGAGATCCAGTGTAAAATTTAAAGTCTATAAGCTCATTTCATTATTGACGGATAGAACGGTAGACAGATAGATATGGCAAGAACAATTTTATACAACCGTATTTATTTAAAGAAACCCAAATTTTGATATCCTACTAACTGATAGGCTTCAATGACGATCAGCAAAGTTTCATAGTTGGACATATAACATCATAGAACTCATTCTTGTCAATTTATACATGATGATTTGCTTTGTTGAGGCTCAGCTAATAAACAATTATGAATTACAATGTGATGCTATGCGTTAATATCGAGAACGGCTGGACTAATTTTGAACTTTTTTCCACACTATTTGTCCTAGAAAATTATAAAAAAAGAACATTAGGAAAAGTTTTCCCCGATATTTTTGAATTCATGTAATTAATGATTTATAGATAAACAACTCAATTTTAACTGATATTAAAAAACTGTTAACATGCTTAGCAGGGGTTCGCCGAAGAGGTTATTATTTTTTTTCATTTAAATACTAGAATATATTAAATACACAAAGCTTGATCAGTAGTGTAATGCAGATAGCGTAATACAAAGTAACTATTTAACTCTTACCACAGATTAAGCTAATAGCAAATTGACAATACTATTTCAGCAATATTATAAAATACATCTCAATAAACAAATATGTAAAGATTGAACCTACGAGACCTACGGAAATTTTACACTGGGTTAAGGAAAACACAGATAATAGACAATAACAAGCCTCAATGAGACGTACAACAGTCCGAAAAGGAAGGATTTTATCATGGAAACCTGCCACAAGCGATTGTTTTGAAGCGTTGCATGAAGTTAGCAAGAATTTTCCACTCTTCTTCTTATTATTATTTAATAAAATTGATAAACAAAACGATTATAATGAGATTGGATATGGCTGAAGGATAAAGCCCCAGCAAACAATGTGGTGTAATTTAATTAATTCACCATAAAAATACGTGTTCAGCAAAAACTGTCATTTACATCTGGACAATGGAGTTGCATATCACTAACCAAAAATCTCGAAATAGGGGTAAAATTGCCATTTGATAAGTCTAGTTACAGATCAATAGTCACTATCGTTTTTATATTGGTAAAAATCAATAAGGTTATATCATTGTGAGGAGATAATCTTCTGTCAATTCCAGTTTAAATGTTTTGGCCCTGAGCATATTAACAGACCAGGACATGGGAATAACCAGCAGTTAGCTATTCTATCATAGAACCCTCATAATGCTGTTTGTTATGGAGTGATGAGGATAAGGCATTAATTATGAACTAGAAATTTGCCATATCACTGAATTTTAGGATGCAAATCTCCAGAGTGTGTATAGTATGCAATCCATTAAAGTAAACATTCTAGGTTTATGAGAGCGTTATACATATAGCATAATATTACCCCTTTAATGAGGGGTGATGAGGCAGAAAGTTATGGAAAACTAATCGATTTTCTATTTATTTGCTACAATAGGTGTTTGAATTAGTTACCCCTTATATATGTTGTTTTTTAGAAACGTTAGTCAAGTCCTTTCCTAATACCACTCATGATTAAAGAAAAAATAAGACTACTTTCATTAGCAAAGGTCAATTCGACGTACTAATTTAATAAAATAAATACCATTACTGAAGTTATTTTTCATTGCATGATCTAAAAATCAATTACATTGAAATTTTTTACACAAACCCAACTAAAAATTTATTGCAATGACGTAACTAAAAAAGAATCTATATTCGTTAAAAGAATATATTTGATAGTACTTCCAGAGATCAAAACCCTTCGCGAGCAAATTTTCAAACCTAATTTCGGATTTTGTTGCAGATGTCATCTCCTTCATTACTACTAAACTGTAGTTAATTACTTGCGTGTTAACAAATTCCAGTTTCGTTTGATTCCTAAATCACTTAATAGCTTTAATGGATGCTATTGTCGTCTGTAAAAGATGACTTCGTGGTGCTATTCCAATTATTGTCATTGTTGCCATGTAGCAAGTTAACCGACAATGAATTAATAAAAGAAGTCCTGAACCGTCAGATATTTACATAACATAACACAAGTGGTTTAAGAAATTGCGAGCTTATGAATTCAGAAGCATTTATACGCTAAGAGTCCCCATATCGTCTGTAGAAAATTACCTCAAACTTATGCTTCGAGAACGGTAGCTGCATGACTGGATTCCAATGATTTGAACATTCAACATTTTAAAACATATAGGAACTAGTAGCTTCCATATTCCGGGAGTATGTGCTGCCGATGAGGGAGGATTACAGAAACTGGAAATTAGAGGACGGAATCTTTTAGAGGTAGTAAAGTGCAGTAGAGTAGACAGCGAAGGTTCCTAAAGATAGGAACTATACTTAACTAATTTATACTGAACCTCTTATATTCATTCGTCCATTTCCGAGATGCTAGAAATAGCGGAGAGTAGAATTAGAAAATCTTGAAAGTAAAATAAAATTAATAAATAAAGAATATGACACTTAAAAAGCTGCTGCAGGAAAATAAACATCAAAAGTCACATTGAGGCAGTAGCAAGAGGTGACCTTTAATGCTGTTTACTTTTAACGGATAATGTACAGAATATTCCGGAAAGAACACATAATAACGCGTTCTAGGGTCCAATGTCAGTAAATATTTTATCTTGCCGGGGTATTGATAATACAGCGAGGATATCTTATTAAATTTATTCTTACAAAATTACATAACAGCACAGACATTATTGAATGGTTTACCTCAAGCCAACCATAAAGTTGTACAAATTGTACTATAATTTTACTATAGGGATATGAACCGTTCACTTTCATGAAAAACTAAATAAAACCTGTACATAGATTGTAACAACGATAGCAGCATTAATAGTATGGAATAACACTGCTTTATTTGAACTACCGAGGTGAAAAAACACGTTAAATTTTTTACTGGTCGACATTGTTTTGCAAATAAATAACTTCACCACTAAAAATAACGACGTTTGTTTTGACAGTTCAGCAATGCTCGAGCTCCACACCAGACGTTACAGCATGGGAGCCAAACACATTGTTAACCGAAAGCGGTGTATGTAGAATGTGTATGTTTTAAATTAAAAACAGTTTTTTTTTTCTAGTGAGTCAATTCTACAATAAACACGTTTTAACAATATAGTTAATATATGATAGGTATGTGGTGAGTCGTAAATTATACTTCGGTTGTGTTTAACGTTTCCAACATGGTACGCACATGAATATATCAACTACTTTATTTCGTCCAGATCTAAACTGCAGAGATGATTCATAGTGATGTCCAATCTCACTATTTAAGTATAAGAAAATAAATTAATGACCTTTGTTGATGTCTTAGAATAAGACTTGATTCATGAAATGGCTTTAATTTTTATTTGTTAAAAATTTACTTAAGCTGATTAATATAGAAACTCTTAACAAATAATTTCAAAAGTAAAGTTGAAAGTAGCATGAGTGGCATTTAGGTAAACCTTTATGAGAGGCTGAAGTTTAATTTAAACACACAGGCTGAATATGCTTTTAAATTTTACGTATATTAATACATATTACAATATATATTCAATCCATTTTTTATTTTGAGTTATACATGAACTTTAAAATTAATGCCATACTGTACATTTTGTGTACAACATTTACGAAACTTGTAACTGTACTCGTAAGATAAATTGTACCTTAAATGGATCGTGAATACTGACTTTGACATATTAAAATAAAACCGTTAATTTGTAACATGACTGTTGACAAAACCAAGTTCAGAAAATGTCCTAAAACATATTTTGCCAATAGCAAACCAAAACCGTGAAACTTATCAACGTTAAATATTATCACACATTATCTCAATAAATAGTTTTCTTACCATGGCTTTGTTGAATTATACCAATTTCATACTATTAATTAAGCCTATACATTTATAATAAGGCCATAACGTTGACTTTGCCTTGTCTACATTTTCAAAGGTGCTAGAGAACTTATATTTGGGACAATAATGTTGTATAAAGTCCAATTACTTTCAACAGTAACTTTGAACTGGAATTCAAAAGTGCATTGCATTCGCAGAACTGATAGTGCAATGGTTATGAAATATCTAGTTAGGTAATCAAATTAAGGTAATGGACCTTTGATATCTTCTGTATTACAACAAATACATAAAGCTTTTAAGATATTTTGTTCTGTGTTACAATTTTCGACAGTATAGATTGTAAGTTCTTTGAACAACCAACACAGCTGTTTGGAATATAATTATATAACATTAATAAAATTGTATTGCTGAGCATGCTACTACTATACTAAGATATCCTAACTTATTATTAAACTATTTTGTATTTGGTCGTTTTGTATCACAAGGTGTCACAGAAATGCAAATAACTGTCAAACTTCCGAATTTTATAAAATGCCAAAAGATGTGTAAATGCTATTTCCTAATAACAAGTGAAGATGTTTTACTATACTATCAGTGGGTACCAAATTAGTTACAATTATTGTAAACGCGTGATTTGTAAGAAAAACTTTGAAGACAAAACCATCAGAAGATTACTTTCTAATGTTAGTATAGTATCGAGGTTATGGCTTCGCTACACGATTCTCAGACTGTGACTAGAATTTAATTACAATTACTCTACGTAAATTATGTTAAATATAACACTCTTAGCATTGCTAACGCCAGTAAACATTTGTTTTACTCTTTAAAATTTACTTAAATAAAAAATAGATTTTCAGTTTTTTTTTCAATATTAGGTTTTAAGAAGTTATTTCCAAAATATTTGTGGCAGCATCTTAGTTTGTTTCCTTTAATGTTTGAATACTAAATGTGTTTCTACTTAATAATTTCACATATTAAAGACAGATGCGTTGTAATGTGTTAGTTGTAAATAAATTATTATTGTCTCTATATTTCTTATTAGTCAGTACCAAAGCAATAACAGTAATTCATAATTGAGTATACTGAGGGTTATTTTGAATCTTGCTTATATCTACTGATACTTTGTTTGTAAGTTGTTATAAAAGGCCATAACTAGGCGTCAATCATAATCCTTTTACCAGCCGATTGTATTAAAGTATATTACTTTGCTTTATTATGGCATAGGCATAAAAAAACACTTTGTATTAAATACAGTACACCGAGTACAGTCGAGTCACGAACTTATTACTCTGATTGTACTCTTAGTTGTTTTGTGTAAAATATGCATGTAATATTGTACGATCTTTTCATATCACAATGTGTGATTGAAATCTATTTATATAACGAGGGCCCAACATAAGCAGCTACGTTCTCGTCGGGTCTTTGCTCTGGTGCCACTTCTTACCAATTTAGTGTGCTTGTATATTCTTCATTTTCAGTTCGAAGAATCTATAAGGCCTGAGCTCTATTGCATGCGCATTGTGGACTGGATTAAATTAATAAACTTCTAATGATATTAACTAGTGTCTTTTTTGTTAAGAAGATACATCATCGCTTTAGCTTTTGTAAGCGATATACGAGTAGGGTAATAGTAGGTTTATTTTCCCTCTAGCCAGTCCAACCGCTAAAGTCGCCAAACAATTATCATGTTAGGAAATATTATGCCTAATTTATAGTTTTTACAATCCTAGAGGTTCTTTGTGCCAACAACATAATTAGGATTACATTTAATCAGACCTCCAGCATTGTAAAGATTTACGTAGCTAATATTTCTCTGAGAATTATCTATATGGCGTTGTAGGATTACATTTACGATGGAAAATATGGTTCATTTTCTATTGGCTTTGTGCGTGTTGCCACTTTTCAGATGGTAAAATAATTCGTTAGCAATTGTGTCCATACATACATTCTACATTACAAAACTAACAAAAATATAACACACCTGTAGGATATAACATATTTGTGGGATACCTCAAATTTTTTGGGTGAAAAAGTTGGTTCTCATATTAACGTTGTTTTTTTTATTTCAGGACATTTTAAATGGTACACAACTTGCCAGAATTTGATTTTTACTCAAAAATAACTTAGTGGAAGTCTTCTAAAAGGCTTCTTTATTTCTGAGAGGTTTAATCTTAATTATTGTATATTGTACAAAATTTATAAATTTCGTTTTTAAAATATTCCTTGAATTTATTGTAATATATGGTATATAATTTATAGTATATATATAAATAGGACAGTTGTGTGTGTGTGTGTGTGTGTGTGTGTGTGTGCGTGCGTGCGTGCGTGCGTGCGCGCGCGGGTGTGTTTTTTATGGAGCATTTTTTCAAAACCAATGTGAAATATCACTACTGTATAATACAAAGCTACAGTGTAATATGTTTCGTTTTGTATGGTTTCGATGTTATGGCATGGAATATCACATAGGTCACGATGGCGTGTCATTGCGAACTGGAAGGGGATGTACTCCTAATACTGCGCAACTCCGAGAATAATTTTAGGAACTATTTAGGAAATCATGACTTGTTGATTCAATAAAAGTATTCTGTGTATTCCCTTTACATGGCTTCAGTTATGTTTCTTTCCATAATTATTATTAAATACTTAAATTAATTTTAGTCATTTTAATGCCAAAATCTAAGATCTTCTTAGTTCAAACGTCATAGATAATTAATACAGTCATGATACTTAAAAAGCCACGAACGTTATAATGTATTTATTTTTATAAAGTACTTATCAGGTAAAATGTGAAAAATATTTGGTTGGTACTTAATATGTTATACAATTTTCCTTTTATTTCATATAGACTAATTTAAATCATTTAACTTTTGAATTTGAATGAGACGTATCCAAAGTAAATATAGACACTATAACCCAATTGCATAACATGAATGACATCAACTGTGCAGATCCAAAACTAAATAAACTAAAATCACAATATTTTTACAACATTAGGAGAATACAAAGTTATATAACACATGACAGGTTAAACTTTCATACCACAGCCATATAACATACCACCTCACATGCTACGGATATTGCCGGAAGTGGTCATGTCATCCGTCAACTTCCGGTAACATTACACAACAAAACTTCCTTCTTCATCTTCACAGGAATAAACTCAAATACTCAAGTATATTATTGCTGAAAGCTGCAATAAGAATCTTTTTGTAAACTGTATATAGACTTTTTGGAGACAAATTAATTGTTTAATTTTCGTGTAAAACATAATAAGACTTTAACAGCTTGTTATCTCAATAAAATGTATAAAATCTAGTAACCTACTGTATATTATGTTGCAATAACAGTTGACTGGAAATTTAATATAAAAACAAACCACGAAATCATCTAGTTAATAAATGTAAAGAACATTTTTCAGTACAAGACGATATTGAACTACGATGCAGGGTTGATGTTCAAGACCGACACGTGTTCAGAAGTAACGTGAGCAGCAAGTGAAGCAACTCCCGGGCCGAGCTGGGGTGCGGCTGTGCCGGCATTATTGATATTTGTCGGAAATGATTAAATTAATTGTTAAATGCTCTTGCCTGTTGACTTTAACATAAAAATCATGGTATATATTCAAGATTGTTTGAAAGTGTTTTCTCTTTAAGTGACGTTGCATTAATCACCTACAAATACGTTAATCTTAAGGCTTATTCATATAATACTTTGGTAGTTTGGTTGATAAATATTTAAATTATAATATTGCTATGAGAATATGCTATTCTTACTGCCTTATTGTATCATATGTAGCAATGAGAAACAATTATCGATCAAATCCAGTGAGTATTAAGAATTTATTGCGATAATTGATTTGTTACATAAACACGATAAACATACCAGTTACATGTTTATTATATAGCCATGTTTTTAATATATATTTTCTAACTTGAATTGTTGTTGTATTACCATTCAGAGTCGGTCACGATGTCTGTAGAGGCCGTGCTGCGTCGTTCAAGTGAGTGTAACGATGTCGTTTGTCGGGAACGACGTCCCAGATGTCTCGAGATAGCATTTCGTGTACTGAATGTCTGGCGTTTTGTCTTTAGTGTATTCTCAGAAAACAGCGAGCTCATTGGGGTGAAGGGAAGTACTTAGTAATTCGTATTGTTTAACTACCAGATCGTTTAATACGCGATATATTTTGTTAACATTTAAGATGTTAAGGTACCGGTTTCCTCAAGTTCAATTGTATAATATATAAAATCTTATGTTTTTTTGTGCTAATGTTTATTCAGGCTTTTAAAAGATAGTTGCCTTGTTTCTGTAAGTTATTTTAAAACCTTCTTTTAGTTGTCATCATCTATTGAATTTGATAAAAATGTTTAAAATAATGTAATAGCTTTATATACAAAATAATAAAGCAGCTTATATAAAACAATAATCTATACATATACTAAATAACAATCTACCGCTGTCTATCTGAGTGTTCTTGTGTGTGAGTTGCTGAATCACGTAAAAACTACTAAACCGACCAGTGGCGTAGCGAGGGGGGGGGGTCCAGGGGGTCCGGATCCCCCCCGAAATTTTAAGACATTAAAAAATGAAGCATGGAGCAGGAGAAAAAGGAGAGTTATCATTACTCTTGTCTACAAACATTAAATTGATTGATTTAATTGGTGAAAGTGACCGTTGTTAAAAATATAATTGTCCTTTCGTTTAAAACATAAAGTATCAAAACGATACTTTTGGGCTCGGCTTTTCGGATAGTGTAGTGTAATCACGGTATTTCATTATTACCGGGCCCTATGGCGCGGTCACGTGACTTGGCAAAGTAATCTGAACCGTAACACGGCGAACAGTTTAAGTTAGCGACCACTTCGTTTAAATTCGTCTTGGGGACGTAAAATGACCGCTTAGAATTAAGTAACGACGTTGATTTTAGGTGTCATTAAACTGTAGACGTGTATATAATTATCGAACAAAATGAAAAAAAAAATCACTTCCGGTCGGTAAATACCGAAGAAAAGCTCTCTACAGATTCAAGTTTTGATGATTTTGGATTTCACTGGTTGAGTGGTTGAGGTAAAAGTGGTACTTAGAATTATGTTAGGACGTTGATTTTAGGTATTAATTCAACGCCGACTAATAATTACATAATTATCGAAGAAGAATTTAAAAAATCACTTCCAGTTATTTTTTTTATAGCCTACACCGGAAAAACTCTACTGATAAGAAGTTCCGACTACTTTGGATTTCACTGACTGAGGTATTATTTCATTTTCCTTAGTACATTCCGATCAGAAGTGATTATTTTTGTTTTTCTTTCTTGATAATTATATATTTATTAGTCAGTGTTGAATTAATATCAGGCATGTCCCATTTTTCAATTATGCACTGGAACGTACAAGGGATCGTGGACAAGACCGATGAAATTAGTTTAATACTGAGAAAGTTTAATATTGCTGTTGTTGGCGTCTGTGAACACTGGCTTACTCGAGACGACCTACATAATGTGGTGTTGTCTGGTTTTAAACTGGCAAGTGTCTACAGTAGACCGTCTTCAGTTAGGCCTAGAGGTGGTACTGCTATTTATATTGCGGAGGAGTTGAAATTTGATGAACTCCTGTATCTTGTTGAACTTTCGATTTCCCATGTTTGTGAGGTTGCTGCAGTCCTCATTCATGAAGTCAATGTTATTTGTTTGGAGGTTTACCGTGTACCTGATAGTAATAATTTTGATATGTTTATTGAATGTTTTTTTAATGTATTGAATGTTGTATGTCTTAGAAATAAGTCTAATGCGTCTGTTATGCTATGTGGTGACTTCAATGTTGATTTGTTGGTTGATAGTGTTAATAGATCTATATATTGTAATCTATAATATACCTAAAGCCATATGGTCTGTTATTAAGGATGGCATGAGTACGAATGAAAGGCCTATATGTGATACACAGAAACTAGGATTAAAATGTGATGAGTTAAATTATTTCTTTTTAAATAATGTTGAATCTATTGTACAGAATATACCTGGATCTCATCATGATGTTACATACTATCTTAATAAGTTAAGTCATAACCAAGGCTGTGATGTTTTTTCTGTTGGTAATGTAAGTGTAGATGCGGTATATAGTGTCATCCTCTCTCTTAGTAATAGTGTTAGTTTAGATGTATATTGTCTTTATTCACAAATATTAAAACTTGCTGCACCGTATATTGCAGAGGTTATGGCCTATTTGTTTAATCAATGTATTGATAACTCAGTGTTCCCTTTAAAATTGAAGTTATCAAAAGTAGTTCCTTTGTTTAAAAAAGGTGTAAAAACTGATTATTGTAACTATCGACCAGTGTCCATAATACCTGTTATTGGAAAGGTGTTTGAATTGCTGTTGAATAGAAAAATAGGTGGCTATTTTGAAAAACATAAGCTATTTTCTGATGATCAGTTTGGATTTAGGCCTAATAGAGGTACATGTAATGCTATTGTTAAATTTATGAAAAATTGTATGAATGGCCTATATGTAAAAAATAAGGTTTTAGGTAATTTCTATGACATGTCGAAGGCCTTCGATACTATATCACATAATATATTATTATATAAGTTAAAATATTATGGTTTCGATTAATCTGCTTTGAACTTAATTAGATCTTACCTATCAGAAAGGCATCAGTCAGTCTACTATAATAATCATTTTTCTTTTTATTTACCTGTACAGCTAGGGGTCCCGCAGGGCTCAATTTTGGGGCCTACCATGTTTATAATTTACATCAATGATCTATCATCAGCCTTTACAAATGGTTATGTAAGTGCGTACATGTATGCTGATGATTTAGCTGTTCAAATTAATTGTAAATATTCTAGTGTAGATAATCACCCCTTTTGACTTCTAACTCCATAATCGAAGATTGGACAGCTGCCAACTCACTATGTTTGAATAATGACAAAACTCAGAGTATTGAATTCAGCTTTAAAACAAGAAATGAGGACAGTGTTAAGTTTTTAGGCCTGTGCGTGCAATCTAATGTTAAGTGCAACATTCATGTTGAAACTCTACAGTATGTAAAAAGGTTTCTAAAGGTATTTTTATGCTTAGAAAACTTCAATCTTTTGTAAGCGTAGATGTGTTGAAAGCTGTTTACTTTGCCCATATTCAAAGTCATTTATCTTACGGAATTATTGTGTGGGGGCATTTTGGTAATGTAAGAAGACTATTTTTATTACAGAAGAGAGCAGTTAGAGTAATGTTTAATGTCAGTAGTAGGACGCACTGTAAGCCATTGTTTAAGCAACTTGGTATTTTAACTATTATTTCTCTATACATTTTAGACTGTTTATTATATATCAAAACTAATTTAGATACAATTCCTACAAATAATTCTATTCATAGTCATTTTACCAGACAAAACAATTTCCTTAGAGTAAATCAGTGCAATTTTCAAACAACTATAAACAGTTTTTGTGAATTTGGTCTGAGGCTTTATAATATGCTACCATACAATGTTAAATCGCTCAATATGTTTAGGTAGATGTTTGTGTATGTGAACAAATTTTATATTTGTATTTTATAGTATGATGTACGCAAATGATGCTCATGACACTATTCTCTGTATTATTTGTACAGTTTATGAATAAAGAATCTTTTGACTTTGACTTTAATACCTAAAATCAATGTCGTAACATATTAAGTACTACTTTTACCTCAACCACTCAACCAGTGAAATCCAAAATCGTCAAAACTTGAATCTGTAGAGAGTATTTCTTCGGTATTTACCGACCGGAAGTAAATTTTTTCTCGATATATATATATATATATATATATATATATATATATATATATATATATATATTTACAGAAACAGGTTATTCTCTTCTTAACAAATAAACCACGGTACATTGGTTTGAAACATTTATAAATTTTCGTGTATCTAGGTACACTTCTTCAGATGAATATACATGTATAAATATTTACATAAATTGTGAAAAAAACATTAGGTTAGAACTCAAACAAGAAAAACGAACATTATAAATAAATACAGTAGATCAGCAGCTGATGGGCCATGGCATGACGTGTGTGAATAAGTTGCCGAAAACTAAATTTATCTTAAATTAAGACCCCTTGGATGTCTTGTCTGAAGCACCAATTGGTGTGCAGTTTCACTTTTTTTCAATTTAAATCTATTAAGGCTTTCGTTTTAATCTTCAGGGATCTTATTTATGCCTTTGATGGTGTAGCAATTTTCTATCTGATTTTGTTTATGGACATTGATAGCGTGACTGACTAAAGGTTTTTCTATATCGCTCTGGGCAATGTCAAATCGATGGCCAGTTACTCGTATCCGTAAAGGATTCGATGTGTGGCCGACGTATTGTTTTTCACAAATTTTACAGTCAAATTGGTAAATAAGGTTTTTTGTGTCACAGTTGATAGTTCCTTTGATTGGATATACATGATTGATTACATTACTTTTGAAATTTTGACTTGTAGACATGATCTTATAGGTTCCACAACGGGGTTTTTGGCAAGGTTTACAACCAAAGGACTGTGATTCCTTATTTTCCTTTTTTAGAGGATCAGTACAGACCAACATCTGTTTAATGTTGGCGGGCTTTTTGAATACAACTATTGGAGATTTTGAAAATAAGTCTTTATTTTCTTGAGAATTTTGAAGTAGGTTAAAGGCTGTCTTCATGATTGCGTTGATTTTGTGAAGGCCAGGATAAAATTTTGTTATGAATTTTGGATCGTTTTGGGGAAAAGGATTATTATTTTTGTTTGATGGTTGATTCAAATTGTTCTTGATAACTTTATCGGGATATCCTAATTTTCTAGAACCACAAGTTAATTTACTGGTATAATTAATAAAATCGTCCTCATATATATATATATATATATATACATTATATATACAATATATATATATGTTACCGGCAAAGTGTAAAATCAGGCATTGTATAGAATACCTAGGCATTCTATACATTGCCAAAAGTAAGCAGGCAAAGTGTGAAATTTTTAAACATTTCATACTTTGCCTAGGCATTCTATACAATGCCTGGTGGAGTTCAGGCAGAGTTTAAAAAATCTGTCTGTTCCATTGTTTTTCAAGTTACAACGTGCTCGCCTCACCTACTCCCCCCGCCCATCCCGCTATAAAACGCTACTCTCAGTATCTGTTCGCGTCACGCCACAGTATTGTGCTAGGCCTACGCTTCAGTTCTGTTCTGTCGTGCCACTGTATTGTTGCTTGAAAATTTCACAAGTGAACAGTAGTATCAGTAGTTCTAGTGATCGTTTATCGCTAATGAAACTTCGTTTTTAGTGCCGAACT
Organism: Homalodisca vitripennis; assembly: GCF_021130785.1. Taxonomy (NCBI): domain Eukaryota; kingdom Metazoa; phylum Arthropoda; class Insecta; order Hemiptera; family Cicadellidae; genus Homalodisca; species Homalodisca vitripennis. The sequence continues at coordinate 97,283,328 of NC_060207.1, forward strand.
TGTAAAAATTCGGAATGCAAGTGCTAAAAATAGTGTTTTTTTTTTTGACTGAAGACGACTATAAGAAGCTGGTGTTGGAGGTGGAAGATGCCAAGGCCAAGCCCAGAAAAGGAACCTCGTCACTACTGGCTACTCAACAGGTATGATGTAATGATCGCAAAAAACTAATACACCCATTAAAACAAGGAGACAGTGTTGTAAAACTTTATGTCCACGATTCAGATTTATTTACTGTTCTCCATGAAGCTCATGTAGCTATTGGTCATGGTGAAAGAGATCGAATGTTAAAAGAGCTAGATATTAAGTACAAAAATGTTACACGTCATGATGTTGAGCTATATATTAGTTTGTGTGAGCCCATTGTCAGAAGAAACAAAAGGGTTCGAAAAGAGGGAGTGGTAGTAAAGCCCCTGATTTCATCAGAATTTAATTCTCGTTGTCAAGTAGATTTAATTGATTTCCAGTCACACCCGACAGGGAGTTTTAAGTTCATAATGGTCTATCAGGATCATTTTTTGAACAAAATTTGTGATTCTTAAAGCCTCTCAAAACTAAAACCGCTGAGGAAGTAGCATATCACTTAGTTGATATTTTTACTCTCATTTGAGCACCAAGTATATTGCAGTCAGACAATGGAAGGGAGTTTTGCAAACAAAATAGTTTACAATTTAAAAGATTATTGGCCTACCGTTAAAAATCGTTCATGGCAAACCACGTAATTCTCAAAAGTCAGGTAGTGTAGAACGTGCAAACCAAGATATTGAAAACATGATTTCGACTTATGCAAGATGAAAAAACTGACCGTTGGAGTGAGGGATTGAGATTTGTGCAACTTATGAAAAAATAGAGCTTTACATTCGGGAATCAAAAGAACGCCCTATGAGGCTCTCTTCGGCTTAAAGTAAAGGTCGGTCTTACAACATCTTCTCTGCCTCGACACATTTTGGATTCCATTAACAGCGAAGAAGATTTGGAAAGAATGGTTAATAACATGCACACAACAGAAACACAAACAATGTCAAGTCTAGAACCTCCACTCCAAACCGAATCATAGCACTTCAGAAGTTAATGAGGCAACCGTTGATGTCTCGGTCAGTTCTAGCCTTCTACAAATGTGTAGCGTTTGTTTGCAGCAAACTAATGAGAAACAAAACTGCACAAAATGTTTAGCGGACATACATATTTCATGTGGCCATTCAATTCAGGGGTGTGATGATACTGAAAAAACCCGTTGTGTGTCCCTTGTTTTAATTCGGAAAAATATTGATAAAGAGAGGAAGAGGTCAAAAGCTTGTCTTGAAAAAGCAAGCTAAGAAAATGAAAGCTAATTCCGATAAAAAGTTTTCCCCCCCGTCACCAAAGGAGTCACTGTTCGTGTTCCAATTCCTGACGTTTGACAAAGGAAGAGGTGACTTGAGAAATATTCTGGCAGTGGTCATGGATACGACAGAAGATGGGTTTTAAAAATTAGGGACCGCCAACGGAGTTTTGAAACAACTGTACGCAAGGTCACAGTTTACAGTTTGCCAAAAAGGCCTAGTTGAAGTAGAAGACGTGCCTGATCAAGAAACAGGACTTCCTACCGTTGCAACAGCTCAGTCAACAGGAAGCGGCCAAGGATTTGTGAGATGCACTTGCAAAACTAAATGTCAAACCCAAACAATGTGCTTGTGTTAAAAACAATCAAAAATGCAACTCGAAGTGCCATAGTTCTCTTTCCTGCTGTAACAAGTAATTTCTTAAATTAATATTTCACTTTTAAATTTTACTCTAGTAAAATATGAGGATTTTCAGATCCTTTGTTTAATACATTTCATGTTTGTAATTTCAATAAACAATTTTTAACAATGTTGTTCATTTTATACTTTGCCTGTAAAACTTTCGACATTCTATATAATGCCTAGGCATTATACACAATGCCTAGGCAAAGTTTTTACAATTGTTAAGAAATGAGTTTATTTCATACTTTGCCTGGATTCACTCGGCAATGTATACAATGCCTAGGTATTCCATACAATGCCTGAATTGTACACATTGCCGGTAACATATATATATATTCCGATAATTATGTACTCGTCTACAGTGTAATGATACAAAAAAATCGTCATTATAACTCATTCATAAATACCTCTATCAGTGAAATCCAAAGCAGCCGAACTTCTAATCAGTAGAGTTTTGCCGGTGCATTTTCCGACCGATCTGTACCCGAGCAACGCTAGAAAATTGCCCACCTTTTCTAAAGGGTTTTCAGCCGTCAGTTTCCCCCGAAGGGATATTTCATTTTCTCCACAGATTATAGTTTTGTCAATTATACACTTGAGTGAAGCTCTGTTTTGTTCTTCTTCTTTCTTATCTAGTGAATGCAACATCACATTGGCGCCTTCTACTCGGCCAGAATCGAACTTCGTAAAGTTTCTGTAGCTATACAAGAAAATTTGTGGTACTAGAGTGCTGTGAGAGTTGAATTTGCCTATTACATCTTTCCACTTTTTATAAGGCATAGTTACTAAAGCTCCATATTTTTACCTTTTACCAGTGAACTCACTGGCAAATAACACTCAAAACGTCCCCCGGATCCCCGGTTTCGGACCCCCCCCCCGAACGAAATTTCTGGCTACGCTACTGAAACCGACCGTACTGAAATTGCACATAGACGTTCTTAGGGTCGATGGTTATTATATAGAAATATTTCATATTTCTGAAATTTCCTCTATGCTACGCCCCACTTGTGTGTCTCTATACTTGTTAAAAATTTCATAAGAATTGCATTACAACAAACACATTATATTAATTGAAAGAACCTGTTAAATGCAATGAACTGCTGGGTGCAGACGTCTGTATACTTGATACAGCAGGGAAATTTCTTGTTAAAGACAAGGCTCGACGAAGCGATCGTGGATTGTGGCCTTGGCCTTTCTGACCGTAAACACGGCAGATCGCTCCACAGTTGGGGGCGGATGTATAAGTTTGGGGGGGGGGCTTAGCATGGGAACCACCGCCCATATGTAGTTACTTCTTGAGACTTCGTATGGACAGATGCATAAGACATAAATGAAATTTTTTCCATATCTTCAAGTGATAAAGTTCAGCAAAAATATTAACGGTAAAATTTGGTACAGTATTATTTAATTTAAATTTACGATCTTAATGGTAGTACGTAGCTTATACCATTAACTAAAAATCAACGTTAACAAAATATATTATTAATTAATGAGTTGAATGGTTTAAACTCTTAATAGATGGAACAAATTAAACACATTCCTAAAATATAAATAAAAATACAAACTTGATATGGCGTTTGTTCAAAAAATGTAGGAGATTAAACTTAACAGCAAACCTTGAACTGACAATAAGATACGTAACATCAAAGTTTCATACAATGTTTTATTATGTTAATGTATATTTTTTTGGATTGTAAATAAACAATACTAAATCTAGAAAAATATAGAAGTGTACGTTTCAGGAATGAGAGTGTTTCGATTGAACCCATGTCTTCTTGGAATGCAATAAACGGGTGATTGAGAGGCTGTAGAGGATTGATCAGCATCAATAACGTCGTCAGCAGAGAAAATAACAAGCTGACTTTTGCTTCTGACAGTGGGAAATTGACTTTTGTTCATTTTCTCGACCCTGCTGAGAACTGGTACTTCCAATGTGAGTGTAACATATATTCACTATTTACAACGAACGATTATTGTTAGCAGAGACGGGTTAATAGTGAATATTTTAACGACACGGAGATGTAACTTGCACAAAATTAAATTTTAACAATTTCTGGACACAGGATCAGCCCATCCAAATTTGTACTAAATTTGAACTAAATAGATCGCCTGTCGTGTCTCCAAATGATTTAAAATTACTCTACTAATAAGGCATTCCAGCTATGCCGAATTTTCTTTTCTGCCTCCTTGGATATCGGTGCAAGATAGTCTCTAACACCGCCAATAGTTGTCGTTCTAGTCCTTTTCCCTGGACAAAAACTCCCAAAACTGATTAGCTATGAAGTAATATATTTACATCTAACTAGCCATATACAACTCTCACCATCACTAGTAAATAAAAATATTGATATTACGTTGTAGTCTATCGATAAACTTTATTTAAATTTGCACCTCGATAAATCAAGGAAAACATCTATCTTTTTAAACAGTTATCAAGAGAAAAAAGAGAGCTACGTCATCCTATACCCAATTCCTTAGTTATAAAGCAACCGAATCATTTCTAATACTACATAACTATCTCTAAGTATAAAAGGCAAAGCTCACTGAGGCAAAAATCACTCATCACTAATTCTCCAAATAACCAAACCTACTAAATTCAAATTCCGCATACGTATTTGGTCTTAATAGAATTAATAAAAAATTTAGCATTTATCAAATTTTTGAAAAGCTTTTTGCTAAATATCCACTATCTATATAGATAGATCAACCATACAACCCCACAACTTCTTTCCTCAACTTTTCGATGTCCTATAGAAATTAAATTGTACAAACACGTGCATCATGAATTACGAGGAAAATCAAAATAAATTTCATAAAAAAGCCCAAAGGTTTTAAATTGGGGTTACAACCCCTACAATAACTATATTTTTGTTTCTCCAACTTCCCAATACTTTAGACATTTTGAACTTTGCATGCTTCACACATGGAAATTTTGAATAAATTTCTTTAATTTCAAACATCTACCGGGCTGAAACGAGGTTTCAAATTCTAGAACAACTAGACTTCGTTTTTAAACCATTAATAACATATAATGTAGTAACTTAATAAATTTTGTAGTAACAATGAAATTGAACGTGTCTTAAAATTCTATACACGTATAAAAATAAAAGATTGGCGAATAAGAACAGCCACTCAGAGGTTTAAAATGAGGTAACCCCCTAGCAAAAAGAAAAACTAGATTTTTTATTATTACAACTTATCAATGTCCAAGAAATATGAAAATTTAATCACTCGTTTCTCACCTAAATAGAAAAACAAATCATTTTCATTTACAATTAACAACCAATAGGGCTTGAATGGGTTGTGACCTTCAAAAGAACTTTCCAATGTTCGAGAGAGATTGAACTCACACAAACATTGGCCTCATGACTTACAAAGAAAATTTAAAAACATATTTTTACTATACAAAATTCACACAAATACAAATGGGTTTGGATACGATAAAATATTACACGCACGGGTGTATCCCCTACACAGAAAAATCAAGATTTGTAATGACGATCCATCCATAGGGTCCGAAGAGTGTTGCAATCCCTTGAAGAACAATATTTTTGTCTTTACAATTTTTAATGTTCTAGAATGATGAAGTTTGACATACAAGTTACTCATAAATTACTAGCATATAAATCAGCATCATTTTCGAAACTTCAACCATCTATAGGTTTAATAGGGTTTAAATACCTATAAAACGTGATATTTGTTTTTAAACATCCACTTCCTTTGAAGTGAAATATGTAACACACATGTGTGTTATTAACAAATTTTGACAGACTACCGGTGCCTGGAATACCGGAAACCGGAAGTAGATTATAATGACTGGAAGTAATCGCTTTCTGACCGAAGTAGATTTTTCAACACAACTTAATACATATATTCTTAATCTGATGTAGCTCAGATATTATATAAAATAGTAAATTAATTTTATTACTAGAACCTTTGAAACAAAGTTAGGATTAAATTTAGTTTTAAGTAGTGAGTAATTTAGTTTGAATAGTAAAACCTATTAAATATTTATCAGTGCTGTTCAACGTTAATATTATTGTGCTTAACTTGAGTAATAAATCATTTCTTGTACTATAAATAGCAATAATTCATTTATTGGATAGCAAACCAGTGCTGTTTGGATGATAATATGGGTAATATTATATATGTAATTCAATCATATTACAAAACTACGATTTAACTTCATAGACGTGTGTATATGTGTCGAATATCAAGTAATCATGGATTTGTTGGAATTAATGAAAGGGAATCATAAATCAAATAATTATCTAGTTTTGAGTAAAAGTGTTACAAACAATTTAATGAGATTTATGTAGTAATGTATGTTTCATATTAGTCTGAGGTTATTCGACTCACTGAAGTGGGGGGTTATTTAGTAAAGTATATCTATAGTAAGCTTAGACATAATAGGCTTACCTGCTACCTTACTATTTATTCAGGAATTCGCGAAATTCCTTGGAGGCCTGTTGCTGTCATCCCCTCTCTTTATTGCCTGACACTGCTGGTCTATACCGTCACTAGGGTACTATTACTTCAGACTACCTTGCGCTTACTGAGGCGTTTAAACCACAACCTACCGGTTGGCGTTTGAACCGTACCAGGTCACGGATGGTTTGCATCACATCTTGTTTGTTTGTCGTCTCAAGACAAACTATTCATGAACTGTTTACGCGTAAAACTCTAGGTACTATTAAGGAGCTCATTATCAATGCGTTTTGTTCGCATTAAAGGACATAGCCTACAGCAGAAGTGACTATTCACTGACACTTGGACTATCTTGCGCTTACTGAGGTGTTTGAACCACAACCACAGCTGTATCAGGTCACGGATGGATTGATTGATGTTTCCCATAACAACATTATTAAAGTTAATTTCGTCCTTCCTTAATGATTATTATTATTGAGTCCAATGTTTTCTATAGCAACAATATTATTAAAAATATAATTGCCTATTTAATTTTTGAATAATGGTTACTATAATTGATAAATTCGTTAAATTACGTTTTAAGACATGTTTTCGTATGGGAGAAAAGACCTAGTTTCGACAATTTAATGATAACGTTTTATGCTTTGGTAATTATTGCAGCTGACACGAAATGACTTATATTAATTGTTAATCAATTTAATAGTATCTTGGTGATCTGTAAGCTGTAAATCATACATAGTAAATTGTAAATTGACCATTCATTAATCTAGGAGGAGGTTTATAGTAAAACGTATTAGTGCATTTGTGCAAATGGGCAAGAGAGGCAGGTGGCTGTTTACTACCTTCTATTTCCTCCCAAAAACCAAGATGACCCACTTAAAACAATTATTTGTCATATAAAAATACAAATTTAAAGAGTCATGGATCGTAGCAATGTTTCTTGCGCTATGTTTTCAGCTGGCTGCAGTAAAACGACTTCAAAAGATTTGCCTCATAATAACAGTTGTAAACCTCAAACAATTGTTTATATGTATAAGTTTTAAATTTTCTTCTTAGCTGTTTACTGTACGTATATTTAATAATACAATACAGCACAAATACTCGTCTGTTTTCTGAACGCCATTTGCGCAGCAAAAATATTTAAAAAGTATAAGGATAATATTTTTTATACGATCTAAAATAAGGGCGTAAAAGCGTTTGAGGTTTAATATTGTTCTAATAGGGCTAGGAATTTGTTTTCGAAAATTCTGAAATCAAATTATAGTAAATTTATTTATGTTATAAATTTCAAATTCAAATCTTTATTTATCAACACGTTACATTATAGCAGTGCTATAGTAACAGGTGATATTGTCTACTATTATAAACTGTATTAATCTTACAAGTAGTATTCGTCGATATAAATATTATTAAATTTAAGTCCTAGTATAAAAAGTACATTATTATTAGTGATACTAAATAAAAAAATATGTAACATATACAAATAATGGGATATTATGGAATTAAATAACAAATATAAAATTCAGACAAACTTAATAAACTTAACAATAATAATTAATTTCACAATAAACTTAACAAATTACACATATTTGCATGCAACAGATAAAAGTAATGGAATATTACGTTATTAAATAATAAATATAAAATTCAGATAAACTTAACAATAATAATTAATTTCACAATAAATTTAACAAATTGTACATATTTGCCAAATTTGGGCAACTTCAGGTATGGCATGTGATGTACCGGAAAAGCACACCAGCGTCATCGAAGAAATTCGTCTACTGAGTAGAACATGGTCTAAAGAGTACATAAATGGTTTCTTATTTCACTGTAGCCTATTCCGTTACTAAGACTTGAAACACGTACAAAAGTATTTTAATTTATTAATTTATTGGCTAACTGTTTCCTTATTAGGGTTTTAATTAAAATGCTAATCACCCATACCATAGCATTTTTAAGAGTTAATAGGTAAACAATTTTATTCCCAAAAAACAACTTATACTTTGGAGAATTAAGTTTCTCTTACACAGGCAAGGTCTATAAGTAAGTGGTTCGACACAAACATAAAAATTATTTGATCTCCTTAGTTGCATTGGACAATTAGTTAGTTCAAAAATCCTTCTGTGTCAAATACTTTCAGTTAAAATGAAAAAATTCAGGATACCCATCCTTAATGTTGGTATGTAGAAATCGGTTTCTACTAAAGAGTATTTTATACAAGTACAGTCAAGTCACGAACGTACAGTTAGCCTGTTGAGTTATTGCTCTACTATCCAGGAATGGTTCTTGACTATTCAATGAAAAATATGTGGGTACATTGCAGGATCGAATTCCCACATAATGTATGGTCTATTTTTGACCTGGCAGTATCGTCGAAGCACTTAAATTCCACCAAAAATGTCTAATTCATATTCAAAGTCAAAGTGTTTTATTTGTCAATTAACAATTAACATTTGCATGACAATGGTCAATAATTTACAATAATAATAAAAACAAAAGATAAAATAACTAAACATCTTCTTTGTACATTAGATAAATCTCTTACAGAGTAAAACTCTCCATCAATCAAAAAAAACACTTAAGTCTTTTTTCTAAATTTGCTAACAACAGTTTCTGCTTTTATTTCCAGTGGGAGACTATTAAATAATTTGATTGCTGAAAAATATAACTGGTTTTCAAAAAATGAGGTACGGTGTTTTGGTACAGGTATACAGATGGAGTTTCTTAAGTTGTAATGAGTAGGAGAAATCAGAGGTAAAAAATGTGCCATATATTTTTCTTAAAGAAGGTTAAGGTTTCGAGTATGTATAGGCTTAGGGAATGTAAGAATTTTGTTTGATCGGAAAAAACCCCTGCATGATTGACTTCTTGCCAGCCCTAATACAATCCTTAGAGATTTCTTCTGCAAACGAAAGATGTATAGGGTCTTTGTGTTTTCAGAGCCCCATATTGGAAGTCCATAAGCAAGATGTGGGTAAATGCACCCATAATAGCCAGCCAGAAGAATTTCAGTACTAGAAAAACTGGAGAGTCTTACGTAATAAAAATATGCCGCTGCATAATTTCCCACACACCTTGTCCATGTGAAGGTGAAAGTTCAGGCTTGAGTCCAAAATCACACCCAAGAAGTTTGTAATTGTGACGAGTTAATAACGGAATCGCCTAAAATAATGGATGAACTTCCACTATCACTCATTCATGGGTGCTCTAATATTTAAAATCCAGGAATGTCGTCTTTGCAGTGTTCACAGTAAGGTCATTTTCTTCCATTCCATTGAAGAAAGACAGCTGCCTTGTACAAAAATATCATATTCCAGGTTTTCCCTATTTTTATGTGACATATTGAAAGACGTGTCGTCAGCAAATAAGCACAGATTTCCTCCGCCCACACTAGATGAGATGTCATTAACAAATAATAGGAATAAGACTGGGCCAAGGACAGAGCCTTGGGGTACCCCTGACTTCACTGTTTTCACAGAGGATACTCGATGACTCAAGCAACCAGAGTGGTCAACAAAGGGAATTTTCAACTACCTGGCTACGCCCATCAAATATGAAGACACCCAGTCAAATGCGGTACCCCTAATTCCAAGGTTTTGTAGTTTGCATAACAAGAGCCCATGATTGACAACATCGAACGCTTTTCGGAGATCCAAGAAAACACCAAACGAATGCTGACGTTCATCCAAGGCAATAGAAACATGATTGATGAAGTCAAAAACGGCATCAAGTGTCGAGAAGCCACGTCCGTCTGAAGCCAAAATCGCTTTTCAAAAATGACATTATTATGCGATAAAAACGACAGTAAACGAACAAGATACAGCTTTTCCAAGACTTTTGAAAACGTTTGATAGGATAGATATGAGCCTATAGTTTTCGATGTCATATGGGCTTTCCCTTTTTCAGTAGTGGTTTAACTATTGCTTGCTTTAGAATACATGGAAAATACACCACTTTCGAAGGTAGCATTCGCAATGTGGGCCAAAGGCCAAGCCAGCTGCTCAGCAACATCCTTCAGAAGGCTAGAAGACATCCCATCAGCCCCTGAGGTGTGGCCGGGCTTTAAGGATTTTACTACTGCGATTACTTCCCGAACATCTGTTGGCCACAGGAAAAGTGAAGGTACAAACTGTCCGCATCGCATGACACACTCGTTGTGGGTCGTCAACATTCCAAGAACCGCCTCCAAGACGTTCGCCCATCTGGGTGAAGAAAGAATTAAACTGACATGAGATAACAGTCGGATCGACCACTAAGGAACCACTTTTCATTCTTAATGGAGTAACAGGTAAAATCCTTAGACTTTTTGTTGGCTGAATGTCCTTAATGATGTTCCAAACGGCCCTGTTTTTGTTCTTGGCCTTCGTGATGTGTTTATAAACCAACCCAGCCTTTAGCAGAGCGAACTCTAGTCCGAAACTGTTTCTTAAGATCACGGTAAGATTTTCGCAAGGATGTCCAGAACCAAGGTGTTTCGTCAGAGAATACATAGTGATCACCTTCTCTTGGAGCTGAAGCAAAATCTTTATTGAAAACCACCTTCGTAAAAGATTTGGTTTTCTGGTATTTTACCTTCTTTATAGGAGCAATTAAATTAAAATAATATGAAAAATTAGATAGGAAAAGTGAGAACTTGGAGTTCACATCTTGTGCACTAAGAAACATTAGCCCACATTTCATTTGCCAACAAGTGTCTTAAAACATGGATGCTGTTATTCTGAAATTTGACGTTTGAGTTTTGAACTTAGGAGTATTTATCCATAGGAGACACATTAACCTTGAGATCACCAACCTGAGCATGGTGGTCCGATACTGCCGTTATGACAACTTGAGTGACCAGCTCACTTTGGATTGATGTTCGTAAAGATGTTGTCAATTAGTGACGTAGACCCATTAAACTCCCTGGTATACGATTTTACTGTATCTCTAAGCCCAAAAGAAGTAATGAGATGAGACAGTTGTCTGGCAGTTTCATTATCAGAACACATGTCAATATTAAAATCACCAGCAATAAGAACCCTTACGCCAGATTTCAAAATAGAACTAAGACAATCAGTTTTAAAGAATTAAAGAACAATTCAATGTTACTGAAATCTGAATGTGGAGGTCTGTAAACAGAGATAAACTAAATATTGAGAACCGCTTAAATCCACCTGAAACACTGGCCAGCTCACAAGAACCCTCCTTCCAAAATCTCGAAACGTCAAACAGCATGACAATGCCTCAGACCCTCGTGAACCAATGCACACGCCACCTCGCCCCTTAACGGACCGACAATAACTGGACACGACCCTAAACCCAGACAAAACAAAAATATTCATCTCTGATTCTCTCAGAAAGTGTTCTGAGAAAACATAGGATTTGAGGCGAGAGCAGATCCACCATAACCTCAATCTGGGCCAGTTTAGGCATAATACCCTGGACATTTTTGATGTACCAGCCTAAGAGTGTCTAGGTGATCGCCTTCATCCCCCCGTACGACCCGTTTCCCGAAGAAGCTATTGAACGCACAGGAGAGGGCTCACGGGAAATCTCTGGTGAAGGATCACGGGGAAAACCCCAGTAGTGGGGCCCACAGGAAGGTACAAAAGGATTAGGAGCGACAGGGAAGGGCTGCAGGGCATTGCTAGAGAGGATGGGAGCCACCGAATCGGAAAGTGAGCGGTTAGAAGTAGATTTAGTAACGTGGAGAGCATAATGTGGCCCCAATTCAAAGTTGCCACTTCCTATTTAGGTGCCTTCCGTCTATTAGCAAGGTGTGCCTACGAATACAATTGTACAGATCAATAAAATTCAACATTAAAGTTGTTTACACATCAAAACAACTGCTCGTTAAGATAATCTAGAGCTATGTCATTGATATCCCGAACGCCTTAAGATGCTTATTTAAAATTATCTTAGCATTAGGAAATTCAGTCTTACAAGTATACAGCAGCTCAGCCATCCTGTGCAAAACCTCTTTCTTGCCACAACCACCATCATATCCAGCCCCACCATTATAACCCATAGCCACATCATTTGTGCCGACATGAATATAAATAACCGGTGGCTGGACTTGAACATAATCTTTTAAGTTTTCTCTTTATGTTTTAAAATTTTTGCACCAGGATTTACATCAACAGTAGCTCCCCTATATACACATTGTTTACTTGAAAAATCTTAGTAACGAATCCCCAATAACCAGGCAACTTTTCAAGGTAGACGTATACATATTATTATTATTTACAACATTGGGACTACTCTTTTTATGTATAGAATCTCTATTACTATTTAAACTATTTACATTTTTTCTTAGGCTAAGGTGGCTGTCCGTGAGTTCAGGGTCCTTACTTTGACTTTACAATTACGACACCGTTGTCGTTTGCTACTATTAGATTCCCTAATGACAGACATCCGTTTCACGTCGCTCTCCACATTCCCTGACTTCTTACACCTCTTAGACTTAATACATTGAGTCATGGCATCCTCTTGCTGGCTCGTCCTCCACACTCCAGAGACACTTTTTCACACGCCCAGTGTCATGGACATCCTCCGACTCAAACGACGCTAGTTCTCCGTATTTGTTCTTTGTCTCAACGATGGGGACGGCTGGACACCCTGTTAAGTTTATTTTTTGCCTTCCTTGTCCGATTGTTTTTTACAATTGACCATTTATCGCTATCCATCAATGGCTTGAGGAATTTCCTTAATGTTAGACTCGATCACAACCGGTTCAGTTGTTCTCCGATTGACAGATTACTTGTGTTCTCCGTAAACCAGCTTGTACCACTCATGGAAACGAAATGCCACCTGTCGTAGTTTTTTTGCAGAAACCATCATTAATGAACTTTGTGTTTTACTAGTACACTCAAGCCACACTCAAAAGAGTTATTTTGTTGACAGCAGTTCAACTCACACAAGTTACTCTCACTGAACCCAAGATTGCCTGTTACTAGTTTGCGGCAGGCATGTTACTGCCGTGGAGTGAGTCCAAGTGATACAGCTTCTGGCCAGTAATGTCGACAAACAACAGGGTCCAATGCGAACCAGTATCCGACTTGAAAACTAGAGGATTGTCACTAATGCATAGAAATGCATAATCCGAATTAAAGAAATTTAACTCCTTTAGGTGGGCATTCACATCAGCAGAGCTGCCATGCTTTATTAGTTGAGTCAGTGTTGGACCCAAAAAAACAACTTTAGATAAGCTGTCCTTGTTGTTTTGCTCAAAAGACAGAAAGTAGGAATCAAGAATTGAGTCATCAATCCATCTACTATTCAGCCAGGATTTTTTGTTTCTAACTCAGCAATAGAAGATCTCAGCTCCGTCACAATACCTGTCAGCTCTGAGTTTTGCAGATTGGAAGCAATTAGATCTGATTTTAGCTTATCAAGAACACTATTCCTGTCAGTGACCAAAGATTTCAATGACAAGCAGTCATGTGTCAGATTCTCTAACTTGGTTTTAGCAATTAGTTAAGCTGGAAGACAAGGTGCTATTTTCTCTTAAAATACGGTCCTTTTCTTCTCGGATAACGACTAGCTCATTAAATGATTCATTTAAGTCAGATCGCCTCCGTTGTTTTTCTTTTTTCAAGTCTGGACTCAAGAGTTAAAATATTACCTTGAAGTTCCTTAATTACAACTTCAGAATGTGATGTAGTACTCAGTGATTCATCCAATCGCTTAAGTAAGTTGGATATATTTAGCACAAGATTCAGATAAAGTAATGTGAGGATGATTCGCTTCTAACTTTTTTAAATTCGTATACAGGCTCGTGACAAGGGACTCGGTATCTCATTAAGATTGTTTGTATCTGTAAATATTTCTTCTATTACAGGCATTGCGACATTTGACATGCCACGAGTAATCACCATTTTAAAGAATATGGTACAAGAATAAATGGCAAATGAAATTTAGTAAGTTATGAAATAATAATACATGCTTAATTGGTAAAATAATAATTTACAAAGATAAAAACAAACATGCAACAATAAAACTTAGAACAAGAAACATAAAAGGCACTCCAATTTTTGTGGACAGACAGTTTCAAGTCCAAACTGATGGAACAGCAACAGTCACAGAACTTCTCAGCCGGCGTTTGAAGGAACAGCAAACCGCAGTACAGGTGAGCAGCAATGTAGTGGTGAGGGAATTGAAGGCGCAATCAGCAACACTCGCAGCGGGTAGGTAGGCCATGACCGCTCGTGACAGTGATTAGTGACAGAGCAGGGATATTTCGGCGGCGGGCAGCGACTGGCTGTGTTGGCAGCGGCGCACTGTGGCCGCGTCGAGACTCGAACTGCTCACGGTCGTGTAGTCCGCGCTGCTGCACGTGTCCCTTGAGTTTGGTTAGCCACGACAACCACATTCAGCTACTTACAATTGTCCGTCAAACCACAGCATGCAAATGTTCTACCGAAGCACAATTAAGCCTTCCGACATATTAAAAACTATGTAACATGCAAATAATTATGTAATTTGAATAAAAATAACAGAGCTTTAAAACACCCGTCAATCTTCTGCAGACCAGGTCTGCCAACCCTTAAATAATCAAAATAGTATTTAAGATATTTTAAATTTCAGAACATTAAATTGATTAAACACTGTATAGGTTAATGTTATTGTGATTACAAAAAAATACCAGGCGGCTAACAACTGGAATCATATTATTATGATATTAACACCTTTCCAAGGATTATAGAAATAAAAAGTATAATTTTAATAATATGAAAAATAATAGCAAACATTTGATATTGACAGCTTCTGAAGAAGATAAATTAATATAATTATTGAGATTATGTGTTGTTATTTAACACGATAATTTGTGAACCAATAATCTGTTATCCGTAATTTACGTTCTTTAAATAACTGATTTTCTTCTCAGTTAAATTTAACTTCTCATCATTTTTTTATTTTTTGCAGTTTTAATTTTTTATTATTTTTATTCAATATGGATTTATGTGCCCTATTATATTTGACTCGAAACGGTGGTCTAAATTCTAGCCCTAAATTATTTTATTTTATTTTTGGTCCATGTAATATTTTGAACAAATTTTGTATGGTAAATAATAAATAAAATGTATTGAAGTTCAACAATCTATGTTACTGATTATGGGACAAAGCTTTTGATCGTTATGATTTTTTGCTAGAAATATTGTTGTCTTCTTTAACAGCTTTTCTAAATGGATTTTTTCGTGGGCAGGGTGTCAGCTGGAATAGTGCAAATACTAAATCCCCATAATATAAAACACAATATGGATATAAACTATTGCCTTAGTGAACTTTTTGTGGCTTAATTCTACCTTGTTGTAGGCATCACATTTGACTAAACGGTTAATACACTTTAAAGTTTTAATTATCACATTAAGTTTTAATAACGATTTCTACTATACAATGCAGTGCACGTTAGGTTATTAGTGCTACTTTTAACATTGTACCTTAATCTGTTCGGCCATTCTCATGTGAAGACGGATAAGATTTACCGTTAATTAAATTTAACCTAATGCAGGATAACATTTACTCAGTGTACAAGGTGAATGTGATTTCTGGCCACCGTAAGAGGTATTGCAATACTCCTGTCCTGGTAGAAAGATCGCATTCAAATCGTCAATATACATTAAGGTGGTAGAATTGGTTTTAGGTTGGAATAATATTTCTATAGCACTTTATATACTTTTTATAAGAAACATTTTTATATTTTGTCTGTTTTCAAGAAAGGTATGATATACATTTCTGAACTCAACATTAAACCAAATTAACTCTACTATAATGTTACGTATTACTGTAAAAGTAGACTCTAAAAGAACCTTTGTTCTGTCATTCTGACCGCACCGACCCAACGGCACTAGTTGCACTGTTCAAATGGCAACCTCAAAATCTTACGAGATTTAAAGACTTCAACACTGTACATGGATATTGAATATAATTTTAATTCAACACAATAAGCACTATATTTTTTAAGCTCTGGTATTCCCCAGGACGTTTCACTTCTGACTGGTTCATACCTGTAAGTTGAACCATTCTTAGTTACAACAAAAACCGATATGTTTCTTTCTGGACAATCCTATAAGATGGTTTCAGGCCGTCTGAACAATAACCAAAAATGATGAAGATTTACCATAACAGGGTTGATATATAATCCTATATTCCTGCACGTAATGATTGTTAGAAAAATGTTGTAATTCCCTGTTATAACTCAAATTTTTTTATTATTTATTTTAATGTGTTTAATTATTTTTCTAAGTTTGTAGTCTACATTAAAGTAATAGGCCTACTGTATACACATGCACCATTCGGATCTGAAAAAAATATATATTAGTAGTAGTTTTATACTAGATTCTGTGTTCATATTTTACTACAGCATTACGTTCAAGAACGATTTCCTAACTTTACTTAACTGTTGCTGGATTCTGTTCTAAGATATAGCAGCAGGATAACGTTCAAAACCAACCAGCGAGCGAGTTTTCTCTGAAAAACGTGAGCAGTATATTATGAGATCGACTCCCGCGTTGGGCGTTCTCTGAACATAACTTAGTTGTTGCTCGGTTATCGGCATTTGCTTGTAATGTAAAATGTTCTATATATGAGTTATTTACGTTTCTTAAATGTTAACTGGACCATTAGTGTTCTCTCTGGTTTACTAGAATTATTTAACTACAAACATGAATAACAGAGTAATGTAATTCGTGACTTAATTTTTTTAAATACATAATTTTCTTCTTCGTAAAAGTTGTCTTCTCGTAATATAATTTTTTTTTATATCATTATGTTTTATATATAATCGATAGCAAGTCGTTTTTACGCTCAATAAATTTTACTCTTTATTTTTTATTCTACTTTTGATATAGTGTTGACCGCCCGTAAACAATGGCTTACCTAAGGTTTGGTAATCCAAAAACTAATATTTTAAGTCATTTTTATTTTTATGCCAAGATTGTTTAGTATAATCGGTATAATTTCCTAACGAAAACAACAGTTTGATGTAAGGATTTAAATAAGCTTTTTACAGACAAAAGCTAAACCCAGGGATTTGACCTAACTGAAACTACATTGAGCTAAATCCTATCATTACTTCTGTAAAAGTAGAGCTCTCTTCCCGAGCGCCAATATTTATAACTCTTTGAGTGTTACAAATCGTGTTTTATAAATCTGCTTAATTTATCGTGAGTAGAAATGATCCAATCAGAGGATACAAGTAAAAACTGACTGATTTCTTCTGGTTTTTGTATCTCTAATTTTGCTTATCAGCACAGGTAATCAGAAAGAGCACTGAAGTTACAATTTAAATGTAGAGTATAATAATTAGATTTTATATCACATATTTAGATAACATAAGATGCAAAAACAAACAAATCAGAAATTTTAACGCAACGCCAAAAGTAATATTTATTACAAAAGTAATATTTATTCAAATTCTTACGTTTCAAAACCTACACGAGGCACCTTTGAAACGCGAGACTTCCACGAGGTTCTCACGAGCCTTTGAGATATTAGACAAATATTCTCTAATAACTGGCACGAATATTCTTTCAAGGTTTCTAAACGTAATTAGAAAGACGTTTTTTCAGGCATTCATTCCGTATGTATTCTAAATATTATAATATAAATTCATTTGCCTTATGATATTTGCCTTATTAGGCAGATTTCACTAAGGTGTGTGAAATGTAATTGATTCGAAAAATTATTACTTAAATTTAGAACCTCTTAACAATGAAAATATAATATGTACTTATAACATGTTCCTATTCAAATTTATCATAAGATTCCATCACATTCACCAGTGTTACTAAAATTGTTGGAGTTATTGGTTCCAATATGAATTTTGAAGAGAAATGTATGTATTATTTCATTGGTAAAAACGGTTGTAATTGAGATCCCCAAACACCGCTCTTTATACTGAATCTAAATACTCAGAAATAAATAAGAAGATTGGAATACCAGCTAGTGACCATAATTTATTTTTGGAAGTGCTTATGTCATATAAAAGAATATGACTATTATGTATGTGTCACTTAATATAACATCACATTCAAAGCCAAGGGTACCTGCTAGTATGTCCTGTATAATTTTGACTTTATTTTCCATAGTGACTGTAACACTAATGATAGATTTTTGAAGCTTAAATATAAATAAAACAAATCATGTAAAATTTGAATGTGGGACGAGCTACAAAATGCTGGTGAAACTAAAACTTTGTTTTGACATATGTAATTCCTGTATAATCTTCTATAGTTCTATTTAAAATACAATGATTACAAATTTCAACAATTCGGGGCTCGGGGCAATGTTTTTAAACAAGTTACGTGTTACATGTTCTAGGTCACCTTAGATACGTTAAAGACGACGATGTCACTTGTCCGTTAAGTTTGGTCACAGCTGTTCCATTTTCCGCTAAACTAAATCTGATAAGAGATAACTAATGTCTTTTTTTATCAGAACCATTTATCATTATAGCTCAACTTCGTCTCTGGTGCTCTACGTTACTCCTACAAAGTTTACACCGTGTTTTAATAACGATGTTTTATATTGTTATGCAATTTCCAATTCTGAAATTAATATAAATAGTTACTATTCTGTATACCAGATCTACCTGTGCATGATGCAAATAAAAAGTACACATATAACTTAGAAAAGAGGAATATAAAAATTAGTTATCTCAAAAAATACCAAAAACATTTATAAATTTGAGCATATTCTTCAAAAACTATTCAACACTATGAGCTTTAATGTACTTATAAAATTGTCTTGGATATAATTGATTACAAAATATAAGACTCTTGAAAACGAAATTAATAAAGATCACATATTTTACAACATTTAAAAAATGCTATGTTTAACTTTAACTACTTCCTTATATTTTGTTCAAATATTAAAACAAAAACTAAAATCAACGTAAAATGCCCTGTTTCTGTATTAAAAATACTTACTTTTATTTAATATAGTTGTTATACCATAAATATATTCCGTATTTAATATCAGCCTTTTATAGGGTTCCTGCAAAAGAGTGACACCATTACAGTTGATTAAAATGTCATTGTACCTCATACTATTACGTAAAATCACAATAATGTTTTGATATCTATATTATAAAAACAAATTGTAGATTATTTAATATCGTAACTTTTATCGTAATTGAATCCATGTTTCATACTTATCTCATATTAAATCGTATCTTAAAAATCGCACTTTTACATTCTAAAAAGTAACATTAGGAAAATGTTGCTCCATTAACTAATGTGTTTTAAGAAACACTGATCGATTTATATTCCAAACGCCAAGAAGTATCTTCTGTGAGTTATATTCTCCCTTTTTTCATTTATTAGTATACTTCCACA
Organism: Homalodisca vitripennis; assembly: GCF_021130785.1. NCBI lineage: Eukaryota > Metazoa > Arthropoda > Insecta > Hemiptera > Cicadellidae > Homalodisca > Homalodisca vitripennis. The sequence continues at coordinate 97,302,796 of NC_060207.1, forward strand.
TTAACAAAGTTTAGTTGATAAATAATCAAGTTTAGCCAAATATATGAACCCTATTTTTCGGTTATAGTTTTCAAAACATCTTATGATCATAAATATATGCTTCTTTTAATTGTATAGTTCATCATTACTGATATTATCACTGAAGAGAACATTTTTGTTATTCTTGTTCTCTTTTCATTATAATTGTACGTTTAGGTTGGCTAAGTTAAAAAAAGTGAATAGTTTCGTTCACGCTTAGCAATATATTGTGAAATATAACATCCTTATGTGTGGATAGAAATACATCTTTCTTTTAACGTCATATGCATTTATCTAGAACTACTTGTCAATTTCGTTGGAACATATTAACAAACCATAGAATACAATTTTGAAAACTGTAAGAAATGTTGTGTCTGAATATTAAAAAGTAGTGTACATTTCATAAATTTGTTATGTTAAGGACAAACGTGTGAGAAAACAGTCATAAACTATCCACTATCAATAAAAATAAAAATTAATTTTGACATTGAGTAAATCTCTTGAGAAGGCACTGATAAGAAAGCTATTTAAATAGTTAAGCCTGTTAGACGATAAACGTTTCGCGGACGTGCACACGGACGATAATTGACTACACACCCTGTCTTAAAATCATCTGTAATGCAAAATGACAGAAATATCGGTGTAACTTGAATGCTAACTATAGTTTCTGAAAAACTCATTGGGTCTAAAATAGCTTTCGTGTATTAAGAACACGGGCCGTGTGTGTCTAATTAAACATACAATTAAGAACTTCAAGTAATATTCCCCAAAACCTTGTATTAAGGAAACAAATTTCATAATAAATTACATCAACGATGGACGATTGGTAAAATACTACATTTCCCACCTTCAGTTTTACCTCAATTCAGTCTTACAAGCAGTCCAACATCCACGTTTTACTGAATTTTACTGAGTCAGAAATTAGGTGGAATCACTATTACCACACCTTATCTTGTTTCACCGTAACAGTTTTACAGTTACTGACCCTCAACAACAATGTAAGAGATCAGTACCTTTCTAACTGAGATCTTCTAATCACTCTGAGACAATTGATGGTAGAGTATGCATATGAAATCCGACTTTGCCTCAGCCTACAAGCAACCTCATTTCCAACAGATTTTTACGACCACTTTTACGCCTTTGGCTCATTAAAAGTAATACACATCTTCACATTCAATCCTGCCTCTTAGCATTCAATCTTGCAACAGCGATGAAAACTGATGGGTTCAGCAGGGACTCAATAAGATTTTCTTAATGAGGAACTAAATGACAACTAAATGACACTGTTGTTAAAATAAGTAAAATACTTTTCATGAGTGCGTATCTTTTAAAAGATTTTGCTTTTACTTCGAGAAGTAACATAGCTTAACAAGCTAGACGTTAGTGAAGCCTATAACCCAAGGGGCGGGAGACGTTTCATTTATGTCTGTCTGTCTGTCTAGAAAACAATCAAACCAATGGACTCTAAATTTTGCATGAAGCTTAATTTATATTCAGGCAACACTGAGTTCAGTGATGGTGCATGTCTCTCCATGTTGCCAATAAGTAGTAATCAGAATATATAGACTTGTAAACAGGCTGAGCACAATCAAACACATGCAGCTTATTCGTGTAGTAAAAATTAAAATCAAACAAAAAAGTGGAAAGTCCAAGGGAAAAGTCGATGGTAAGTTTGGATCTCAGCGTACTTTTGCATTTTAGTATCTTTAGTAGCTCACCGAAACTTTTATTATTTAAAACACTGTTATAAAATCTAACTCAAAAAAACAGGCAAAGATTTTGCAAAACATTTTGAAGATTTAATTCGTATACTTTGCATTTTGCCATGGTATTGTCCAATCACAGAATCTGGCTAAATGTCTTTGAATCCTATCATTCAGTAGATTGGCTAAATTTATCTCTCTACCGAGAAATGTAAAATTTTTTGTCTTATATAAATCTCCACAGGACAAGAATAAAATGAGTCAGTCACAGACTCAATTTTGTATCCAACGTAAGCAAAGCCTGTTACACGAAACGTGGTCGTGGTATATTCCTTCCTTGTTTTAAATGAATATGCATTTTTGTAATGCTAATGAAATGGTACGTGCTATATTTTTATTTGAAAATAAAACTGGAAAAGAATTAACATCGAAAACGGGCTCCCAGTAGTTTAATGAACTATTTACAAAGCCAATGGGTTTATTGCGCTTAAAGAAACTATTAATACGTTTCAGAGTAAACTGGCAGGATTTTAACCTTTAGGCCCTCTAAATAAGTTAATGGTGATACCTATGTTAACGTCAACCCTCAGAGTAAGTTTTCCGACCACACCTGGAAAACATGAGAATGCTTTTACGCTTCACGTAAATATTGCACGTAAATACGCTCAACTTATAATTACTATCTGCATACAACATTTATTCTACATGTCCCGTTCTGCACAACAAAGTAGACATATTCGATTCTGTGATACATATATCGGCCTTGAAACAAATGTGTACTTAATGACATGAATAAAAGGGGTAAACCACATTTTCCTACTGGAGTTTAGTACACCCTGGCAGATGAGAGTTAAACTGTTAAAACGAATATGTTCTTATCCCTACGTAAGCAACCTTACTGCACACAGATATCTTTATGCACAATTATAATTTTTTGAGCTGAAATGCACGAATTACCGAATGCTGAAATAATGAACTAAATTTTTAGTTTTCATCTTAACGTAAGTAAACTAAAAATACAAAATGAACAATATAAGAATACTGCCAAACCAAATGTAGCGTTATTTTTATTTAAAATTTCAATTATATGCCTCTGTTTGTTCTTTAGATAAACTGCAGAATAGCAAACACACAGACGGACAGACAAACAAACAGAAGAACAATTTTCCAGCCTCAGTCATGGGCTTCACTAATTAAAAAGCTAACAACAGTCATGTATTATCAAAGAACAAATATTATTACAACGTAGATTATAGTAGTAATGACGTCTGGAATAATATAATATCTTAACCTTATTTGCAAAAGAAATCAGTTTCATTGAAGAAGTACAAAAGCTACCACCTTACTTCTAATACGAGATATCCTAAAGTCGAGATACTATTACGATAGGAATATCTTATAAATTCTTGCAGACTACCTATTTGAACACAAATTTTGTATTAATTCAATACAATTTATATTAGAGTAATTAATAATTACCGTTAACATTTAAAAAAACAACTGTCTTTTCTGTTATATTGTCTTTATGACTTTTTTAAAATTTATAACAGTAGAATATTGAAAACGTACTTTCTTCAGTTTATATACCACATACTTGATATTTACAAAACAAGTTACAAAGAATGCTATGCCAGGTAAATATAAACTTTTGTGACGCATTTTCGAATTATTTTTTTTTTATATAGACTTATGTTTCGTTTGTCGTAAAAAATAAGAATATTATATGCTTTTATTTCGATTTCAAGGTAATTATAATGTACATACTTTCAGACAACTATTATAATGTACGTACCAACAATTCATTTCCGAATGAGATTACCGAAGCTTTGTCCTTAATGGCCACTCCAAGATAAAATGCACCTGTGATTTCCCTTGTGGATAATGCTGCTGCTGAGAAAGATTGCCAAGAAAAAGAAGTAAAGAGTATTGGAACGTGTCTCCCACGAATTCTAATTTCCTGATTTGTCCTCTTTGTAATGTGGGAACTGTAACACCATGTTCATGTTTTTCATTCGTTTTTAAAAGGATTGTGAAAAAGGATTTTTATGAAGATACCTAGAAGTACTCATTCAGTTTGCTCTATTTTCTGATAGAATGATTCTCTAAACAGGATCGGCACAAAATTGCAACCCTTCAAAGGTTTAATATTGATCTTATTTCATCAGGCAGCATTTTGCAACAATCACAGCTTATGCAGAGGAATTTACGGCATTATATAGGATATATACTACTATCATATTTTAATTGCGTTCAAGCGCTCAAGCTTCAATGCACGATCAATTTGTAATATAGGCTAATATATTGGTTATGAAAAATCTACATATTATCAAATATGCCAGAGTTGGTGAAACCGTCTATGCAATGTATTATAGAAATAACAATTTTTTAATATATTTTAAAATAAATCCAATGTCTTATAATTATTGTTTTAATTTTTTTCATTACTAAGGTAAAGCAACCGCCTTTTACTACTATGTGCTAGAAACACGACACCACTCTGACCTGGTTAAAACAAGCGCATTCTCTGTCTGTAGAATATAACAACCCTGCTTTTATATGATAAATTAAGTAATATTAAAAACCAGACACAACCTTACTCTGGTTATTTATGGAATACTATCATACACAGTTAGGTCATTTAGAATAAAAACAACAAAATTAGGGATTTTTTCATTTTATCTCCTGCTAGCCTAAAAGCCACGTTATAAATTATACAAGGCTTGTCATAAACACTTTGCTTTACCAGCCTCATAGTTACATGGGAATATCACCAGCAAGCTTAACTTATTTTAGTTTCATAACACTGTTATCTGTAACCGTATAACATCGGCTATACCTACCATAGTGGCACTAGTTGTACACCGGCTTCTATAGTGATCATGGCATCTTCCTTTATTTAAATTGTGTGTGTGTGTGTGTGTGTGTGTAAAAATATTCCGAATTGAGTTTACTTACGACATATTAACATCGGCCTGTTTACATACCTCAAAATATTGTAACTTATTCTATAACCTGCCAAAAAATAGATAGGTAACATAACAAAGCAATCTATTCTTAATACGAAACATGAAAAAATTGGCTGCTTAGTGAGGGATAATAATTCTACTAATAAGATACAGACCAACACTTTTTCAAAAGAATGTATTTATTATTGAAAATAATTTTTATTTTTTTCAACTAAATTAATGAAAATAATATGGAATACATACGTTTAAATCTTGAAACGGTACTGTGTTACAAAAGCTAAATTTAATGTTTATCTTTTGTAATGTAATAAACCAATGGCATAGCTATGTTAGAAATGTCAATGACAAAGTTGGCCCTGTACATCTTAAAAGCCAATTATTAGAGTATTTATGTAACTCATATTTAAAGGTGTAACTCATATAATATTTAATACAAGTCGTTACAATTTATTTTGGTTTTCTAAAATCCTTTCATTTGATAAAAATTATATATTTTCATTCATACTGCTATAGTTTTATAAGGCATTAATAAGTTATATAATCCAAAGCACAAGTGATTCAGTTTATATCAGAATTTAAAATGTATTCTTTTATAACTTTATGAAGGGAAATGGTATGTTGAGATACATACAGTTTGTGGTATTTCGTCACACTTCTAATAGCCTGCATTTTTGACTAAAATATTGTTTTCAGTAAAACATTATAAACTATGGAATGGTATTAAGATGTTTGAAAGATACATTATATGTCAGTTTAAACAAAAGTCAAAACAATCAGGTAGCGATCACTGATGAATGAGAGGATTGCATAGACACACATTAGTTTTCCAAGACATTTTTCTACGATTCAGAGAACACATAAATATGTTTGCATTTGGCACGAACACACAAGAGCAACTATATTCATCAAATAGTTTCATATAATATCGGAATATTTAAATGTATGGATTACATCTGCACAAAATTTATATAGGATATGCATATTAGGCAGTATAAAATTTACAAAAGGTATCTGTCGTTTAAAAAATAAAAATGTCCGAAGTCCTTTAAAACCCCTAACTCATGTATTGCTGCTGTTAAACAAACACTACAAAATCGTTACCAATTACAATAAATTTCTTAAATGGTTGATTTTTTAAAATGTTTCAGTATGTAACCTACTTATTAAACACAGAGTAAGTGTGCGTACAGTTATTTACATTGGTTATAATAACCGGTAGTTGTATTTTAACTTGTGATTGGAGACTCAACTCCCAACGCAATCATGGTGTCTAAAATGAAAGCCATTAAAACCCATTAACAGCGCTAATCAATACACAATCTGTTTGTTTCGTAGCAATTTATTCAATTCAATTACAAATTAATGTTATTTGAATGAGCTAATATACATCTAATAGATTATGTAAAATTGTCTTCACAATACTCTTTCATTTTTAACTCTTAATTAAAAGCATTGCTGGTTTAAAAAATTGAAAAAAATGTATTTTAATCTTTTAATCAGAAGTTTTTATAAATGGAAAAAATAAATAGTTCATACACTAAATCTCAACTGAATTATTTAAAAGAAAGTAAAAGGTTATTGTGCACAGGCTCCAAGTTCTAAATGAGATCCTACTTAGTTTATGCAAATATTTAAATCTAAAGCCTGGGTTACATCACCCTTTCGTTTTAGTGTAAAATTCTCCTTCTTATATCTTTCAGTCTTCAGAGAAAACTTTATATATTTTTTACATTCCTGGAGATAATCATAATTAGAAATGAAATGAAATTAATACTATAGCATATTAGCGTAATATTTATCACCAATAAATTATCTTCAAACTTGCTGATCTGCTTAAAATGTTGGATACGGTTGAAGTAAAATGTAAAAAATAAATTGCAACTGTACTATATGCATAGATAATGTTTTTAGTTACTTATTCATATATGATTTTATGAAAGTGATTGAATCTTACTTCCATGTACTCATATTAGATCAAGTGGCACTCAGCAGTACCAGTTGACTTTTTAATTATCTATCAATCGTCACCAAGGGGCCGTTCAAGTATTACGTAAGCAGATTTATTGCAATTATTTACCCCCCCATCCCCCTTGTCAGCATAAAGTAAGCAAAGCTTTTACCCCCTCCCCCCATGCTTACGTAAACATTTGTCAATTAATGTATTGTTTTTTTTAATTTTATAACATTATAATTTATAATTTGAAAAATAAGAAAATAGATTTAGGATAGAGATTATATTTTTACTGAAACGGTATTCAACATAGAGTAAAGGACAAAAATATTATATCTTACTAACATAACAAACTTTATTTTAAATTTTGGGGTACATATATTAAATTCAAATTAACAGTCTTCAATCCATGAAACCCGAATCCATGATTCTAAGTTTTCGATGACATTGGATTGCTTTGATTGCTGCTCAGTGTTGTGAGTCTGCTCGCTTTCATCCGATTTTGGAATGTCTACGTCATTCTCATCGAGCCATTCAACATCATGGTGCTCTAAATTTTGAATAATGCACATAAGTTCATTAGCACGACGAGCAGCGACTCTTACAGGTCTAACTTTCCTATCAGTGTGCGTGTTTAACTTTCTTATGGATCTTTTCGATGTGGACGATTTAGTGACTTGACGGAAGCATGATATAAGACCACACGTTTTGCATGTTCGACTTGATAGCCTCAATTGTACCGTCGGACAAAAATAATCGTATGGCATTTGCAGGAAATCTTTGAGTGAAGCACTTAAGCGTAGAGCTAAATTGACTGGAAGATTAAGAAATTGCCCTCCTTCATCTAAAACCAAGTCATCAACTGTTTGTTTTACTTTTTACAGGTGGTGGAAGAAACCTGTTGTCTAGTAATCTAAATAGACCACTTCTTGGACGACAGCATTCTGTATTTCTACATTTTACAATTTGGAGCAAGTATTGGCTTTCACGCACATGTTCTGAATACCATTTAATGTCTGGAAAATCAGGAAGATCTTGTTCACGCTGCCCCAACATATTTTGCATTAACATTATAGCCATTCAATTTCCATTGAACTCCATACTTCAGCTAATACATTTCCTGAAAATTCGAAATTAGATCTTTCTAAATGTTCATCAATTGTTCATCCAAATGAGACCCAAAATGGTCATGAGGCAATATTAAACCAGCCAGTTCCCGACTAAGAGGAGCCATCTCTGCGCTCTCTACTCTGTTATACGCACTTCTTCCGGGAGCATTGGTAGCTAAAAACAATGCATCGAGATCATGTCGCTTAAAGTGTTGTATAGCAAACCCTATGACTTTTTGATAACGCGGATGTTCATCTGGCCCTCCATCAACCGTCATGATTACCACTGGTTTTACTAGTCCATGGTCAGTTTTAGCTAAATGGTCGAAACTCTTCAAGTTCGAGAAGCGTCTCGAAATCCTGAGCATGAGTATTAGCAGTAGATGAACTATGCTTTCCACTTCGAATAGCGATGTATGTTGGTCCAGAATATCCAACGGCTTGCGGTTGTCCTAGCATATTGGAAGTGATTTTGATACCAGCATAAACAGATGGTATTAATTTATGACGCTCAGCGATTACCCAATCGTGATCAGGCAATTTTGATTCTATATTCCATGTGCATTAGAAGAGGTGCTTGCTTATTTGCCGCAGTTACGCCAATAGGGACTCGAGCTTTATCATCTTGAGATATGAAAAATACTTGATCTAGTCCTAGTAATGGATGCTATGTTCTCTAAATAATGGATTGATGTTTCAGTGAACTTGCTATCTAAGTGGCTCTTGTGGTGATCAGTTTGAGCCCCGAAATGAGCTTAACAGGGACTGTCGATACATGTCTTCGTCCCTCTGCAGAATTAGATTTTCTGGGAATCAAAACGAAGATATGTCCCACTGCGACTAATGTCAAATCCCATTTTACGTAATTCTTGTGTGAGTTCATCAAGAGTTTTTACGCTGCGAATCGATTCCGTTCGTCTTCTATCATCTGCTGCACTCCCAAATAAAGCTATATCCGCGATTGTTTTCAATAGTAAAAGGTTGATTGCTTTCAAGATTAGGACGTCCCACTGAATCCCTCAGAAATAGTCTTTTTTTCATTTCTGGATTTTCATGACAAATATCTTCTAACTTTCTTTTTCATACCATCCTGTGTTTCTTCTGGGCAACTGCGTTTTTAACCTTCCTGTTTAAAGACTTAATGACCCTGTTTATCAACTTCAGCACGGCTTGGCATAGTATCTCTGGCAGAATACAAAGCATTCAGATTTTTTTCGAGTAGAGCAATCTTATTTATCATGGCTTCCTGAGAAGGTTTTGGTCTCTGTTTATCTGTATTTTTATTAATTTTGCATTGCTGTTGTGATTCGTTACCGGTTTTTATTTTATCTTCTTCCTGTTTTTTTTAATATTTGAAGCTGGCTGTGTAATTTGTGTATTTTTTCTGCAGGTTTTACAGGTTGCCTAAAAATAAAAACTTTCTATGGGTTCTGCTAAAGATTCTCTTATTAAGCTACATAAAATTACAACGTATGGCAATATATATGGTAAATACAAAACCCTATGGCTTTAAATCTAATATCTTTAAACGAGCAATTCGTTCCGGTCACAAAATACAGGTGTTACACTCTATTCAAGTAGGTATTTAAAAGAATGTAAAACAATCTTGATATGTCTTTTTTATTGAAATATGCAATTATAAAATCAGATATTTGTAAAGGTGCGTACAGACATCGCGAGGCTTGCGCGTGAATGGTTCGTCTCGCATACATCAACCTGAGGCATGCTACGGCACATGTATACGTGCGAACCATTCGCGGCGCACGCCTCGCGATGTCTGTACGCACCTTTATGTACTTACAGACAAGCAATTTTAATATTTGTTAAGTTTTTTTAAATGATTTACAACAGATTTTACACAGTTTACAATTTTAAACCACATATTTCAATGAAAAAGACATATAAAGATTGTTTACATTCTGTTAAATACCTATTTGAATAGAGTATAGTTTTCTGTAGGTATATATATATATATTATATGTATAAAACTAACATCCTGTATTTTGTGACCAATTGACGGAATCAATTATAAGAAATAAATCTATATAATGAATATTACCTCTATACTTTAAGATAGGCCATAATATTTTCTAATTAGCAAAGAGAAACTTTTTGGCGATTTCTAATATTTCTAGTAGGTATTCATAGGTACCTAAAATGATTTTCGTCACTCACCTTAGAAAAAAAGTGTAGTAGATTGGATTTATTCTTAGTCACCGCTTTGCAATTCTTCTTCGATTCTCTTAGATACAATAATATCAAGTTCCTTGTCGGATTTTGCTTGTAATTTGGTAATTTCGCCACACTTCGTTAACTAACTTTTGTACATTTTGTACTTTCGTACTTGTATGAGATTTTTTAAAACTTTCAAACAATTTTTGGTATAACTTGGATTTGTCTATTTGAAACGACATCTTATTTAAACATTAAACTTTGGGCTAATGGAATGAATGGTAACACAAATGTTAAACTTGCTTTATTATGTTTACAATACGTCTACTCGCTATAGTATCCAAACGAAACAATACACTGATAGAGGAAATTTAGACAAGTGAACAGCGCGTGGTAATTCCCTTACTCGGTTCTAACGCGAGTAGGGGAATTACCGCGCACTGTTCACTAAACGTATGTATTACTTGCCGGGAATCCCCGAAAATGCGTTTCGTTTTCCAAGCAAAGACAATGTGTGGGTTGCCATTCGTGTAAAAAAGAAAATAACTACCGATGACGTAATCATCATCTAGACTCCCCTACCCCCCATGTCATCCAAAATAAGCAAAGCAAAGACCCCCCCGCCCCCCCCCATAGTGCTTACGTAATAATTGAACGGCCCCCAACGCACAATATCAAAATGACGAAAAAATACTTTTTTATACAAACTTAAGCATTGATATAAACAATATTATATTACATATGTTTTCTTTTAAAAAAAGAGATGGTTCAGTTATATTGAGTAGTTGCCAAACACTTTTGCATTTAAAAAAAAGTATGAACGACACTTGTCTTGAGATATATGTAGATATTAAAATTGATAATGTATCATGTATCAAACTACAGATTACAGTATTTTGTATATGTAATATACTGTTTTATCTGAGGTACAAGGAGGATGGCAGATACATTAATACTTACGATGCCCGGGGGTGGTTTTATATGACAGTATCAGTGAGAGACATGGGGTTGGTTGGGGTTATAGCTAGGTACCAAGTACCGACCTCTATAGCTACATTTCTGTATAACATCTTTCAACAGTTTCTTTACATTGTGTGAAGCTAACGTAAATTCAATAAGACTACGGAAATATTTATACTTAGGCATGACAGTTACAACCAATTTATTTTTTAACATAGCCTGTAAAATTAGATATATTTCAATTTTAATCAAACTTTAATCAACCATATACTGTAAACCTAACACTTAACAATGATTTTTATGATCTCTCATCAGATTACATACATTTATCTGTAGCAGTGCACTGCCATGAGAGTTAATAGTACATTTGTATAAGTTTCATTCGTATTTTACCATAAAAATATGATGTCTAAGGCAGAGTTGCAAAACTAAAAGCTTTCGAAAGATATACAAGACTTTAACGACTGTTTTACAAATAGTGGTACACAAACAAATACAGGATAGGTGGCGTAAAAGATTGTGCGAAGGTCCAGTTTGTACCAATATTTTCCACCAAAGCGTTTATGTATTAATTTAAATTTATTTTATTTTATAAAGTAATTAATTAAAAACTAATATGGCGCGTCAGATTAATCCAGAATGTTTAACTTATTACACTACTAGTAGTATGGTTTTACCACTCGAACTCTATGTTCCCCAAGTACTTCTGACAGCGAATATTGCCTAAATATGAATATCTGTTGTCGCCGCTGTCAAAGTCCACCAGTGATCTAGCCTAAATTATTACCCTAAAAATGTCCTAAATTATTTAAATATTATCGCATAGGTTATATATGTTGCTATGTATTACATGAGTATGCTAAGTAGTGTGTTGAAAATTAAATATAAATGAGTATATTTATTTACTAAAGGTGTTAGTTTTTATTTTAAGGCAGAGTACGATGACAAGTATACAGATTTTATTCTGTATCAATCTTTTTTACATTATCTATTATATTTTACTAAATTATTTTACAAAAAAAATCAAATTTATGGCATAAGGTTTCTTTAATCTTTAAACAACATTTCTTGCAAATGAACACTGTTATTCTAAATGTTCGCGTAGGTAGTGATAAATTTGTAAAGTATAATTCTTTACTATTTATTACACACGTTACTGCTAGCCCGAATTAAATTCTCGTTTATCATATTGTGTGTTTTTAAATACACTATCATGTGTGTTACCGTTTGATTATATTACTCCAGAATAACATTAAGGGAGTTTTTATTAAAGGTGAGATTTTTTATTCATTACATGATTCGTTTCAAACGAATGAATATAATGTAGGAATACGCAAGAAAAATACGCTAAATCAATGTACCACATGCCTGAACATTTATTTTACACCTTAAAATATTTGTTTGAAAGGTATATATCTATTAATTGGTTATGAACATTATAACACACAGTATACATTATTCCTTACATGGTAGCATGAAAAAACTTGCGGTTGCAATCCGTATGAACTCTGTATTCAAAATTTATTATGACATGTAAATAGAAACTTTAGGTTCAACTAGATTATGTTAAATATATTTTAGGTTTTATTTTAGGGTTTTGTTTATTTTAGGTTTATGTTTTAGGTATATTGTTCTCTTTACATTTGTGTTTTATTGGTTGAGAGTCAACGAATTCCATCACTCAAGAAGTTCCACACAATTTTCATTTCGGTCTCACTCTCCGCACAATGTTTATAGACTTGTAATTGCTCATTAATCTTCATTTCTTCACTAGGAACACTGCGTTCGATGGTGGTGTATGTCACACCATGTACTTCAGCTATGCCTTAGAAAGTATTCTTATATAGTTCTTATGGATAGCCATGATGGTCACAGTACACTTATAAGAGATTTTAAAATATGTACCTTTTATTTCACACATGTAGCCCAACGATCCCAACACATACAACATTATTGTATGTTAACATGGTGTGTAGACTTTCATCATTCAAACAAAACTAAACACTCTGTACAAAACTATTTTTATGAAGAACAATAGGAATGCATCAAATTGCAAAATATCTCAAGATATGGTTCATATGTAGACTTAAAGTTTTGCGTTAAACTGTATTTCTACATGGACACGAAAGAATTCTATGTTGGTGCATATCCAACCGTGGAATATGACTGAGGGACGTTCCAGGCTGTCACTCAGTACGCTGACAATATTTGTCTTTAGTTTGCAGAGAGATGTAAAAATTTCTTTTTCGTTTGAATGTCTTCGTTCATTTATCAACAATAAAATGAGCATATTAACAATTTCATATAATGCTCAATTTCCATGCGTGTTTTGAGTGTGTTTATATTTCTAAAACAACACTAACACTAGCCGTCAGTAAACTGTTGGTCTACAACTAATGGGTTCTAAGAGTCTCCACCTCACTGAACGATTAATCTTCAAGACCAAGATGTATCTTCTGTAACGGTTTGGATGTACCTCACCTAACTTATCCCTCCTTTTTCTTTCTTTTATTCTCTTTTAGTTCATAGATTATCTAGCTTAAGTAAAGCTATGAACCTTAAATGTTCAGCTATTCCAATTATAATATATTATCCTAAAATCTATAAGGTATGTTATTTTAGCTTAAAAACATGAATGAATTCAATTATAGAAAATACTTGTGGCACAAAAATAATATTTACTAACACAAATCAGAAAATTGTGACAATTTTTATAACGTTTTGATAAATGAATATCATTATAATTTAATGGGAAGGTTATTACTAGTAAGCTCCCTATAAGTGAATACTTCTTCAAATAAATTATTTAATACAGGCAACATTGTATTCCATATACAGTACAACTAATTATAGAAGATGTAGAAACTTAATGTAAAAAGGTACAAGGTAGGAGTATAATATCTCACATGTCGCGTAACAGGCTTCGCTGAGGTTAATGCAAAATTTCAAGCACAAAGTATTGACTTTCAGGGAGTGGTCTCGACGTCTACAGAAATAATAATTCGATTGTGCTCAATGCAACTTTATTTGCGCTAAATCTGTGAGTCCAACCGTATTATGTAAAGGATTGATGTAAAGAGTTTAAAAAAATAGTTTTAGACTATAAATGTTTGAAAAAATGTAAATTGCACAATAGAAATGCAATCCAGTGATCTCTTTATTAGTCAACAAGTTTTGATAGTATATAACATATGCAATGCATATTACATGTGTCCGGAGATTAATACAGTCTGCAATCTGAGGTTTACATAGAACCCGTGTGAGGTACGTGAAACTTAAAACTAAACAGAACCTCTAGAAGGTCAGTCGACAAACTTTTGATATTTACAACAAAGAAATAATATAACCAAACACAAAATGCAACTAATATAATACCTCATGATATCCACTCTTACACTGCTATGTAAACTTTAAAAACCTTATACTCATAATGAATAATATACTATCCAATTATATTAAAGTAAACGTGTAGTTGTAAACACGTAATTGATAAAGAAAGTGAGTTTCCAGAGTTTTGGTACAAGTTAGTTTTTCTCACGATCAACGTGTCATATTATTCGTTAAACCGTTATACAATTTTTGTGTGAGACAAAAAAACAATTTTCCCAGCCCATAGTGGTGTTATGGGTATCATTGCTGTCATCATATTTTCATATCTAGTGCTAGTGCTTTAAAATGCAGCTAAAACAGTATGTAATATGAAAGCTAAATAACGTATTATACTTGTCATCATAGCTATTTCTAGACTCTACGGTTACAAAAAGAACATATTTGCTTCTTACAGCCCAACAAAGCTAGCCAATAAAGATCTATTAAATGATGGTAAGTAAGTGAGTATTGGACTTCGTCAATGAACATCATCAAGTCTTTTATGCATTTTCCCGTTTCGATGAAGCGGGATCTTCAAACATGTTGAATATTGAGAACAAACGCGTCTGTTCGACAAATATGTTGGTTCTATAGAGATACAGTGTACGTAATCCGACAGTTTACGCACATACGTCACGGTCACACCTCTCCAAGGAACACCGAGATACTACTAACTTTATTGCCGAATAAATAAATTGCGCCGATGGTCATCTTTGCTGGTGTTGTATTGTTTTTCATGGTTGTTATCAGATAAGTTAATGTACTGCTATCAGACAAAGTGAAGTAGGGATCTGCAATAACAGATTGATTTTGAGAAATTCTCAGAACAAACCATATTATAAACACAAAGTATGATGAATATATATTTTTATTTTTTTGCAAATTTGCAGAGTGTTCTGACGCAGTAGAAATTTATGCGTTTTAATCATTTGTTTAACATTCTACAAAACAAAATTTAAAAAAATTATTCTCTTAAATTATTTGTTTTAATTGTTTAACCATATCATTCCAACGAAATAATTGTAGTGATATATTTAACATTCTAAAGCTATTTTATTATTAATATTATATTTTTAAATTATATCTAAAGACATAATTAAAATATCTTATAAACACTCAAACATTTTTTTACTTTTAAGAAATATACTCGTGCGTTCATAGTAAAAGATTTCTTTGGTCTAGTTACTCTGTACTTTTTAATATAGCTATTAAATTTAACAGTATAGGGATTATTAATCTACGTTCAATCTACAGTATATTAACTCAAGATTTTTCTAAGATTGATAAATACTAATACTAATACTGATAATTAGCTAAGCGTTAGCGATATAACATTTAGTAAGATGTCACAAACCGTAACCATGATTCATAATACAAAGAACAGACCGTATGCTGTTGATTAGTTACCCTGACAACCCGTCACTCAGTATGCGAGTGGAAGCATGTTAACTGTACATAAACGGGTTACCGCACAACGTGGAGCTTCGAGCTATGCGGTGGGAGTTCATAGCAATGCAATGTTCAAAATGACATGTGCTAAAAGCGTTTGCTTGTTCAGATTAAACTATATAATTAAGGTAAGATGATGTGAAATATTGTGAAAGCCACACACATGTGATCCCGCGTTACACACATTTTAATCATTAAAGTAGATTTTATTTTATAAACTCAAATTGAGTAGTAATCGTAAAATTATCGAACATAAATAATCATATAGCACCGTGCACAGTAAATTACTAAATTGTATTTAACTTAATAGATACTTGACTAATAACACAATAGTCTTCTACTCATATAATAACCTTTTTTAACTAAACCATAGAAAACCGTTTTGTAGATAACATGTTAAAACGAACATTTTAAAAATAATCCCACGAGATAGCCCTGTTCAGTGATCCTCGACCTGGGCATTGATCTCACATGCTACACACGTTTCCTCTGAACACCGTTTGTTCCTGATTTACCTCACCGTGATAACGTAGCTTACGACATAGCCAGGCAACTTTTAGTACACGTTTTTACGTAGAACTTTAAATTAATGTCGGGTTGCGAATACAATATATGATGAAAATGTCATCTATATAGCTTCGTCGGTTGTTTATAGAAACAGATAATTAACGTAGACAGAAACTAAGCATTTCGGCATGCACTTATAGGATTAAAATGCATGTTGTGTTTTAAAATTTATTTGAGGTCTGAAGGCTTATGTTTGGAGTCACACACTATATAACATATTTATTCATACTTTGCTGTTAGGGTTAGCTCGTTCTACTAGCTTAGGGTCAACTAAGTAAAGATACTTTGGTAATATATGATAAACTGGTTTGCTGTTCTGCTCAAATTAATTTAAAATTTAAGTTTAATCTCTAATAATACAGTGAACAATAAGTTACATGATTGAATTATTGCATGTGCACTGTAACACTTGTTTGTGATTTTACATTAAGTGAATTGAATTACAACATGACCAAAAGTAATGGTAAGGAAAATATCAACAACTCACCTGAATGTAAAATATTTTGGGTAAGTATATTAGTGTGGCGATACGACAAACTGTTGTGTTGCGATACCGGAAGATCTGTGACAATATTGAGGACTTCCACTACAAATCAGGAAATGGGTTATAAGGATGTCGGAGGAAAGTTTCCAGTTGCTATAATTTGTATTAAGTAACAACTAATACAAATAGATATAAATAGAATTGGATTATCTATCCTATCCAATTTAGCCTCCAATTATACTTGACATTTCTATATCATAATCGTGATTTTAATTTGGAACTGGAAAATACTAAATACATTAACACTTATATTTGATTGTAGAATAATGGTGTCTTGTTTTAAATGTGTTTAAAGTACTGTAATACGCATTCTCTTGAGTTTTTGTTAATTTTGTACGTTTTAATATCGAAGTCTAATAAATTATAATTTCTGATAACAGGATAAAAATATGGATTTTGTGTTAAAAATATATTTAATTCTCCATAATTGTACGAACCTAAGTTTTGAAACATTTGTATAAACAAATATGCTTCTTAGTATTAAATACAAATAAATAAAATAATATCAAATCCGATAAAACTCACTTTTTGAGACTTTTCCACATGTAGTTTTTTTCTCTCTTAACGAAAAATATTTTTTAAATAGAATTTTCTTCGAAATATATCCTTAAATAAAACTATAGATATTACATTTTTTCTGAAATTCTACTTGTGTATGATATTTGCTAAATTACCGTATAAAATGTTTTTAACTATCCATCCGGGACCATAGTTAAAAGTATTAGCAGTAAAAAAAAAAACAGGAGGATCCAGTTTTCAATATACAAGTTCATATTATTTTCTTTAGCGTTTAATAATACAAACAAAAGTATGAGCGAAAATACTGGATGAGATTAAGCGAAGAATTTCCGTTCTAGGAAAATTGGGGCATGTTTGTTTGTTCGAGTACAAGCGAGTTAACGACTGAGGGGTGTCAGCTACAATTGTAATATTTCTCTTATCGCATAGGACGCGAGTTCTTTTATTGCTCTATATATTTAGTAATTTATTAAAGTTGTAATAAATTCTTTGGTATTAGTGAAATCTTCAATTTCGATAAAGATTGTGATAGAGTAATGAAATTCATCATACATTATTGAAGCTTAAATGTGCACCAAATAAAACTCTTGTAAAATGTGTTGGTAACCGCTTTAACGGATATGGTGCCAGATATAAATATATAATGTTGAGAACACTCAAATTGTTATAATATCTGTAAAAAACAATGAATTTTATATTTGGCCGCTTTAAATTTGGCCAAATATCCAAAATCATAAAATTTGATTATGATTTATGTCGTTGTAAGGGGGCAGGTTCATTTTTTTACTATAACATTCCTTTGATTAATAATCTTAAAAAGTTAATGCTATATATTCTTTTTTTTATATTTCAATATATAACTTTTTAGGAATATTTTGTGGTTTACGGTTGTGATTTACATTCCAATAATTTATTGTAATGCTTTGTTTGGTGACATTTAACTACTGGTGCGTCTATGATCTGTAATAAACGTGCCTCCAATGTTGTATCGAAGACAGGCGTTTATCTATAAAACGTTATCTAATTGCTTATTGACTCAGCTAAAAACTAATCAACCAATTCGAAAAACGATGGAAACCTTTAGTTTTTGTCTGTATGTATTTACTATATCTCAAGAATCAAATTGATTTATATAGGCCTACATGAAATTGTCGTAACACTTAATTTATATATAAGCACATCGAGTCTGATGGTCACATCACTCCAGGGGAGATGGCTTACATTGTAGGATGTATATTAAAATTATGGTTGTGGAAAATCATGATGGAAAATTTTGAAAGAAACTGGGTTCAATCATAACTTCTAACATGTGCTAGAGTAATACATATCCGTGTTATAAGTAAGGAATATTTTATTTAAGTAGGCAAAATCAAGCTTTATGATGATACTTGTCCATCCAGGGAATTTTGCTGAGTGTCATTGTGGCATTTCAGTCAGTTAGATGAACATCTTCACTTTTCCCTGCCGGAGGGATGTAAAAATGACTTCAAATAGTATGTATTTGTCAGTCTGCAGTACATCTCTAGAATGAAATAAGCTACAGACTTGACATTTAGAAACCAACCCCAGTGGAGCCTATCAGCGATAAATATTGTGGTATATTGCCAACTTGCAATATTTTAGCCATACATCACGTAAAATGTGTTGTTTAGATTGTAGGTAACTTTACAAACCTTTTAATTAAAATTAAAATACTGTAAATTGTTATAGGTCTTAAAGTTGAGGGACTTTTGGGTACTTTTGGTACTTTTATTACCAGAGAAATTAACGTAACAAACGAAAAAGGAATATTAGTAGGAGTTAGTTGCTAGGAGAGCAATAATTCAAAGGATTTTAATTTACAGTATTTTTTTATTTTATTAATTTATTTATTTTAATTTGTTAACATCAGATTTTTTAAATGCTTTTGTCAAGAGCTGAAAATAACTTTTACTTTCCATTTTCTTTTCTTTGGCCTGTATTATTGAAAGTATTGTAGAAACAATTAAGAAGAAAGTGATTCTTAGTCTATATGTAAGGCTATTATTATATGGTTTACAAAACCCATTTGACTAGTACCCACTATCACATACAAATAATAGTACATCAAAACACAAATTTCTAATAAATAGTTTACAGAAATCTAACTTTCGTTTCACAGTTAATTTCAGTATTGTTTTTCTTGTTGCTGTTCGGTATATTTTTAAAGTTAAATTTAAACATAAAATATAATTTTTTATCATTTCAAAAACTTAAGAAATCACAATAAAAACAAAAATACTTTCGAAATTAAATTCTTGGATCTAATTGAAGTGGATATTTTTTTAACTTTCTATATCGAACTACTAGTTACTCTTAATTGTACCTAAAACCTATTTCTCTAGATTTATTGAAGAGAAAAACCTTTAAAGAATGCCAAGCTTTACTTTCTACATCCTGATATATGGTCATGTAATACTTTAACGATTGGAATAAATTTTGTATTTAAAAGTGCACAGTAATAATGTATAATAAATCTGAAAGTAATATATAAAGTTTTGGAGCAGGGGACCAGGTTCAATCTCTGTTAAGGTTATTACGTAAAGGTGCAGCAACTTCGCATATTACTAATGCATATATTTAACCCTTTAGCTCAACTTGCAAGATGAATTGGATTTACTCTTATAAAATATATTAAAGTATAAACCGATATGACGGAGGCAAGCATAGTTCAAAAACATTTTAACTGAAACAGTTCAAGGTTTTTATAACAATCTGTGAATCAAAATGGTTTTAAAATATTTAATATATTTATACACTTTCGTGTATGTATAAAGCTCTATATAAATTTACAAGTCTAACTAATCAGTTATTACGAAAACAGAGAAGGGTCCATAAATTTGCACAAAATTTATCTATATAACGTTGGCACTAAGAGCAGTAACACCATTTAAAAGATCAAAGGGTCAAGTTTTTCAAACAAAGGATAATAAAACATTACGAGACTTTACTTTTCTATCTTACTTTGAAACTACCACAGTACAGAAATACTGAAGGATGTCACTATTGTTAAAGTTAAAATTCTAAAAATCAATTAGATGGATTAATTTATTCAAAATGTAGCTATGGAAAGTTTATAAAATTAGTAAATGATCAAACAGCGTGTAGGATATGAACAGAATACAAGTATAATTGAAGAGTTAAAGAACCATTCATGTTTCAGAATTTTGTCCTGAAAGCAAAACAAAATTTTATTGTGTCCCTTTTTAACCGTATATTTTCAGGGTTTTTAGCACCTGAAGAAGAGTATAAACTACAATACTAGAATACGATGACGATGAAAGATTAATGAAATTCCATTATTCTAACAAATTATCCGTCGTTAATAAGCAAGATTAAACAAAAATAGAGTTAGGTTCACAATGGTTAAATCTGCCTAAAGTGCATAAGTGATAAGTCGTTTTTATTGTTAATTATGCAAAGTTTGTACACTATATTTAAAAGAATTAAAATTATCTCACTATAAAATCACGGAATCTTACCAGTCCAATGAATGTTAGATAAGATATTTACTATCTTATATTATACTTCTTTATTATTTCATTGAATATTTTGAGATACTAATAGCAATTGTTTGTTGTAAAGTGTGAATATATATTCCACTCACATTGTTAGTACCAGTTCTAGGAAGGCTCCAGAGAATGAACAAAAGTCAATTCCCCGCTGTCGGGACCAGCAGTTGGCTTGTTTACTCTACTAACAACAATAGCTCGTTGTAAAGTGTGAATATATATTCCACTCACATTGGTAGTCCCAGTTCTCAGCAGACTCGAGAGAACAAACAAAAGTCAATTCCCTGCTGTCAGGACCAGTAGTTGGCTTGTTTACTCTGTTAAAAACAATCGTTCCTTGTAAAGTGTGAATGTACGCTCCACTCACATTGGTAGTACCAGTTCTCAGCAGACTCGAGAGAACAAACCAAAGTCAATTCCCCTCTGTCAGGACCAGCAGTTGGTTTGTTTACTCTGCTAAAAACAATCGTTCCTTGTAAAGTGTGAATGTATGCTCCACTCACATTGGTAGTACCAGTTCTCAGCAGACTCGAGAGAAGAAACCAAAGTCAATTCCCCTCTGTCAGGACCAGCAGTTGGTTTGTTTACTCTGCTAACAACAATCGTTCCTTGTAAAGTGTGAATGTATGCTCCACTCACATTGGTAGTACCAGTTCTCAGCAGACTCGAGAGAACAAACCAAAGTCAATTCCCCTCTGTCAGGACCAGCAGTTGGTTTGTTTACTCTGCTAACAACAATCGTTCCTTGTAAAGTGTGAATGTATGTTCCACTCACATTGGTAGTACCAGTTGTCAGCAGACTCGAGAGAACGAACAAAAGTCAATTTCCTACTGTCAGGAACAGCAGTTAGCTTGTTTACCCTTCTAACAACAATCGTTCCTTGTAAAGTGTGAATGTGTGCTCCACTCACATTGTAGTACCAGTTCTCAGCAGACTCGAGAGAACGAACAAAAGTCAATTTCCTGCTGTCAGGACCAGCAGTTAGCTTGTTTACCCTTCTAACAACAATCGTTCCTTGTAAAGTGTGAATGTGTGCTCCTCTCACATTGTAGTACCAGTTCTCAGCAGACTCGAGAGAACGAACAAAAGTCAATTTCCTGCTGTCAGGACCAGCAGTTAGCTTGTTTACTGTTCTAACAACAATCGTTCCTTGTAAAGTGTGAATGTATGCTCCACTCACATTGGTAGTACCAGTTCTCAGTAGACTCGAGAGAACGAACAAAAGTCAAGTATTGACGTTATTTCCTGATAATGTTTATATATATATATATATATATATATATATATATATATATACTGTAATTGTAACGTGTCATTATTTTAATGAATTTCGTACTCAATTAACATTAAATTTTTACTGTGTAATAGTTTTTGGCAACAACTACAGTATGAACTGTATGTATACAATACATAATTATTAACATTCGAAAAGGTTTAAGAGATACAATAATTTCATTTTATTACTTACGGCCATTTTGATCATTAAATACTCGTATAATGTTTAATGCCAGTCAGATGAGTTCTCTGGGTGAGATGGCCTCGCTTATTTCTGTGTCTTAAAAGCAAGGGAAGAATATATAATCCTATAATTCAAAGAGGTAATATTATAATTTCAAGATTTTTAAAATTAGTTTATATGATTCATAAATTTTTATGAAAAACATATGCATGTTTGGTTAGTAAGATTTACAACTCAAGTATTTAAACTGTATGTACATGGCTCACGATTTGGTCCACATTTGAAAGGATGTCATTTATTATTGCAGTTCAGGTCGACTACATTAAGTATATTAAAACGTACAATGATACCGTTTTAGATGTAAAGTTTAATTAATACAACTAATACGTATATGCACCGAGAATCTGCCAGTGTTTGTTTTTAAATGTAAATAGCTCCTGAATATGTATGTGACTCGTTTTTACAAAAACATTTATTAAACAGATCTGTACTTAATTTTACATCATATTACAATATTTGGATTATTGCCGTTAAGGTGAATTGTATTACTTAATACTTACTTATCTATTGTATTACTTTATCAATGTAATAAATCATTCGTTAGGAAATATATGTTAAACTTTAAATGCAGGCAAGAATATGACATTTTTTGATATTTTATGTCTTGACATTGTGGCATTAATTTAGTTACTTGTCTCGGAAATAAAGTACCATAATCGGCTAAGGGTCAGCTAATCCTATCAAACGAAGGGCTAGTTAATTACATTTTTGTCTTTTTGTCTGTCTGTCTGTCTATAGCTTTGCCTGTTCGCATGGTATCTCGAAAAAGAATTAATCTATAGACTTTAAATTTAGCATGAAGCTTCATTTCTACAAAGCCAAAACTGAGTTCTACGATGGTGTTTGTCACTCCATATTTGGCTGGACATTAGCTAATATATTTACAATGATCTTATGTGCAACAATGATGACAACGAGAAAATAGCAAACTAAATAATTTTTTAACAAGTTTAGCACAATCATGTAAGAAATTAACATAGGTATGTACTACACATAGTAACACATTTAGCTTTTCCGTACAGCAAAAAGAAAAAAAATAATAGAGTGGAAAGTTAATTTTAAAATTTGGTGACAAGATTTTATTTTAGCTCAGTTTTGCGTAGTATATGCGTATCATATGATCCAAGCAGGTCAAGTAAATCATATGAATTGTACCCTTACAACTACCTTTTTGTTTACTTTTTAGAGGTTTTTTGAGTTCGAATAAAATTTTGTTTACTTTGTTTTCATAGCTTGAATAAAACTTGTAAAAGTACGTTTCTGTTAATGATTATAAACATTGTATTTGAAACAAGTTATATTTGTATATTTAGATTTTCGGAAAGGATGCCAAGTGAGCATCGCCGTATTGACCGAAATATATCAGATACTAGCAGTAAAATAAACTCTAGTTTTAATTTAGTACATCGGTTTACTCATTTTTTTTGTATGCTTATTTTATATTTTTTAATTTTTAGATACTTGAGGAAGAGAATCAATTTTGTGTACCTTAGCAAAGGCAAATTTCCATAATCCTATATCGTCAACAAAACTTTTTAAACATAGATTTATATCCATGTAACTGTAATAAATAGGTTTTTAATTATTTATTTTAAAATATCAATACAACTTACTCGTTTAATTATATTTACAAAATAGTAACATATTTTGCCTTTAGGGTTAGGGTATATACTATGAAGTCTTTTGACTTTGACCAATATATGATCAATTTGTATACTAATCCTTTGGGAAAGGCTAAACACTACAATACATCAAATCAACAGGCTAAAAAATACGTGCATTTAAGTTTGAATCTTGCCACAGCCATATTTGACTTACACAAGACGTTTGGAAACGGCCTAGTCCCATACATACTAAAGTTAATGATGGCATTTTGACAAACACTGTATCGCACCGCAGAGGTATGTAGACACAGTCGACTAGGCAGAGTTACAGTTACATATAGCTATCTTATGTGTATCCTCTTACCATAATTTGACGAGATAGATTGAGAGTTAAGAATCAATATCAGTGGTCCAATACTCATATAATGAAGCGTGTTATTTTCGTTCAGCGATTTATATATCTCATTCTATAATAAATCTGAATAAAATATAGTTTTTAAAATTATTTTACGTAAGGTATGAAATGATAACGCATTTTATACAAATGCATGATATTTATGGAGTACAATATATAAAAAAAACATAAAATAGAATATCCGTTCGAAAAAAGTACAAAAAATTACATTTTAAACATTCTAGATAATGTTTTATATTAATGCCCTTGACTGTTTATAAATTTGCAAAATCAGTTTTAAAATACCAACTTGTAGATCGGACAACATAACGGACAACGTCATCCCTTTGTGCGTCAAGCACATTTTCGTGAAGAATAAGCTTTCGCTTAAAGAAAGCACTAGTCACAAAAGACCAACCGTTCAGTGCTCAAATGGTATCTCGAGATATCTGGGACGTCGTATTCCAACAAACGACCTCGTTAGACGCACTGAACGGTTGCGAGGTCTTTACAAACATCGTGACCGACGCAGAATGGGAATACAACAATTCAAGCAAGAAAATGTCTCTGAAAAGTAAGCCTACGTGCTACCTATCAAACAAGTATGATACATTATACAACATCACGTCCCAACCTTGGAACATATATTATAAAAATGTAATAAGATTTATCTGACATTTACAAGTTAACAATTTACTTAATGTTGCAAATGGGTTTTCACTCCAAAATAATATTAAGTATAAATAGATAGTGTGAAAGTCTCCAGTTTTATGTAATTTATAAATATAAATTTATCTTCTAAATAGCTTAGTGTCTTGTTAATTTAGCGATATTATGTTAAATTTACTTGTTTCTCCCACATTAATTTCAATGCACGTAATGCTCTATATATTAATTCTTTCCAGATTTAGCACAATTTTTAACATTATCTCTAATGTTTTTTAACCTCAACAACATGAAACTCATTATCTTTAGTGTTCTGATCTTGAGAATTCGTGATAAGGCCATCCTGGTTGGAACTAGAATATTGACAAATGTTATGCTAATGTTATGTTAATACACTAACAAATGTTCATACGGAACAATGAAAGGCAATTTGACCTGAGTAGAAGTTGAAAAGAAACAATAAACAGCTGGACGTAAGCAGAAGACGTTAGTCTACATTTTTCTAACATGTATTTGAAAAATTCACAAATAAATGCAATTAAAACCCAAAGAGTTCCTAAGTCAATTGGAAGGTAATATTACCGATGTTGGCTATGTGGGTCGCGTCATGCCAAAATACACTGCCCCGAATCCCACAAAAAGTTTTCATCCAACACGTGATAAGATGCCAAAGGCCTGGCATTAAAGACGAGTCGCTACTGGAAAAAACCGCAAAGTTGAGCTGATTGAACCAATTAGGTAGGTTGAATTTCTCACTAATACGTCTGAACATTAATACTATACATTAATTTCACAGGAGGATTAGATGAATATCTCACATTACCTAAAAATAATAATGATGCATTTAATGCACTGAGTGTATTGTTAACAGTAAATCGATAGCTGCAAACTATGTATCATTATATTGAAATATAAAGTACATTATTTAATACCATTTACCAATAATAAACTATCTTACTTGGTGAGTGTACTGCAACAGTCACAACTGATAAGGGAGTTTATTACACTATTAAAATGATGGTGGTTAACACCACCATCTCCATACTTTTATATAAATGTCACCTAGAATGAATGAATCTGAGAACTTAACATCATTACATTTTTGGAAAGGATTTTGGTAGTTTGTATTACAAATATAAATTCATTTCAACACCATGGGATAAATACTCTTACTTGTGACTTCCATTTTGATTAGAAAACTGCTTTCCTCTAACTGTAGTCTATGGGGCTCATATGTGCGTATTAACAAATCTACTAAGCTGCACCTCCAAAATACCATTTTAAACCTTTTGCTTTCAAACGACAATACATGTAGTTCATGCTTGTCAACTCAATTTTACACCAACCGTCCAACTTCTACAAATATTGAACTTATTTTAAAATAGAAAAAAGAACTGAACGCAAACGCTACACAGAATAATTAACTTCAGTTTGTATATTTAGTGAAATGATAAAGTTTAGATCGGTACTGAATGAAGTTGACGAGGGTACCTCGCCAAACAGTGTTCGTCGTGTCAACATCAAGTGTTTACCGACAGTATGGCACAGCAAAGTGATGAAGAAAACAAGTACACAGTATCATAAAAATCTCATGTAAGGTAAAATCTTAACTTCAATGTATTGTTTTCCTCTCAATTCATACATTAATGATTATAAAACATTGTAAATTAAAAAATTCCAAAAACACTTTACCATTGTTTTAAACTTTTTGGGCATAAGACTGATTACAGAAATGGTCAAGAAATTTATAGCAGAACTGTAGACTCTATATATTTTGTAACTGAGGAAAGATTTAGCATGAAATGTTAGAAATTATATACAAATCATAGGTATATTCAAATAAAAAAGATACCAAATGTGTCATTAAAATTATCCTAAAAGAGGTCAAGGATCATTAAACATTAGCATTAAAACAGTTGGTTAACTGTTTAACACTTTCACTGCGGCTCTCTCTTGAATAATTGTAAATATTTTAATAAGACAGCAAGCGCACTAGGGTGTCTGTCACAGATAACATGTTAAAATGGGTGGTTATATAGTTTTTGGCACAATAAAGAACTGCAACCTTCACGAACTGTCATTTTGTGAAAGTTATCGTTAAACAAAATGTTAATTTAAAAAAATGTAAAATCACTTGCCAAAAAGCAATTAAATTTGATTCGTATCTGAAGCAAATTTCAATTTATATCTAAAATAAGCATGAAATATGATTTATGTTGGGAGAAATTGTTAGAGTGTAAAGCTTGTAGAATAAATATATAAACTACACTCGTATCGTTTACTTTTCATCCAAGTTTGTATCTATAGCTCGGTGTACGAATTTTATAATTCGAATTTAATCTTTTGTAACTAGACCAATGTAATATACACAACAGCTGCCATGTTAGTAGTGACTATGTATGGAAGAGCTTTTAACGAAAACAGGATTAGGGATGAAATTATTTCCAAATTTGGCACAGTTTCCGACCGGAAATGACAACCTGTGGGAGTGAACCAGTGCTCCTTGAAGAACATCAAAAGGTTTTGAGTGCTATATAAAGTTCATATACTGACGTGCATTGGCAGACCCAAACACTAAGACTGAGAAGTATTAAATACATGTTTTGTTACATTACATTATTTGATCTTATAGTCCTAATATGTTGATCATATTGTTATACACATATTATATACTCTCTTATCTCCAGTCAAAGGTTCGACGACACAGAGAGTAGTGTAACTATACAAAATTAGTGAAATATTGGGTTTGGCCGAAATACAACAGTTTGCAATACACACTTAAATACAACGGCTAACTGAAACAAGTAAAAAAACTATTTATATGCAATTATTAGCGACCAGATGCATAATTCGTAGACAAATTAGAAAGTGTATCTTTATGTTTCAGTACAATGATCCTGCTCATTTTGTAACTTTGTTTATTAAGTAAGAAAAAAACATAACACAGGTTGGTGAAATACGTAAAATAATGTATTGCTGAACCATAATTATTTGTCTATTTATTTATTAAAACGGTACAACACCAGTTTTACAAATATTACTAGTAGATGGAAAAAATCAATAAAGGATGCAAATCACTTATGCAAATAGACAACTAATAAAGTAATAAATGAATGACAATTTTTTCTTTATTGTTGTCAGTTGTACATTTTACATACAGTAGATCTTAAACTAAAATCAAAAATAAAGCCCAAGGTAACAAAATACCTGTTCGGGAATTACACTAGTACACATAAAGAAACAGCAACTCGAAAAAAAGGACTGCCCTACCAGATCCTCGTAATGATACACTCTAAAACAACTATACCTAGATTAACTTCTAAAAAAAGTAACATAAAACGGAAATATATGTGAAATGTTGATCAGATGTTCAAGTAAATTATAATATAAAGTTACAATTTAAAAGTGTAATGATCATACTATAGTGTTGTAAAACCTGTCTACATCTTCTTCCAATGACAAAACATGCCGAAGCATTTTAACAAACTTATTTTTGATTTTACATTTTCTTAAATATTCTGGTAAACAATTAAAAAACTTTGGTCCTAAAAAAAGATAGAATTTTTTAAACAAGGTTAGATGGGGTCTCGGAACTTGAACGTTTATTCTTCTCTGACTATAATGTGAATTTGCATTGTAAAAACTGCTGCTTTGATTATAAAATGATTTTAATACTTTATAGATATACAGATTTTTTATCGGTAACACATTTAAATCTCTAAAAATTGGAGCTGAACTCTCCATTTACACAATCCAAATACACAATATCAAGCTATAACAACATGCATATTCTACGAGAAACAATCATATATTAAGTAGTACGGATAATCGAAAATACAGTTTGAAGGAATAACAATTAAATAGAATAATAATAGCAGGTAACAGTGATAAAGATTTTAAAGACCTAATAACAAATAAATAAGAGTAAACATCATAACATCATAAATATTTGAAAGAAATAATAGTATATTCATATGACCAGAATAACACGGCAACAACAGTAACCAACAATAGATAATAAGTATACAATAAAACATAACAATAAACAAACAAAACAATATCAAGGTATTTTAATAGGTAGGAACTAATTGTAAAACAGAGACTGTACACCAAATAAGAAACAAAAGAAAATATTATAGTGACTACGTAGCTCATGCACCACGCATCACTTCCAGTCTCTCAGGAAACCAATAGCATCCGTCCGGATAAAAGAATTCCCGAAGAAATTGACGGAGGAGCTTCGCCAGTCCTCAGGAGTCTGGATATGGATTAAAAATAATGTTTATTTAAATGATGCAATGCATGTATCCATGGAATCCATTAAAAATAAATTTATTGAATATTTAGGGAATGCCAAAAATAAATATTCAGAGTTTGAATTAATACATTTTTACAAACTCATTTTTTCGATAGTGCAATTTTTAAAGTGCTTATAACTTTGGGGAAACTGTTTCAGAAAATACTAATATCGTACCCTATACAAATGGTGTAATGAAACAAATCAAAATCGGGGTTTGTTTCTTTAACTGACTAATTGGTTAACGAGATAGATGCCTCTGGCATATGGTACTTTGTAGTAACCCTTCGTTATCGGAGTTATGACTTAATTAGTCACAATTTCTTTTTTTACTACAGACAAAAATATTCTCAATTTTTATTCTTTACTTTGGTAGGTTGGGGCGTAATCGTAAATTACACAATCAATACCCAGTAGAAATTTAGGGAATGATATTTACAAATTAGAAATCCCTTAATAATATGTTTTTATTATTCTACCACTGAAACATAAACTGCAATAAAACTTTATTTTAGTTTTATACAATGACGTTGGAATGGTTCACCATTATAAAGAGATTCAATACTCCGCAATGTCCTCTAGATTCAGTTAAACAAGTTTTCTCTTGTCACATAAATTCATGCAAGTACGAGTGTCGTAACATTCGACTACAGAATACGCCCGGAGACTAGCATAAAGTACAGTTTTATGGATTAATGTGAATACCTCTTCCTCCTTGTAAGAAGCGGGGCATATTATGATACTCACGAATTTACAAGTCGGTTGGGCTAAGATAGAGACGGGGTAAATAAGTCATTATCATAACTGATTTCGGGAATAATTAAGAACATCTTCCCGTCTATGTAAAGATACCAGATTTTCGGCTATGCAGTCTACGACGCATAGAGTCCTGATGAAGTGATGATTAATTGGATGAACTTGCAGTTTTCCGGTATGGCTTTCAAAGATGACTATTAGATTCCAGATTAAGATTTTCGATGTTAAAGAGAATAAACCTTTTTCCGCAGAGGAAATATGGGTTACCCACATTTTTGCATCTGATTATCAGAAATTATGATCATTATTCCCTTATATTCTCTTCTTTCCTCACTATCTATCTAACCATTCTGAATTAGGTGTGATTTTAACTTATGTATTATACATACCATAGGATTTATACGATAAGAAATCTTTTGATGAGGGTCTGAATGGGACCGTCATACGACTAAATAAGGAGACTGAAAGTAGCTACCTTTACCACAGTTGAAGTTCGGTGTATGGTTGAGATGATACTGATTAGATAGTTAAGTTGAATACACTTAGTAAAAATGTGATATGAGAAAACGTGTTTGTTTCATACTTTTACCCATATTCACCCTCCATTAATTCTGTAGGAAATCTAGCGTGGCTGATGATTTATTCCTTTCTTAAAGGTAAATTTCTATATCGATTTCAAAGAAAAGCAAGTTATTGCTCAAATACTTTAAATTAAATCTCAGCTCCAGGACTATTATAGTATTAAATAATTCTCTTTGTGAAAGTTTTTGTAATCACTGTATGAATATGTTTGATTAAACCTGTACAAAGAACCCGAGGCAACAACATTATTAATTTTTTGAAAGTTAATACTTACAAAATATATTCGTGTCTATTTAATAATAGACACGAATGTGGAACAATTAATTTCACATTTCCGACAAATATCAATAATGCCAGTACAGCCGCATCCCAGCTCGCAAGTTTTTTTCACTTTATACTCAATTTAATTCTGAACAAGTGTCGGTCTTGAACATCAACCGTGTACCGCAGTTCAATATTGTCTTGTACTGAAAATTGATGCTCTGCTGTTTTCCATATATTTTCAATAAAAATATGGCCATGAATTTAAGCAATGACATTTATCAATTAGATTATTCATAAATAGTATTAGTATTAGTATAGTATTAGTATTAGTTTAGTTTATACGTTTTATTTAATCAAATCGGACATTCATTAAATTATACGAGTATTAAAATATAATGATCACAACTAAATGACTCATTCACTTCTAAGATCGATATATGCTTTATTACGATCATGTATGTGAAGATAGTACCTAACTATCTAGCCAACCAAAAAATGTGTAATGATTTAAATGTAATCAAGATTCTATATGTTCTTAAAAGTAGAACATAAAATTATAATGCTATATATCTAAGGGTAATTCGTTTCAAAATAAATATAAGTAAACACCTTTAGTTAGTAGTTTATACTAGTCTTATTAACAGAAATAAATTCACTCCCTCTGAATAAAACATTATGAGTACGCAGACCAATTTCATTTTAATGCAGTAGAGTACTTTTTCAGCGGGGCGAGGTAAACAGATCTGCTCTGTGGATCGCATAACAAACCTTACCGAAAGTTATTGATTTTGAAAACTTCGTTATTAAGCAGAAAGAATGTGCTCTATACTTATAAGACGACTACACAATGAAAAATATTTCCCAGCTTTTGTTTGAAAGCTGAGCTTTCCTTTTAAAAGTTTATTATCTCTTAGACGAAATTGCTCTTTACAGCAAGAATGAAATATCTCAAAGTTTTATTGCATTAGAAAAGTTTTAATGAAGTTAAAATCTTAAAGAAGTCACTGTTTATTACTTCTAAACAAATCTGATGTAGCAGTAAAGTATACAAATGTATACTGATCAATCTTAATTCTGAACTGCTTTAACTTTTTGCAGTATTTTAAAGGAGCCATACATTTAATAGTATTCTGTTATATAATTACCACAGTATTAGTTTATTAAAAGTCACTAAAAAGATTAAATTTTATTGAGTAACGAAATAAAAGCATGAATACATCATCATTCTTTTCAGTAGTCATCTCTTTTCTGCGCGATATTGATTTATTTAACTACCGTAAATGTAAAATAAATTAATCAAATGAAAAGAAGTAGTTGATTCTGTCAAGATTACACAAAATTTATTTGAGGATTTTAACTATATCGCAATAATAATTGTCACATAATATGTTATTTTAAATTTTAGTTATCGACATGCACTAAACTTGCTCCAAATTAGTCTGATGCCTTAGAATAATGCAAATTACACTAGCTTGGCCTCATTACTAACTCCCTCCCCTCTAAACAACTACCATACTCACAATCGCCAACATACACACCCACAACCACACTTTGTGTAAGAAGCATACACTTCATAATAATTATTATGCATATTATGTACTATAATTATGTATAGTTATTATACACATATTCATTTTAGCATCTATATACAGACACCTATGCATTCACGTGTCGCTCTCAGAGTCCACATGATAAACAAGGAACCGTTTACATATTTTACACAAAGGCATCCTCAAAGCCACTTTAACAGAGAAAAATACAAGCACTATTACATGTGTAAAACAAATAAAGGAAATAAAAATGATAATACTGACTAATAATACTACAGTCTGATCTAATCAGTTGTTCTGTACTATCTCGGCCTATCCTAATCATTCAATAGTCATGTTCATAAATGGAATTTGGTCTACGTTACAACGTAAAGCTATCGGAAAATGTCTGCAAAGAATGTGAATTATATAGGGTGAATAAAAAGTCAGGACCCGCCCCCTCTATTTTGTTCTAAAGTTTATATAAGTAAATATCCTTTTGGAAAGAGGTGCAATGTAGAAAGTTTCACTTAGTGATTTAAAAAGTTTTTTTTTTGTTCCCCAAAAAAGCAGTATTTTGGGGGCAACTAAAACTTACTGTATGCGTGGAAACCGTTAATTGGTCGTTTGTGTTCAATTATAAATGCAATAGACGAAGGATCCAATGAATATTATAAAATACAGTGATAAGAAGTTTATTTGTAAAGAGTGACGGGATTTCCGGGAGTTCGAACTACGGTTTAGTACAAACAAGTCCCTTCTTTATTTCAATCTCGTAAGAACAAGTCATAGAGATTAACAGGTCTTTGAGAGTGGATATTACCCATTGGATCATTATTATACAGTGGTATCATTATAGTGTAGTTACTGTTTCGTTAAGATTATTGAAAAATTTATTTTGAGTTTTAGTGTTATTACCGTTATTGATTTTGAATCGCTTTGTAATTCTTAGTTTTACATAATATTCTCAAATTATTTCTGGCTACGAGTAACATTGATGCAACGTAGCCAAGACGATGATATTTATTTTCAGTCCTTCGAATGAAAATTATCATGAGGTAAAAAGGTGGTTTTTATGTTGAAGATCAAGACAGATCTGTGACAAGGAAATAATTAATAACTTTAAAAAATACGATTCGATTATATGAATCGAACTAATTTCTGCTCATCCATTGTTTGTCCGAAACGATTATGAATGCGATTTCTTTGTCAATGGCGTTGTAAACAAATACAATTGCAGGTACTGGGACACAGAGAATCCCCATATTTTTTGTGAATCTTGCATCCAATACACAGAAAAGGTGTGTGGGCTGGGGTTTTTGGGAATCACATTTTAGGGCCATTTTTTATTTATGGACATCTTAATGATGCACTGCATTTGCAAATGTTAAAAGAATCAGTTTTCCCCGCAATAATTACTGCTTATAGAAAAATTGACATGAATTTGATGAATTCCAGCAGGATGGATCGCGTCTCAGCACATTTTCAATGTGCTGTACGACATTCCCTGGGAACGCAACTAAGTGGTCAGTGGATTCGTAGGCGTGGTCTAATTTCTATTCTATGCCTGGGAGGTCTTCGGACTTTACACCCATGGAATTTTTTTCTATAGCGTCACACTAAATCCATAATTTACACATCACTAGAAAACGTTGAATATTTAAAGAAACAGGATTGTTGAGGCCTGAAACTAAATACCACTTCAGACTTTTCAACACTTGAAAGAGTAATTCATCCTACGCTTGCCTCACTCCCAAATAGCGGGAAGACTTCAGTTTGCACATGTGATTTGACTTGGCAGTGGGGTGAGGTATTAAAAATATTGTTCTGGTAACTCTAGTTATTATTTTGGATGAGACATGGATAGCGACCTGTGATTTTCATCATTCTTCAAGTTTGTTGTGCTCTTTAAAATGAGGGGTCACTTGATAGTGGTTTACATTTGAAATTTTTTAATTACCCTCAAAATCCCGCATTTTTGGGGATAACAAAAATTATAAAAATTACTAAATGTGACTTCTTTTCCTCGTTGCACCACTATGCAAAGCGTATCTCCTTATATAAAAGAAAATAGAGGGGGAAGTGGTCCTAACTTTTATTCACCTTGTATAAATTACCTGTTGTTACCAATATTTTAGTATTATCAACTGTTTATTGCTATATTAAGAGTATATTAATATACGATAATAATTGAGTATATTAAGAAAATATTTCAGGACTATGTAATATACATTTCACCTAAAAAGTCAAATAAATGGAGCGAATACATCATTTTTATTAATATTTGTTATCACAATATTTAGTGCATTCATTCAAAAGATGACCCCAGTTTCATTAATCTGTATATAATGACATTTTAACCTGGACGAAAGGAAGAAGTTTCAAAGCTCTTTTAATCAGGTTTTACATGATCAATGTGCTATGCTTCCTATGAATTGCGCGGCACATATCTGAGTAGTAGCTAAACTCACTGGACACAAGAAAAAGCTGGTTTTGTGTTTCTGAGTGCACAGTCACAATGGCATGGTTTCGCAGATCTGTAGTCGATAATAATAAGATCTAAACAATCCTACTTCACGTAACCTCACAAGAAAAAGGCCTATATCCTGAGATCAGGACATTTCCGTGAGCATAAGGCTACATATATAACTACAAATACACAAATTAACGTTCCTCAAAAGTCAGTAAAAATTATTCTAAAACATATTTTGATGTTTAAAATTCGTTACATTTCAAAGTTTCAAGGCAATTAAAAGTTTCAATTAGAAATTGATTATTCAGTCTGCGTATTTTAATATTATTACCAAGAAATTAAAATGTCAACTGAGAGAAGAGACTTTGATGTATGAACAATTGTGAGAATAAAATTATCATTGTTAAGTACAGTTATTAAAATTATCAACCACAAAAATAATAGCTTGCTTCACTTTAGATGGTCATGAAGAATACAATTGTTTAACTGTACTTATTGTATGAAAAATAAAAACAGATGCTAAATATGTATAAAATAAAAGCATTCACAAGTGCAAAATATACACATTCAACATACCCCTTTTTCAGTTAACAAAAGGTATAGCAGCGCCCACACAGTAATGTCCTGTGTGGGAGCCGGGCATTGTGGGACTGTCAAAATGTACGTGGTTATTGTTGGTGGGAAAGTTATTTATTTACAAAGCGATGTGCACCAATAACGATATTATGAAAAATGTAACTAACTTTTGCCTATCCAGCTTAAATATCGTTATTATTCTGTATAGCTTTTAACGCTAGGCTTATTTCTCAAACTCTTTTTAATACACACGTAAAGATTTTGATACAATGTAAGTATGTATTCTTTGTTATTCAAGCAATATGAACATTCAACTTGTCTAATAGTTTTCCGTACAAATCGTTGTAAACTATTATAAATGAAAATGAAACGATTTCATGAGATAATAACTAGCAATATGCTTCGTACGGTAACTCTATAGTAAACCGTTTAATAATGTGTGATGTTATTGCACATATAAATCAGCTACTGCAATGTCCTCTTCGTACCACTAAATAAAAATAGTTCTAAATAAATACCTAGCTTCTGGAACAGATTATTACCATTAACAACTTATTTCAGGACTATTGTTATATTATATACATTTTCCATTAACTAACCTGTCAATTAAATGTCATAATGTTTCTCGTCATGCATCATTTATTGCAGGTTTTGATCATTTATTTTAATGGATGTTTAAGTCTCATATTTCAAACTTATAATCTCTCTCATAATTTCAACATAATATAAATTTCTACTCTCTTATTTCTGACCTCCATAACAAATTGGTCAGATATTTGACACTAACAGATTTATAGGAACCATCGCTTTCTAGCTGACGGTATCTGAGGCCTTCAAAACTGAGAGCTCTAGACCTCGGGAAGCTCCCAAGCAACTCACGGCCTCTTGTATTTTGGAACCAGTCTTTTTAAACTTCCATGTTAAAGAACTCACGGCATCTGATTGAAGGTTTTAGCTTCTAGAATCTTTCGACTTGTAGCCTTGTTTAGCCTCTGAGAATATCCACAGTATGGAGACACCCCTACTCAGAACTACCGTTTTCCAAGTCCTCAACAACGGGGATTCCAACTTAGGAACGCTTCCTGGTTCCAATGTCACAATGTATGGAAGCTCATGAAACAAACATGCATTACAACTTACCATGTAAACAATTTATTATATGTAGCAAACATCTTTTATACAGACACTTGATGTGTTTGTTTTCCAGGAAATTCCATAAATTCAAATTGATCATTCGAAATTTTCTTGTACTCTTTCTAGCTAACTGGTTTTAATTATTTATTTTAAAATAATTTGAACCAAATAACTAGTCAAATGATTTGCTTTGTTTTAGTTATTACAAAAAATCTCAACGATATATTTATTAAATTATAATATTGTACTCTACTAAAATATCACTGAAAAATGTATTTTAATTGATAAAATCGTTAATTGTTTTGTACATTTGTATTTGAACGTTTCATTTTATATAACTTAATTATCTGGAACTTGGATGCGTAATGACTGTTCACTTTATTACTTATGGCTTGTTGCAAGAAGTAGGATGTAATATTAAAATTCCTTCTAAATACTATAGAATCTAAAAACGAGTACGTTGTGATGACTCTCTTGAGAGTGATTTCACTAAAACTTTACAACAAACGGGAACCTTCATAATTATTGTGGTCAGGACTTTTCATATAGGACGAACACGTTTAAAGTGTATTTGTTTATAATATATATTGTCCTTTATACAGAACGCAAACGTTACCCACGTAAATATTGCAGATTTAAATTATAGCATCGAAACTTCGCAGACTACCTTTATTAATTTTGGTTATCAGTTTATCGTAGTAGTTCGTCTTAAACGTTTAGAAAAATACAAACTTGGTAGAACGATTAACTGCAGCACGATAATGGTGATTAATTGACTAGCTGTAATTGCCCTAATGACTACTACTTTATTTATTATTGGTCCTGTATAATTTGTTTCTGCAACTTACTCTTTCAGTTGTTGCCGCAGATCTAGGCAGACTCAGGAAAACGCACAGTTAATTGTCGCTCTTAGAAGCACCCGCCTGTTTGTTCTGCTGATGTCCTTATTTATTATGATTAGTTACGTGTTAGCTATCTTTTGTAGCATTTCAATAATTTCTATATTGCATTCCTAGAGATTGATTTATATTTTTAACTACTTTTTTGCATTGAATTTGAATTTGTTATATTACACTAGTAGTTACCCGCCGCCCTGCACGCAATTTACTGTGACATAACAGTAACGTCACAGGCATACACATTTCTACGTGGTATAATGAACATTTCTAAGTTGAGGGATTGGGCACTGTAAGATATATCAATTACCTGATCGATTTCAGAATAACTGTACTTTACAATTAAAGAGCAACATTTTGGGTCCTGAAGTGTGAAAGTGAAAATAGTTTTTATGAGTACCAATGAATTACAAAATGTTTCAGCAAAATTCTTTAATGTTCCTTAATAGCTCTTTATGTTATAAACACTTGCAATATCTTAGAAGGGAGTGGACAAAATTAAACATAATTATGGTAAGTATCATATCAGTGTTCGGTGTTAAGAGGTTCAAAAGCTAGACAAAATTGCCAGTGGTTATTTATTTGGTTAAGCGCGTGAAGATGCATTTCTTGTTCGAATCAATTTTATTTCACACACTATAATAATATTCCTTGGTCTGAGAAGCCTAATTCAGCCAAAAATTGTATACTGTCGGCCCTTGTAATCTTCTTCCGGTATAAGTTTTTCGAGGTGACCTAGCAGCGTTATCGTT
This sequence comes from Homalodisca vitripennis, assembly GCF_021130785.1. NCBI lineage: Eukaryota > Metazoa > Arthropoda > Insecta > Hemiptera > Cicadellidae > Homalodisca > Homalodisca vitripennis. The sequence continues at coordinate 97,341,096 of NC_060207.1, forward strand.
GTTGCCGATATTAAGAAAATATATAGTACATTCGTCCATAAAGTCTAGTTGGTCAAAAAGCCAAAACACTACTTCCAGACGTTTAAATTTATTTTCAGTCTATAGTTATTTGGTGTCGCAGTAGCGCTTTCATTGTTGCTCTGATCTAGAAAATATACAAATACTGATTTGGAAATTCAGTTATTCTTGGGGTTCAACCCGATTCCAACCCGTATAGATGTTTAATCTTTATTTTTAAACGCAGTAAACGCGTTAAACTACTACGCAATAGCTGTTTATTGTTTTGGGTCAGTTGAATAATATCCTGTATAACTCATTTTCGATTGTTATATATGTACAAGATATTAGGCCATTCAAATAAAAGAACAATAGCGTCTTTATTTTAATAAACAGTTATGTTAAAACATTCAATATATACAACTAAGTAAACTGAAATTGAAACTAAAACATAGGAGTAAATATTTAGGGTTTAAATGCAATAAAGGAGACACCATCTAGTCCAAACTCTGCACGTGTTTAAACATTGGGTTGGCAGATGTTGTAACTTTAGAATTACACAGACGTGATCTAATTGTACGACGATTCATTCAACAGATCTTCCCTTTGATGACTGTTTGTTTGCCTTGAATTAAGGGGATGTTAATAGTCAACTACCGAGACACACATAATGTTATTATCAGATTGTTTCCACGGAAACAATTAAAATAAAGGAACTTTAGATTAAAAAATAATGACAAATATTACTAAACCAAAATTGTTCTAACTGGAAAAGAAATAACGATTCGACTCTATATTTTACTTCAATGGTCTCTTACGTTTTAATACTCTCGCTAACTTACCAGAACTTTTATTTGAACACTGTTATAAATAATAGAATCTAACTTGTCGAAAATGTAAATGTATCATGTGTCAAGATATATCGGGAACGATTTCACCCGTACACTTTGAATTTTGCTTGAAAGGTTATTACATAAACAATAATGAGTTATATTTTGGTGCATATCCAACCATGGATTAGGCTGAGCGTTATTGATGACTATTACTCAGTAGGCTAACACCTACCTTAGCGGAACTTCATTACAAAAATATTAAAAACTACTTTTAATAAGCCTACCATGGGTACACAATTCATCTTGCGTCAAACTTTTACCACAATGTTTATTTACAACAATAACCAACTGATAACGCTAGTCAAAGATGATTGGAATATTTGAAATAGCTGGATCACGAAATGTATGATATAAATTCTATAACTCGAGACGTATCATTCCACATTGTAGTAAATAAACTTTATGTGGCTTGAGATATGTTTATTAAACTTCGCATGCGTATAAAAGATTGGTTTCTTACAATAAACATTACTATTAAAATTACTAATGAAGCTTTCTTTACATTATTAATAAATAATAAGTCCAGGCTTTCAATGATATGTCTCATACTACACTTTCGTCTTATAATTGTACATGTATGTTATACTGGGCCTCGTACCTTACATCTAAAGGTATTTCAATATTAATTTTTCCTCGCTATATTTTAACTTTTTATATTCATTGCGAATGATGCCTTTAATAAATACGAAAATACACATTTTATATAATCGCAGTTTGAGAATTTTTAATGTGGCAGTAGTCAGGGTATAAAAATTAAATTACGAAGTGTTGTTTTTTATGATATTTAATGCTCATATCTAAAATAAATTCAATTTCAGGTATTCTAGTCATCAATAAACTGTAAAGCCTACATTTAGTACTAAACAATAAAAGGAGAGTTAAAATGCTTTCAAATAACTTAAATACTCGAGTAAGACATAACAATTATAGATTGGACAATCTGAGATCTTTGCCGAGTGACTAACAAATGAGGGGGAGGTTTGAATATTTAACAGCATTCGACGCCAGGTCAAAGTAATTAGACATCTAACCTGACACTAGTACTTTTTACCATATGTTTCAGGAAGTAAATATTACAAGTAAACATTGTACAAGATAATCCCAATAATATTATAAATACAAAATTGCCTTTCTTTGTTTGTTTTGTTTTCACGTATACTCTATTCAACCGATTCTACTGAAATTTTACAAGGATATTCTTAGAGTCTCTGGTTTGAATACAGGCCTATCCTCATTTCGATAGGAAGTCCCTTAGGACCCCACTGGACTTTAAAGCAGCGACAAATCCCATCTTTATGTCTAAAGTTGCGAAATATTAGTTGCAAGAACTTGTTAAATGTATTTAACTGTTTCGTTTGATTGTTGTTTTATGATAGCACAACCATATGTTTATACACTTTAATCGATATTTTCAATATTTTTTTCATTATAGTGTGAAAGTATAGAGTAAGCTTGATAGTAACAACACTCCTTAATTCAAACATTTCTGCAAATATTAAGTATGCAGTTCTTGGTCAGTACTGTAGTACAGATATCAAAGACAACGTTATTATCTTACTTAGACTATAAATGTAAGACTGTTATAAAACTCATCTTAGTTGTCTTTTCACAAAAGTAGGTTTCCCAGTTTTTTTGTATGTGTATATATTTCATGCTCATAGCACACCTAAATTCAATTTCAGGCATTCTAGCCATCAATAAACTGTATTGATCGTGGCAACAAGGCAAACTCAATATTGGCGTCGAAATTATTTGCCAAGGGTAACTGCTAGTTGTTACAACTATTTTAAATACAGTTTGGAATGTTAGATTTGCATGTACACTAAATCCATTTATTCTTTTATATGAATAAAATCTATATATAACTTGTTTGTATTCTGTTATTTCTGAAGGTTACGTATCTTTGGCTTTTTTACTTTGAAAATTACTTATAATTCGAGATTACTTTAACAAATAATACTGAATGTAACAACTTTGAACAAACACCACTTTAAATCATACCAAATGCAGCGATTATTTTTCTCCTCCCGTCGACAAAGTAAAAAAATCAAGATAATTCATCAGATGGCTGTTTCTGGCGTGTAGCGTTCTCCGAATACTAGATTGGCTGACATTGAACTGTAGTAACAATTCTCTAGTGCTCTTTTCAGGATAATCAGAAATTTCATTAAGAACCAACTCTTCTAATTCAACAGTCCTACATGATCGGGCGATGCCTGCATTACTATGCTCGAAGACTTCAAAGAACCTGTTTCAGACAGGCGTTGATGAATAGTGGCAAAGAATCTTGCACTTGGACACCTGCGGTTAGGAAAGTTCTTTTGAAGCAGACGTCTTGCTGCAGTACTAAATTGCAGCGTCCCAAACCACACATTAAATGCATGTCTGCTATTCAGATTTTGAATAAACATGAATATTACCTTCCATTTTTAATAAATGGAAACACACAACACAAAATCACTATTAAAATGGATGAAAATAACTGGTTAAAATACTTATCACAAACACACAGTATCTTTACAGTTTGTGGTTTTGTTCAACAATGAGGTGACATATTTCATCTAATAATAAATGCCCAGTTGATTGTTTATTATGTAAAAATTGTTAAACAGCTGTTGTTTAAATGATTAATTATTATCAGCTGTTACCAATCAGATACTCATTCCTTATTATAAAACAGCAAAAGTTAGCTGGGTAGTGTAATACGTGAGGAGGTTTTCTCATAACTTTTTTACACATTTAGTTAACTTTGCTTCTTATGGTTGTTTTCAGAATTACATTCTCTACAATCTGTATTAGGAAAAACAATTTGTTTATTGGTCATTTAACGTTATTGGACATCAAACATTAAAAACGGTATTTTTGTTATTAGATTTTTGGCAAATTTCATTTTTTTCCCTAAAAACTGTTAACACTACAACCTCTAGAGTGGTTTTATTTGCTTTTTCAGGTGATTTTCCTTATAAATACGCCTTATTTGAGTTAAAAAGTAAGAACAAAACATTTCAGAATAACTTTATTTCACCAGGTGAACTGAAAACAAAGCAAAATCTATCGCCAGCCATTACTCACTAATGGAGCGTTTCCGGACCTACTTTTATATAACATTTGTCTATTTTTAGCTCTACAATCACGTCTAAAAATATTTTACCATATTTTACCATATTGAAATTATATATTATATTAATATATATATATATATATACATATATATATATATATATACATATATATATATATATATATATATATATATATATATATATATATATCAGAATATAGCAATTATATGATAAAAATATAAAATGTTTTACGATACGAAAAATTCAACTTAGTTAAGCGTGTAACATTTTATAATAGTATATCTCAAATAAGTAATAGGTTTAATACAGATCAGTAAGAATGATAAATTATATATATTAGCCAACATTACGTTTATTAAATACTTCACATACCTAACCCTCAAGTCCGGCAAAGGTGTTTCAAATAGCCACAGTTCCTTGGTAGCTTAGATGCCAGTCTTCGAATTTTACGACAATAATTAATCTATAGAGAACTGCGAAGCTCCAAGTCTCCAGAGATCTGAGCCGACATCTTAAGTGCAAGCTCGAGGTGTCATATTGAGGCGATGCAGGTTGCTATTTCCCCGTTGGTACCTATTAATAGGACAGAACCTTTAATGGGGCACCGATGACAGAAACGCACCAAGTGGGCAAAAACCTGTCCGACCCGACATCCTTGATCTAGGCTCGCGATTGTTTGCTGCTGGACTAGCCTATGTAGCACTTGCTATTCGTGTAAGATCTTTAGACGGTATTCGGATTGAAGAACTTGATTGCTCTAAGTTAACAGGAAATACCCCATGCAATAGTGAAGCTTTAAATGAAATGATGAGATTGCGGAGTGATTCGTAAGAAATACCACATTTCTACAAGAAACTAAATGATACATCGAACTAAAAAATGAAAAATAAATAATAGTTTAAAAAACTAAAAAAACACGCTTTTATAGGTAACCAAACTAAAAAATAGAAAATAATTGTTAATTACAAATAGTTTATATTATGGTAGTAGAAGATAAAACAATCATTCATAGTCAATCACCTCAAAATAAAATTTAAGTTATTAACAGAATAAATTAATTCAGAGTAAAAAGCGTGGGGTGCATTTTACTACATTTCATACGTCTCCTCTCAAAGATAATTACCGATAGAATGATTATAATATTTAATATATCAAGCACCCCACGCTTTTTACTCTGAATTAATTTATTCTGTTAATAACTTAAATTATATTTTGAGGTGATTGACTATGAATGATTGTTTTGTCTTCTACTACCATAATATAAACTCTTTGTAATTAACAATTATTTTCTATTTTTTAGTTTGGTTAGCTATAAAACCGAGTTTTTTAGTTTTTTTAACTATTATTTATTACTTTGAAAGTCGACACAAAACTTAATCAACCGCTACCTATTTTTAATTTCTTGGATTTTTCAGTTAAACGTAGATCATAGATCTTAATAATCACACTGTTATTATCTTAAACCTATAAAGTTGTATAAAAAACAAATAAATGCAACCGCTTATTGATTAAATCTTTTCTTATTAAATATTTTATTAACATTTATTTAGAAGCTATGATGTAATTAGAACCCAGCTCTCATGAATAAATAAAACAAGGAACTGAACTATATATATAAAATTATATATATATAGTTTAAAAACCAAATATATTTTTCATTGCATATAAGTAGCCCCAGTAAAAGAACATTTAAAATCTGCAAATTTTCGATACTGATATGATACAATAACACATATAATGCCAACGTTCAATACAAAACGTTATATTTATTTTATAAAAATATAAAAGATGTGCTGTAAGAGGATTTTGGCAAATTTTTAGTCTACTGACAACAGTGTTTGAAGTACTAAGACAGTGTGTATCTCGAGAGACTGGAGATAATGTAATGAAAGGTAAACCTTCCGCTATATTGCAGGAAGGAGCTCGTTCTACCCAAGGAAATATTCATTAAACCTAAGGGGGACCCTAGACAATTTAATATTTTACTTCCCAGTTCGTTATATAGTCTACATCCTTTTTACCTTTACTTAAACTAATAATTTTTTTAATTTCTAAAGCTTAAAGTGTATATCACATGTTTTTGATATGTTTTGAATGTAAAAGTTTTTAAAATATCCATATCAAGTTAACTTAAGTTAAAAGTAAGTTTCAATCTCATATATATTTCTTATTAAGCATATGCACAAAATGAATACTCTCATTACTGTAATTTATTAATAAAAACGTCATTTATAAAACTGGACTTACTATAATTTTAAAAATTCATATAAATCTTGCTAAACTTGTCAGTAGTAATATTTATTTTAGTTTATAAAATAAAATATTTATAGATTAGACTGATCTGAAACTGATATAAAAACCTTGCTCCATTCAAATTAGTTTTTTTTTGTCAAAACAATAAATTTAATTTGTGAGTATAATTGACTCTTATTCTAGGGTTTTAATAATTCAAGTTGAAATTCTACTCTGCTAATAGATATGCGATTCACCATTTTAACAAAATAATTTCACGTTGTGTTTAGATTTGAAGCACGTTTTAAATTAGATTAGCGAATTTTTCATACATTTATTCAGTACTGTGTGTGTTGTGTCTAAATCCATATTATTAGACACTTTTACATCCTCTAAAATTGTTGTTTAACATTTCTGAGTATTTGTATGACTCTATTTTATCTGCAATAAATTCACTTCTGAAATATCGTAATTGCTTTTGACGTTTTATAACATAAGGTTAAGTTTTATTACAAAGTCAAAGACAAAAGTCGAAAGGTATTATTTTAGGTAAAGGATTTTTTTTACTATCCATATCCTGTCCTAAGGTAGAGTGTGTTTGAGCTGAAATCTGCTGATTCTACACAAAATTCCTTAGCTGAAGAGGCGAATTTAAGTCGAAACAGGTCAACAAGGTCAACAGGTCAACAACAAGCCTTACGGCATAGATTTTTTTGAAAAAGTACAAAATATTTTTTGCAATGTATCTGATAGAAATGCAAATGCACCCTTTGGTTAACGGATCCCTTTTGGTAACCGATCCCTTTTGGGTTTCGACTTCAAAAATAGTGTGTATCAAGATAAGATTGTTTTTCTTATTTTAACTGGTTTTATTATTACTATTATTAGGTATATTTCAATCTTGAGGTATTGAAATATAGTTTGTACACTTTCTCTACGTCTTCCCTTCACATATTACTAAATTTAATGAACTTAACTATATATGATTAGTACGTACATAATCCCATATAATACTAATATAGGATGGATTACGTTATCCCGTACATATTAAGTTGAGGGGAAATTGGTCGAATTTTCATCTTCATTGGAATGTTGTAGAGGATTGGGTCTATCAACAGATGAAGGATTAGTAATTTTTGCATTAAAATAAATTAGCAATAATTCAATAAAATCTGTTTTTGTATTAAGTTATTTAAGTTCTAACTTAAGTTGAACACCTATTTGTATCCCAGTTTGAAACTTATCCCCATATTAAAAGGTTAAGTCATTTTTATTACCTAGAGTACTTTGTACTAAAGATAATTTTGTACTTTTCTGCTCTGAATAATTACATCAATTATTAGTTAGAGTTTAATTATATATAGTTTTATTTTTTACCTTCAAAATACATTTAAAATATTTTAATGGCAAATAAATAATTGAAAAGCGGAGCCGGCAACTTACTGACGTTCTCTCCTAATAAATTAGTTTTATCTTTAAAAATTGTTGAATAAATCGTTATTATATAAATTTATGACTATACATCAGTTCACAGAGGAATTGGAGGATTACCATTTGGCATTGACAAATGTAAATGTTTCTATAAGTTTCGGGAGAGTGTGGTTAGTGTAGATGGTAAAGTATTGACAGGTGTCACTTCCATGTCTTGTCATACGAAGTTTCTATGGTGTAAGTTTGAACAGACTTTTCTCAACCAATGACAGCTCCATTTACACTTCGATATCAAGTCTAAACAGCATGTTTATCGGTATTTATATGTACGAGTAAAATGGTGTCTGTTGATTAGTATGTGTTCTTTTGTATTATACTTTGTCTAGTAAAAACTACTGGACCGATTGTATTGAAACTTTACATGGACATTCTTAGGGCCCTTGGTTAACATGTATAATTGTTCTTGTTCAGAGCCTCCAAGCAACGTTCCACTGGTTTTGAAAACTCTCTCTTTGGCTTTGTCAGCAGATAGTAAATGTGTTTTTAAAATCAACTATTCTTTGTAAAAATTGTAATGTGATAACACAATCATATGTGTAGTTAATCTAATACCACTTGTGTATAACTAGCATAAAGTGAGCTTGAAAGTAACAACATTTCTTATTTAAACATTTTTCTGTAGTCTACACTTAGGTTATCGAGATAATAAAACTTAAAGTTTTATTAAAATTACATTTTTAACTTTATAAAGCAAGTTTATAAATATTCCGTTTTACTATTACTATTGATCTTATCCAAGAAAAAAATGGTTTCTATTTTATCTAATAAAATAAAATATATGTAAGTAGATTTGCCCTGAGATATAAGGTCTTTTTTCGGTTGATGATTTTTAAACTGTTAGTAACTACAAGTATTTCCATGAAGTTTGGCTAAACATTAGCAAATATTTTTACGTTGGTATTAAGGGTATCGATAATGATAATGGGAAAATCACAGAATAAAAAAATATTTGTAAAAATGTTTAGTGCGGTCACATGACGTTTATAATATGTGACGTAGTTTTTTCAAAGCTAAAACTATTTTTAAAAACTAAAAATAGTAAAAGCACTTTGACTTCTCAGTACGGTTAATAGTTATGTAATATCGTTCATCTGCAACCTGTAAGTTTATTTGAGCAGAGTACAACGTAAACTACGAGGACATTTTCCGCTAACTTTTCTTCTCACAAACATAAAAATTGTCATTATTGCCAGTTGCACTATAAAAATATTTTCTGTTGGTGTATTAACCGAAATAGAAAAAGTAAAACTTTGAAAGAGACAATAAATGTCTATTGTAATAGTAACCTCCGTCTAACCATTTAAAATTATATGTACAAATATTAAAAGCCTTACTGTGCAAAATAAAACTTTCCGTAGTATTTTATACAACTAAATTAACAAACATACTTTATATATCACTAGTAACTCTATGTTAATGGTAAGTATTATCTTAATGATCAATATTAATCAAATTTAATAATAATCAAATTCTATAATAATGCAAGATACAAAACCAAATTATATTACAATTTTAAAAGATACATGATTGTTTCTATTTGAACAGAAATACATAAGCCACGTTTCAAAAATACTTTTATTTTTTACAAGAAATTGAAGTAAAGTAATGGATCAATAAAGTAAATGAGCAGTTTTAAACTTTCATTGGAATAAAACATTTCGTTGAATAGTGAGGGTTGTTATAGTTTTTAGGTTCTTTATAATTAACTTATAACATGCTATGGTTGTAATATGCTTAAATACACACAATGATATAAAATATTGCTTTTAGACGAAGTAATAGTACAACAAACTGCTACTAACAGAACTTAAAATACAAGAAAAGAATACTATATCAGGTTATGACTTCGTACTAAGTGTACGATTAAGTAATATTAATTATTAAGTTCACCATTTAGATGTATAAAAAGGTTCTTGAGAAATTGCCTTTAGTAAGAGTAACAATTATTTCTTATGAACGAAATGAGAAAGGTAACCTAAAATAATATCAAATGCTTTTTCAGAACCAGAAAAATCTCTGGGGGGGTAAAAAGTTCTGTTATTGATTTACTCCTCTTTGTTTAATAGGATAGATGTTATAAGGTCCTATTGTGTCGCATGCAAATCTCTTACCTCCTCTGTCCTAGGTACCTAATGATTGTAACTGAATACATACGAGAAAGTAAAACACAGTTTACTACACATTACTTTATTTTACATAACGTTTATATTTATTGTGAGCATTTACTAAAGTATCAGAAAATTAATATGATAACAAGGATTTATGTTAATATTTCTTAGCAAGGAATATTTCTAAAAAAATTAAAATCTTAACAAGAACGGGTTAATAAATGCAATTTTGAAGGGGATATATCGTCGAAAATCCTTATTCTTATGGCTTCTTGGACCAAACTATTAATTACTAAGATATTCTGGCCTTTCAATACTTTTGCTCAAATTTTGGTGAAGCCAGCATATTATTTTATCTGACGTAAGAATAAGAAGATATGATTGCCAGGAAAAGGTTCCGGTGAAAGAACTTATGTTTATCTATTGATATTTAATAAGAAATAAAGTAAAGCTCTTGTCATAGTTCTGTAGCACTATTTATTTGCTTTTGCCTGTCTGTCTGTTTGTAACAAAGACTATAAATTACATCCTGATATTTTCCCCTTTCATACTTTTAATTTAGTTTAAATTTAAATACTATTAGAGTTACGTATTGTATAATATAATTTAGAGGTACTAAAATACATGTCAGTATCCTTACAGAATTAAAATCAAGATTTTTCTTAAGAATTACTAAATAATAGGTCTATATTAATTTCTTAAATTTACAGTATTTTAAAGTATGATGTAAAATCCATCATAACACATTTGTTTTTTTATAGTTACAATAAAACAGAGTTACTTAAAAGAACGCCAATAAAATAGTAAACTATTTTTATGGATAATTTAAAAACAACAAACTTTAAAACAAAATTATGCGCTGTTATAAAGTAACCATTAATTAAATTTTTTTTGTTCGCGTTCTTTGTTTCTCAAAAACTTTAACAAAACTTTTTAAAATAATAAATGGCCCGTCTATATACTGTGAAATTCTACGTGTCAAAGATGTTTTATCTTCTTAAGAAAAAGAAATAAAAACCATATCTTCATCTACAACTATTCTGTATGCGAATAGTTGTCTATGTAAAACACAATTGTAATGTACGTAATTAGGGGTAGATAAGCCAACACAACCCCCATGACGAGCTCATATCTGTGGTCTCTGGGTGGTCGTCATATTGTGACGTCATATCCACAACTGTGTGGGCTCGGCTGGAATGTTTAATTTTAAATTGCTATAAAAGTGTCTCTGTTATAGAGGTATTTTATATACGTTAGATACAACAATAATATGTTAATAGGTTATTTATTTGTTTACGTATATTACATGCTCTATGAGTCAATGTTAAAAATTTAATGGAAAAAGTTTTGACTCTCATTGAATACGTCTGTTTTGAGATCCCTAATATAAAAGTCACATTAGTAAAGATCTCCATTCACACGTATATGTATTCAGACTACGCTTAAGCTATCGTTCCTTTAACTAAAGAACATGTCAACCTCTATACAATAGTGTAATTTTTGTTTTGGGTGTTGTATCAAAGAGCTTCTCAACTATAAAGAAATGCCTACATATTGATAAGATATTCTTTTTGTCTTTTGTCTGATTATATAAATAAGAAACTAAACTGCTTATTTGACTAATGACGTACGAATATTTTCATATTAAATTGTATGTCTCAATAACGTTCAAAATAACATACATATTACGTACATACATGTTTACGCTTAAATATGCGTGGTAAAAATACATACAGATTGTTTTAGATTTATCATTGCTAAGAATTAGTATACAGTTAAAATGTACAGAGAATGGTTTCTAAATTTTAAACAGAATAGTTTTAATCGAGTTACAATTTTGTTCGTGACACATTAAAGTGACAATTATTAGTTGAATGTATTATTTGTATAAGTGGTAAATCACGTGAACAAGGATGACGTGTGAGCTTACAACTTTTCATACAATGCCAAGTCGGAGATGACCACACGATCATTTCTGCACAAAAAATAACTTGTTATGTATTAACGTATTTACGAAATTATAGTACAAAAATCACAGTAGTGGGTTTCATTCGTGTAAGATCCTTTATTTAAATATGTATAAAACCAGAAAACATTTTTTCAAAATAAAGCTACAAAGGTTCGAACAATTTTGATAACATTTTTACTGTTTACAGCCTAAATTAGGAAACAAATGTGTATCTCTTAAAATAATCTCAATATAATTTTAGGTGCTGGACGATGTTTCTTGGCCAATGTTGATACACAGACTTCTTTAGTGTCTTACGGCAAGGGAACATTTTCTAGACAGTACGCCATGGCTGGGCCATTATCAGTCTGGCCTTATCGCCTAACGTTTCTTAAGCTACCGTTGAGAAGTAAATGGACTACTTACAGCAGTTTGTAGCATTAAGGTCTGTTGATGTGAAAGCGCTGATTCAGATCACACCTGACTTGAAATCTTGTGTGACATCGTCGCATCGGGGCAAAAGTGATTAGTGTATTCTGATACCAACAAGTTCTGTACTCACAAATTATTGCACTCAGGAAAATGCATGTGTAATTTTTAATTTATTTATGTATTGTTCTACACGTTGATTTTGTATCTGAATTTTTTAAATAAACAAAACATATAAAGTACGTATTTCGACAATGGAAGACCAAAATAATGGGGCTTTTTACCTTATTCAGGAACTATTGTATTTATTTTGTTTTATAGATTCAATGTATAACAGCACAAGATGACCTCTAAACCACTAATAGCTTCTGATTTTAAGTAGCAGCAATAATCTTGTTTACTGAACATGTTTATCTAGAAATAATAACCGTATCTAATAGACAAAAGCATCGGACATTTTATGACTGGAATAAAATGTAGCCTCCACATCATAATTAAACAGCTATGGTTATTTTAATAAGACGTCGAAGCAGTTAATGTTTTAGTATTAAAATAATATTTTTAATTTTAACTCAATACATGCCACACTACGTTACAGACTGGAATCACCAAGTGCGTGACGTCAGGTCACAGTTAATGACAATCATAATACGCATCGGTCCTTTATTCGTCTACATTAATGGCATGATTTGTCAAATATTTCTGGCTAAAATTAATAATATAGCTTGTTACATGATGGTAGTACAATTATATTGTTTTAACACCTTAACTATATATTAACCATAAGTAAAATTTTAAGAACTATAGCTACATATAAGTAACTAATATCTCTAAGTGTCAAATAACAATGCCGTTAACATGTAAAGAAATTACGAACAGATATTAACATTAAATTAAACTAAACAGTACAGGTAGGGAGCCAAAGTTCTTCTCTTACGACTAAGTTTTGTATACTACAACTGTAATGATACCCTTCTCAACGCCTTTGTACAATTCTCCGGAACCGGAAACCATTCTCGGCTCAGCACCTCCCCCATCACTCACTCCTTACACTCTTGAACTTAGGTTACTTTAGACTTTTCTGACAATTCAAATGTTACCTTCTTTATCTCTGAAGTAAACAAAAGTCTATTTATACACTTTGCATTGGCCTAATAAATATTATCTTATCATTTCATAAACCCAGTATTTACATAGTGTATTTAAACCAAAATCAATTTAATTATATCTAACATAAAGCATAATGACTTGACGTGATTTAAAACTCCTTATATTCAATCCTCTTTTTTAATAAAGATAATAAATTTGTTGAATCGAAAAGGGTGTCGTCCGTGACGAATTTTCAGTAAAGAGGGACAATTAACAAGGAACATGTTTAAACATTAATAATTATTGTGTTATTATTAAAAAATAACCATCCTTGTGAAATAAATTGGAACTTCAAATTGCTATTACCGATATTGATTTATTGCCGACAGTTTGAAATTTATCTTCCTGACAGTTTTGTTTTCAATTACGCAGGCTGAATAATTCATCACTCCAATGTTTCTCAAGCGAACGTCGATTTCTTGTACCATACTATATTGCTAACTCAAACAACACTTTTATTTTGACTATTATTGTGTTTAGTAAACGAATTACTAAAAACATCAATGAAATGGTTAACGATATATGCTTCACGACTGATCTTTATTTATATATTTGCCCTTTGAATTACCCGGAAA